>NC_139635.1:2199212-2231712 GCF_964638095.1 Poromitra crassiceps | reverse complement strand
TTAACTTATGCTACTCTAGTCTAACGTCCTCCTGTAATGACAAATGGACATGTAGCTAGCGTTAATGTCATGCTATGCAATTAGCGTTACGTTAGAAAATAAGATTACCTCGATTTTGTGGAAGATGCAAGCGGCAGGCTGGTGACGCCGCGCGAGGTCTGGAGGAAATAATACTCTGGTTTTTCTTCGGGCTATTGTATTCACTGTGACAGCAATGGAGCAAGGCTAGCAATAGCAACTAACGTTAGCAACATTTGTTAGCCAAGCTAACGGCTAGCAGGGAAAATAACATGAACAAGATGGATGCCGTGGCGGAGGAAACCCTCCGCCGAGTCCCGTCCACGCTCACGCCCTTTCCTGTTTTCCCGGCTCCAGGTTTGAACAGATTTCCCACAATGCAACAGGAAAATCCATTCATCCAATCAAACGAAATCAAACAATATCGGGAAGTGAGCTTCATTTTGCCGTGTCAAAAACATATAGCTAAGGTGGTCCAGATATTATGTACAGTCTATGGTTGTACTGTAATAAACTATGGTGCAGGCTGACTGAGCACGCTGGAGCCTCTGAAGGACAGTCATCTCAGCCATGTACGAGGACTAGAAAATCGGGGACATTTTCGGGGGCAGCTCCAGCCGGGGACAGGTCACCAAAAAGGGGGACTGTGCCTGAAACTCGGGGATGCCTGGCCACATGACCTCATACTGAAACGACAGGATAAGTCGCCAATCCCACCCCTTCAGCCTTGCTTGACAGCGAGCTACAGTATTTTAATATCAGACTGTTGTTGTGTCAAAGACCACCAGAGGTCGCCGCTGGCAGTGTGCCTCTACCCAGCATGCAACACTCCTGCTCAGAGTTGCTCTTAAGCTCTATTTATGTGGTCAAATCTCACCGGATTGCTGCTTCCAGTACACTTTTTGCATGTGGTTTTTAACAGAGAAGAGCTGGAGCTGCTCGAAACATACAGTATGCAAATGAGAGTGAGACCATGAGTGATATACCACCTGTGATACAAGTGTAGGTGTGTCTGATGTCTGTACAATAGCGTGCGTGCGCAAGTCTCAGGTTTCTGGTGTCAGTACAAGACGCAAGGCTGGTGTCAGGTGTCAGTACAAGACGCAAGGCTGGCCATAATTACAATGAATCAGCACTTCCTGCCGCCCTTGGAAATAAAATCCATTTATAAGGTGCAGGTACCGAATGTTGCTATAGCGCCCCCTACCTGTGGTAAGTGTCAGTACAAGACACAAGGCTGGCCATAATTACAATTAATCAGCACTTCCTGCCGCCCTTCAAAATAAAATCTATTTATAAGGTGCAGGTACCGAATGTTGCTATATAAAATGGGGCTTAATGGCTAATAGCGCCCAAAGCGCTTCACGAAACCCTTAGCAAAGTCATAGCACACCTGTCCTCAATGAGCCGCTCATGTCTGGCATGTCTATGGCCCAATTCCAATCCGCCCCCTAAAGACTCAAGCCCTGACCCCTCAGTCCCTCTAATGGCCGCCATCTGAAAGTGGTTGAGTCATCAAGTGTGGAAGGGATCCACATTGGATAAATATGAGGATTGGGACAGCAGAGCCCTTTGCACTTGACAAGATGATGTTGACTCTGGCACGTTTGGGGCTCGCTATATATTGTTTATTGTTAAGATGCCTAAAGTGTTTGAGGGATAGACTCCCTGATGAGTCTGTTCTCATCCAGGCTCTGGCTCTGTCATTTAAAAATAAATGTTTGCAAAATCTGCAATCTGCAACATGTGGAATTATAATTAAAATAAGCATAATAATGACATGTCACCCAACATTATACACAATGTCAATACTGTACAATACAGATTCGGTAAAACTATTTCTCATTCATCAAAAAAGTTGTGATTGCAATTGTAATAGAAATGATTGATGATTATTCTAGGATTGTGTAAAATAACTACTTGCATTCCTCTGATATAATATTTTTGTCTAATCTGAAATCCCTATTAATGTAATGTTTCATTGTCAATTAAGGCATTCCAGCGCACTCGCAAACACCACGTTCGTTTCGCGGGTGTGTTCTTTTATTTTTTTGACTGATATTTGCAGCCTTCCCCGTTTTATACCTCACAACGCTATGCATTGTGGGCAATTCCCTTTGCCTAAGTGGCCATAGCTGCTCCCTTACGGTAAGGGGGCAGAAAGGGCTCACTCTGAGCCCTCGTTCACTTTGCCATTTCACCGTGGGACATCCCTAAACCCTCACTCCCTTCACGTGAACGTGCCTCTAAGGGCTTGAGTCAGTAAGGGGGCGAATTGGAATTGGGCCTATGTGGCACGAAAACTGTGTGAGTTGTTAGGCGACAAATAAGTGGCAGATAGCAGCTGATCGAAAATAGGAAGATCAAAGATTGTGCCTTGCTTTCGGCAAGCACAATAATAATGTGGTGGCATCATGTGTACATCTGCCCAAAAGAAAGGTGATTCTAAAAAGCATCAGTCCTACTGCACGTGTAACAGAAAAGAAAATAACAATCTTATTCCCCTATTATATTTATTTTCATTTATTTCCAAAGTACGTTTTTCTGTTTGTATGTATTTATTTTACCAAAATCCCTCACTTTGGTTTGTTATGAATGAATGAGTTGTTTTGATCTGGCGCTGTTCTGTGACGTTGCGCTGTCGCTCTGGTGCCGCCCTGTGGTGTCGCAGGGTTTTACATGACTTCCTCAGTCTGCACATGGCCTGCACCCTGCAGAGAGGTGAGTCGCATTTGTTTGGGCAGCGTCATTGTATTGATACCGTTTAGAAACTAACGTTGGTTCAAGTCTAAAATGTTTGTTTGCCTTGAGTTTGAGTTTGAGTTTGAGTTTAATCATTCTGACTTGCAATACATGATTGCCTCATTGTAAGGATGTAGTGAGTTGATGCTACATGTTTATTGTATGTTATTCTTTGATTTTTCGCGGAGTTTGACTTGAGTTCAGCATTGAGAGGTGTGCATTTTATTTCCTTGTTGGTGAACGTGTTTTATCATTCTTGGCCTGTAGCAGTGAGCAAACCAGTGTGTGTCGCTGACCCAAGACGTTTGCTCTGTTGATTGAATTGCAGGTATGTGAATGATTGCACTTGTTACATATAATTGTTATTGCATCTCTGTCTTGTTTATTTTTAGTGGCTGCTGCAAACCGTTTAATTTCACTTCCTGATCTGCCCTGGCCACAGACAGACTAACACTGGCCGATTCACTCGGGGTTCAAGCGAGACTACTCTGCGTTGGTATCGTCTACTATTACAGGTAAGATGTGATGCATCGATATTAAATTTAGACTGTTTAATAACAATGGAATATCTTGCTCTAGCTGCTTTAATAATAGTTCCAGCGTGGCTGACTGCACGCATTTTGGCACCCCATAAGTATAGACGCCGGTTGGTTTCGTGAGTGTAACTTGTCTGTATATGTTGATGTCATGCAGGTTTTGTATTAAGTATATATAGTAACACCGCTGCCCTGCAGATATGCCGAGGCTCTCTATATTTTTTTTAAGTAAAGCTGAAATTATTCAAAGTAGAGAATTATCCCAGTGTGACAGGTAGGACCTGCCCACTATTTGATTGACAGGTCAGACTGGGCCGATTGCTAATCACTATCACCTGTGAGCTGCTGAGAGCATATGCTCCCTGTGTTTGGGTGTGTTGGGCATTGGCTGCTTGTGTAAAGCCAAGCGCAGTACTGGAACCAGCAACTGACTTGAGTGGCCCTAAATCATTCGGTATGTTGAAACTCATATAATTGTTTATTTGTTATTGTTTCTTTTGTGATTATAATGTGTACACACATTTTAGGTGGTCGGGCAGTGCTCCAAGTTGTGTAGTGTGGCAGCCAGGTTAGCAGATTAACCCAATTGAGGTACCGGCCATTCTCTTCATAACTTAGTAATTTATCTTGTTGGGGAACAAATGATTTAAACTTGTGTTGTGTTTAGGCCAACCAGTAGGATCAGACGACGCGTCTCCTGTGGTGTTTGCCTGGTGTGGGCGGCCAGTCCCCGTACATTAAAGGTAACCTACATTGTTAGGGGTAATTGTAGGGGATGGCCTCCCCGAGGTATGTAATTATATCTGTGCATTAATTTGTTTAATTCTGTACTTTGTGTTACAGGAGTGCTTGTTGTGGCTGTCTGTCAGTCGCTGCTTTGTCCATATTTAGTTTTAGTATTGTTTTGGGTTGCAACAACAATAACCTAGTGTTCTTTTGCCTCACTGTTTTATACCAAGTGTAATTGGGTACAGGCCCAGCACCAAGGGGGGAAATCATCCACCTTTACTCACGTTTTCTTATTTTGTTTGCGGTGCACTCACAAAGTCGTGTGTATTGTTTTGCAGTGCGTTTTGTTCTATAGTCTATACAGTGGCATATATCCGGTGGTGCTAGAACCCCTTGGCCCGGTGGGCCTGTGTTTCCTACCTCCCCCCCCCCCCCCCCCCCTTGAGGCTAACTAGTGTTCTATGAACCATTGACTGATTTTAATAGAATAAACCTATTTTCATATTGGAAAGCAACACGTCTCTGTTTGGTTCCTTCATAAGAACAACTTGTGTGGGGCTCATTGGTGTATTGTCTCTTAAGCTACTATGCAATTTTATTGAGTCTCCCCACTTGGTTACATTTGGCGTAGTCGGTTTGGGTCGAAAAACAGAGACGTGTGGTGTTTTTTTTAGATATTGTTGTTGCACAACCCTGAGTAGGTTATTTATTTGGAGGTAAAGCAGCGGCTGGCACAGCAAACAGTGAAGACCGGACCCCCCCCCCCCCCCCTCCCGTGTCTCAGTATGGAGCTGGAGGAATTGCAGAGACAGTTCCAGATACTGCAAGCGGAAAATGAGCGTCTGCGTCAGGAGAGAGGAGCGTCGGCCCCTGGAAGCACTGCTGGCTCTAGCGCCTCTTCTGTTGCCCCTTTAGCAGGACAGGGGGTGCCAGTGGCAGAACGCATGGTTTATGTGCCTAGAGAGAGAAAATGCCCTATATTCAGTGGTAGAGGGGAGATGCCCATTGCTAAGTGGATAGAGGAGGTTAAAGCATGCATACGGGCCAGACACTTGCCACAAGCAGAACAGGCATTCTTTATCTTGGACCACCTGGATGGGTTAGCTAGGGATGAGATGACCATGAGGGGTATGGGAGAAGGAGATAATCCTCAAACGATCTTGGCAGCCCTGTTAGAATGGTATGCTGATGCAGACTCATTTTTTGCTCTCCAAGAGGAGTTTGCATCCCGTAAACAACAGGAGGGGGAGAGTTTAGAGGAATTCTCTCATGTATTATTTAAACTGATGGAAAAAATTGTCAAAGCATCACCAGAGGGTTTCCCAAATTCTGTTAAATTATTGAGGGACCATTTTGTTCACTATGTTTTTGATGGTGATTTGTGTCGCACCCTAAAAGATCATGTAGCTAAGAACCCAGAGTCCACCCTGCTGGATGTGCGGCGGATTGCAATTATATGGGTCGAGAATGGCCGAAGGGGTGATATGCGGAGCCGAAGCTACTCTTTTCCATCCACCTCTGCCACTCAGTATAGAGTACACTGTTCTGACCCCCCACCTGCTTCTAAACCCGCTGATATGTCTATGCTTATGGAGATGTTGCATAAGCAACAAGAACAGCTAAACCAGCTAACGCAACACATGCTGCAAACCCAGCAGACCCCCAGCCCCAGGGGCCCCCCTAATCGGTCCGGCCCAATCATATGCAGACGGTGCAAGCAGCCTGGCCACATAGAGAGATTCTGCCAGCAGTCTAATGCCTCTCATTTTCCTCCAGCCCGCCCCAGACCTGGATATCCCCAAAATGGCCACCAGCCATCGGAAAACTCCAGCCCTCTGAACCGCTGAGCCACAGTTCAGAAGGGGGCATCTCTGGCTCCAACAGCATTCCCCCCCTGGAAGAAGTCATTGACCAGCTGATAGGCCAGTGTCCTCAGGTAACTGTTAACATGGGCGGGATTGAAGTGGGATGTTTACTTGACACCGGATCGA
Organism: Poromitra crassiceps; assembly: GCF_964638095.1. Taxonomy (NCBI): domain Eukaryota; kingdom Metazoa; phylum Chordata; class Actinopteri; order Beryciformes; family Melamphaidae; genus Poromitra; species Poromitra crassiceps. The sequence goes on along the minus strand of NC_139635.1, from coordinate 2,225,696 downwards.
ATGTGACTTCTATAACTGAAAGCTTTTTCCAAGAGCATTTCCTGCCTTGGGGCCAGCAGAGGTTGAAGAGCTGTTCCTGGCTGGAGCTGGAAGGAGCAACTGGGGTTGAAATACCATACAAGGGCTATTTAGAATTGGACATCACCGTGCTGGGCAAGTGCATTCGAAAGGGAGTGCTGGTGACTAAAGATCCAGTTGGGGCAAAATCCTCTAAACGGGTCCCCGGCTTATTGGGGATGAATGTAATCCAAGATTGTTACTATGAACTCTTTGTTGAACATGGATCAGCTCTGTTTGATCTCCCCACAGTGCGACAGGCTCCTCGGCCCTGGAAGAACGCCTTACAGCAGTGTCAAGCGGCCACCCCTCGCTGCACACAGGCACAAGAGAGGCGTGTGAGAGTCCGAGGCAGGAATGCAGTACGGATCCCCGCGGGAACAATGCGGTTTGTGACTGCTTCCTGTGCACAACAGATTGGAAGGGCCCACACATCCCTATTTGAGCCTCTGGAGAACAGTACATTACCTGACTGTGTGCTGGCCGCCTCAGCCCTAGTCCATGACGAGGGAAGTACTGTGCATGTGCCCATAGTCAATGTAGGCACTGTCGTCTCTTAAGGCAGTGGTGTGTGAAAAGTATGTTCAGAAATATGCAGAAAAAGGGTCGAGAGGCGAATGTCAGGTCTCAAAAAACAGGGTTTATTTGAAGAAAATAGACTTGCATTCAAAGGACAAGATGGCTGGAAAAAATAACCACCGAGAGAAAATCAGAATATGCTCTATCTGTTCTTGGCGCGCATCGACTTAAATAAACTATGACTCTCCTCTGCTCCTCCTCTCAAGGCTCCACCCCTCCAGACTACCTGACCATTCACAGCTCTCGCTGTCTCTCCCTCTGTCCAATCAAAAGTTTCTCCAGAAATGTATATGTGCTTAGCTCTCCGTGTGTTTCAGTGTGTACCCTTTTGTTTCTCTTCCTGCATTTTATCTCACCTTGCATCTTGTCTCCTCCTTTGAACAAAGGCTAACCAAATGCTCTCCCTATTCAGCTCTCTCTCCCCCCAAAGACCCCCCTTCTCCTTGCTTTCATCTCCCTAAGCCCTGAGCCCCCTCTTCTCTCCCTTCTGGCCCTAGAACAATACAGCTGCTGTTTTTGTGTGTGTGTGCCTGCAAATTTGTGTGTAAGAGTGTGAACTCTCCTCTCCTCCACCTTTTCATCCTAATCAAGCCTTTTGTTCTAATCCTAAGTCTCCTCATTTACTACTCTCTTCCCCCCTGGCCCAAAGGAGTCGGAATGTCTGGCCTTTTGTTCCCTCTGCTCCTAGTTAGTTAAAAGGTTAACTAGTCCGTTCTTTATACATCCTAACTTAATATTTAAGACTAAAAGACAACTACAATATACTATAAGATAGTATCACTAATTATGATAGGCAGTGGGCAGACAGTGGGCCGCTGATATACCACATGCCCCCCTTGCTAATGAAAAAAATACATTAGCACAAAAAGTCAGATTGTTAACTTTACTAAGGTATGTCTGATACTAGGCTATCCAACTAATCTCTAATCCTAATCCTATTTTCTCTTCTCTCATTTGTCCTTAAAACATGCCATTTTCACTCAAACAATCCCCATCTCTCCTATTTATTGCTATTTATCATCGATCCTCGATTTGGGATCTTACTTAAATTCCCACACACAGGGATTACTTAAAGTAAGGTAAGACTACTTCATTTTTTCTTTTAACTCTTAGCTCATTTTGTTCTCAAATAACCCCCTAAGAAGATCAAACATTTCCTCTCTACTTTTCCACATGCTCTGCAAAGAGAAACACTGATCATCTCCCACTTCTTCTCCATCGCTCCAATCATTTTTTTCTCTTTGCCAAGAATGCATCATTGCAGGATATTCATAGACATGTCCAATCTCCTTTAAACATTAGTGAGTTATAATCTTCAATTCTGGCCAAATAATCACTCTTTCTAGAAAAAGTGCAAAAAAGACCAGTGAGATTATTACGCCTATCAAAGCAACCTTCAGCCAATTCGTTGCCATTTCCACATGCATTAAATTCTCTATTTTACGCCAGACTTTTATTATTTGACTATAGCTCTGAGACCTTCAAAAATAAGTCCAATTATAATCAACATTTTCCTATTTACTTACCATCCAAATTGTTGTCAATTCAATTCAAATTAACCTATATCACTAATTTTACAAATCTATATCTACTAGAGAAAATCTCTCTTAACTCATACAGTTTTAGTCTATAATCACAGTTATCAACATTCTTAAACATTTTCTTCCCACTATTACACACATCAAAAAATATAAAAACCTGTAAATCCAAAAACATAAAAATCTGCAACATTTAACTTCTTCAGATTCCATTGTGTTCCTCAAAAACCCCTTTTATCTTTTAACCCCAAAGTTTCCAAGTCCAGTTCCTTCCAGGAAAGTGTCTCCAGTGCCTATCCAGGGTCAATTGTCCCTTGTTAAGTCTCTGAGTCCTTGTAACCCCCAGACAGCAATATTCTGGACACTCCTGGTTCCTCTTCGGCAATTTCCTGAAACCAGAAAAAACAACCAGTATCTTGCCCCGACAAATTTTGAGGATAACACATTGGTATTTTTCTCTAAATCAATCATGCCCCCTCTAAATCGGACATGCTCATTCCATTTTAGCGACTCTCCACATTAGCCTCTTTAAACAGTAACCTTTTCCCCTCTTTGGTTTCCCTTAAACAATATTTCCCCTTATTCATTTCTCTAAGTCTCTATTTATGGCTGAGAGCATCTCTGATTTAGTTACACACTAAGTCACCTCTCACACATTTTGAGGTCTCTATATACATCAGTTGACACTCATACATTTCCCTCCATTCAGTTTAATCAATTCACAACCCCCACTTCTATGTAACTTAAACTTCATAACAACATCTTAAAAAGTAAAAAGAACAATAATTTCCACACAATTTTTCTCATTGAAATAATTCATGCAACTCATTTCAACAGGTTTTCCCTTTTTCTATTTTTTCCTATCTATTTTCCTCCTTCCCCCCTTTAAACTCACCTCAAGCCTACCTCTCACTTCTCTACTCTTTCTAAGGCCTCCTACTCAGGCTATTGTTCTCCCATAAACTGAAACAAAACATCTCCCACAGCCACAAAAATCCCCCATCTCAAAAGAACCCATCTCCATAACAGACATGACAACCAATGAACCAAATCATAATTGAATCTCCCCAATTTCATATGACTACATTAAATAATCACTTGATGTGTCCTATCACATCATAGCAGACTCTTCACATTAAACTCAATCATCGCGTGCACTCAATGACCAATTTTAACAGAATGTACTGCTATTCTATAATTTCAAAGTTGTCAACCCTTTAAATTTATGCCTCAACCCCAACATATAACACTCTTGTTACACCTTCAATTCCCATACATGCTTCATAGTTATTCATGTTCATATCCACCTTGATGTTCTTCCATTTTTTCCCTTTACCTGGGCCGGGCCCTCAAAAATAATCATCATCAGATGCTTGTACATACTTACCCCTCACCACAACTGTAGAATTATTATTATCCATACCCCCCTTCTTCCTTCTCTAATGTCATAAAAATCCCCCAAAAACCTCTATTTAACAAATTTTTGAATCATTCATTATGTACTCAGAACTCTCAGTTTGCTTGTTGCAAATTATCTGCTTTTTCCACTATTTTTCCCATTCATTTTTAGACCACCACTCATTCACACTGAAAAAGATATCACAAATGAAATCCCACTCATTCACTTCACTCATTATATGATAAAACACTCATCCTTTTTGTACTATGCCTAAAAAAATAACTCTCTGCATTTGCCACACCATATGTTCCACATATTCCCTAGAATATGAATCAACCTTCTATCACCCATCTGTCGCCAATCAACTTCCTCTGACCCTCTTTAATTACCATTCTATAAATCATGACATCACAAATCATAAATCATCATTCACTCCCCTCTCTTCAACATACCATCACCTTCATCAAAAATGTTTCTCATTACCAACTCCCCCAAACACATTCTCTCTCTGAGACCATCTGAGACATGTCCAAATAATACCAACAACCCACTCAGATCCTATCTGCATCCTTCCCCCAACTAAATGCATTCATTTATCAACAATAACATTATCCTCCATCAGATAGATTTCACAACCGGCATCAACCATCACTCATGCAGTAAGAATCCTATCTATCTCATATCACACTCAAATCAACTCAAATATACTGAAACTTATAGCATGCAAAATCAACCATTCACACCCCCATGTAATAATCTTCCTCATTATGTTTTATCATACTACAATCCCCCTCTCTCTCTGAGCATGGTGTCGACCTCAATTCACGCAGTTCACTCAAACGACAGGCTATTAGTGCCAACGGAAGTATTTCTATCCAATTTAGCCCCTTTTTTCCCCCAAATTCTCACTAGACGGTTTTTTAAAGCACCCCATATAAACATAATTTTTGCAAGAGCATTTTGATAACTCTGTCCACAGATTCATGACCCTTTGTCCAAGGTAACTCAATCTAGTATCCCCCAACTAGGAATGATCTCTTTATACAGAAACTTAGCCACTGAGTGTACATACTTGTGTTTCATCAGACAGGCCTCTACCAATCTGCTATATTTGTCAATAACAACTAACATATATCTCTTCCCCCCCACTGGCTTCACCACATCACAGTCATTTAACCATTAAATCTCGCATTGGCCCATTTGGTGTTGAAATATGCCCTAGATGAACTAGAACTCCTCTCCCCTCACTCTACATACATCTAACTTATGTGTTGCACATTTAGCTATCACTACCTCTTTAGGCTTCATCATAACTTGTAGCAACTTCATAATCTGCACACTGTGTTGTATTGGTGAGCCATCAGTTTTCTTAAACCCACACTCTTCCACACTGCTCCCAAAAAGATGACAGACTGAATGTGCATACCCCAAGTCTATATGTATGATCACTCTCTTACCTTCTGCCAAACTACATGCTTCTGTCAGAGCTATTGATGTCATCGATCGACTATTGGACTGCACTACTGCTACTACTGCTTGTTTCCTGTCTTTCTCTTGGCTATCTGTCAAGTGTATCACATACTCTAAGTTCCTTCCCCTCACCACCATCGGCTCCATCTTTCCCTCTCCTCTATTCTCACTTCTCAGACTGTATCTCCTCTCAGCCTTCTTCACCCTAGCCTTCTTCTTATCTAATGCTTCCATGTCCTTTCTCATCCGCTGACGTTCTTTCTTACTGCTGGTTCCAGCTTCCATCTTTCCCTCTAGCTCCTCCCTTCTCTCCTCCAACTCCAATAGTTCTGCTCTAACTATCCTCAGCTTCTTTTCTGCTTCCTCATCCTCCTCTGAGTCTTCACTGCTACTAGTTATGGCACACGCACTCCCTTTCTTACTTCTGTCTCTCTCAACTAGACCCTCTCTTCTCTGTTCCAGCTAACAGCTTCCTCACCCCTGCGTCATCTCCTCCACACTCATCATCCCCCTCTAACTCAGGTGCTCTATCTCCACCTTTCCTACCCTCCCTATTGTCCTTATCCTTTCTGTTCTCTTTCTTCCCCTCATCTGGGTATAGCCCCATAGCTGACTTACAATCCCCTGTCTCTATCACTCTGTCATGACCATCTGTCCTCTCATACCTCCCTTCCTCTCTGATAAGTGGCCACTGAGAATGGGTCACTACCTCACTCTTTCTCTCATATGGAGGTGTATTGCTCCTTTCTAAATGTGTAAATGGGGCGTCGACCTTTGTCATCAACATCCCTCTCTCCTCCAATTTCTTTAAAATAGCATCTGTCACTTCCTCTCTCCTGTCATCAGTCACCTTCAGCAATTTTTCTCCCTCTAAAAAGAACAACTGCAAAACAGCTAACTCCATCTCTCTCTTCATCTTCCTCTTCCTACCCTTCCTACCTCTGTTTTCTTCCACTTTGTGAGACTCAATCAGTACTTGTAATGTTTTAATTACCTCCAGGTCAAATGTCCCATTAGTTGGCCATGGATTTTTGATGTCCAGCCATCTCTTGCTCCACTTGTCCGAGACACTAGCTATATTTCTTATTAATGGGTTATTCTGCTCCACTATCCCTACTGGCCTAGAGGTCTTGCCTGCTCCCACTCCCATTTTAAACAGTATTTACCCTCTAAACTCCCAAAATAAAATATCAGCTGCTCAAAACCCCACTATAAAAACACAACCTATTTAATGTGTACTATTATGTATTCTGTAAATATAAGTTTGCCAGTGGACCAATGCGAGATTCAATAATATCCTAAAGTGATGTAATTCACAACTCCGCCACCTGTGGGAAGTACTACGAATTTGATCGTACAAATTTACACTATATCGTAATTACAATCAGGCGTCAACTGCTGCATTCACCTTTTGGGAAAAAAGAGAAAACTACTTTGCCAATACCTGAAAAAGGAATGGGAGGAAAAACACAGCCAAACAGTTTTCACCTCCTCTCGTTCCCTGTAAAAGAAAAAACCCCCACCTTTTCCCAACCAAAGTGTTTACACTCTGGCCTATGTCAACACTCTGTCAAAAGTGTCCTCTCACAATGAAACACTCGGTGCTCAGTCAATGGCCAAAATTCCCCATCACTATGTAAATTAACAAAAATACATGTGTTCCTAAACCTATACGTCTCACCACAAATGTGAATGTAATTATGTGATTATAGTTTTAACGAATCTGTGGACAAAATTCTCACTCGCCTTTTCAATCAAAGACCTCTCGCACATCACTGACGGATTTTGATGACAAATGGAGATGTCGACCCAGTCTGAGCCTGTTGATTCAGCATCAATCAAACATCGTAGCCTCCATCCCCGTTTTCCTCAGCCGGAGACAAAAGACAAAAGACAAAAACATGTTCAATACACTATTGCTTAAATATCACATTAGACCAACTCATTCCAACATTCAACATTTAAATCATAAACCCAGTATATACCCTCATGCTAAGTCCCACTTGACTTAGAGTTCTGGAACCACTATAATATTTTACAACATAGGAGACCACAACAACCCTCTAAACTCATGCAACCCTATAATGACATCATTTAATAACATTCCCAAAAAATCATTCAAATAGAAAGTCAGATCCATCCAAACATCCTAAATGTATTTACACAATCATGCAAATAACCAAACCTATTTTAAACTCCATTACATATCAACCATTTAATCTAAAATCACTAAAAGACTTAATCTAATCCACCGCCTTCATCCCATCAATCTCTAGGTTACCTCTATTTATAATTATAATTAATTATTTATATTTTATTGCATTTCCTTTATCGCTATTTAATCTAATTATTGTTAGTGCTAACATGTAACATGCAAATGTGCATCCTTATAAGACGCGTCTGTTGTGAGTACATTTCTATGTGATACACTATTCATTTTACCCAGAAGATGGCGCTGTTACACTGGATATACCACAATCACCTATCTAAACCCAAGCTTCCATTCTCACACACACAGCCAGATACAGCAATGCTCCACGTAACCCAAGCTTGCATTATAATCGTGCTAAATTGTTTTTGTTTAGTTTTTGAAATATTCACCTTGAAAAAGTATTCAGAATTTAACCATTTAACACTACAAAAATAGACAAAAATGTAAGCCCATTATCTACAGACCAATTATATGCCTATGTCACAATGACAACAAGTAGCGTCAGATGCGCAAAACGGAGGCAAAAAAACAGACTCCGCGCAGCCCTGTCAAGTAGTTTTCCAGTCGCCCGAAAACTATTCGAGCTAGATTTGTCTTCGTGTTGTACAGTGGGATGCCAAAATCGGAAAGCTATTGTAGGAGAGTATTCGGATCCGCCTATTCACACTTAGTTAATAAAATAATAAACGATCGAACCAGGCTGTAACATTATAATTTACCTAATTCTCCCCTCATATCCTGTTCTACGCAACTCGAGAGAACATACACAGCCTCGCACACATGCAATAGAACACAACACAACACTGAACAGTCTGTACACTATCTGCAAAGCAAGGACTAAAGTTTTACCGAATCCCGTCAACTCATACTGCTTTTAATGCTAACCGTAAATGTCTTTGGTTGCAAGCCGAAAGAGAAAATCGTTAAAAATGCCCAACTTTGCAGTGCTCTCTCATTTCATATCAGGCAAACTATAGTAGGCTGCAGCCACATCGCTCGGTTAGTTAACAACCAAGTAACATTAAATAATGTCTTTATTGAGTTGTGTGCATTATCAACATAACAATATCTCTTTGCAAGTTACAAAATAATTATCTACGCTATCCCCAGTTCTAAAGGAATGTACGATATGTATGGCTGGCCATAGGCTTGGCCAATTGACAGCGCCAGTGCGTATGCGTCTGTAAGACATATCCCATCAAACAACGTTAATTTCAATGCATATCATTGCTTATCACTAGGCGATAAGCTGTGGTAGTAAGCAGACAACTGTATTTTAAACTAAACTATAACTATGTGTTTCAGATGAGCACAGGGCAGACCTGACAGCGGGGCTTTCACACAGTTCCCAATGTCTCATCAAAGCTAGACTGATGGTTTTTTTTTTTACGATGCGCGCAGCTCAATGTTGACCGGCTGTATAAGGGGTCTATAGCTATTATCATTACAAAAAGAGAAATAGTAATATAATACTGTAGCGAATCAGCAGTACACATACAGGGGTGAGCATTGGTAGTGTCTTGACTGCAGATATGAACTGATGTGTGGGAGTGCTTTATTGGGGAACACTATGCTGTGGGGATACTTCCGGAGTGAACTGAGCATGCGCGTCAGTCTTCACACACTACTCGAAGGGAAAGCTGCTAGCTTTGAGCATGACAACCGCTGAGAGTTGTAATATAACTAACTGTGAATAAAGACCCTTGTACCATCAAGAAGCCTCTGCCTCATGAGATACCGGATACGTTACAATACTGTAAAAACACACTTAAAATTAGTCCGGATCTAATTCCCATGTCTTATTTTTAATGAATAGGTTCATATTAATTCGTATTAATATCAATCACCATAATGATCCATCACTGTATATCCCTTTATTTTTACTTATAGCTTATATCACTATGAATAAACTCTTGCTTATCCGTATACCCAACTTAAACCAACCAAATAATGCCATCAAAATGATTTAATTATACGCCTCACAACAGCATACTGATACACCAGGCATGTTCCATGTTATCATCCATTCATTCATTCACGTATCGTTCATATTCAGCTCTCATCCCCAAACAGCCAGTAAAGATTCATCATAGCGTTGTAAATAGTCACAATGTTAACCACCAATGAATGCCTTTTCAAACCAAAACCAGTTAATAGCTATTTCATCACGCTACATGTGAGCCTTGCTAGCAATAGTTAGCTGCTAACCTTAGCATGCTATGAGCTAGCCACATTGACGCGTTAATGCTACATGCTTACGTACGTTCATGCCAGCTGGCGCCTCCCACACACGGATATTTTAACTCCGCCTCTTAATACACACTCGCGCTATCACTCCAAATACTCTCACTCATTCCACAAACTCCTCGCGACAACATCCATGCAACAGTCATTTCTCAAGTGCCCACAACAATCACATTCTATAAACAGTCCGACGCCATTTTCTCACAACCACACTTTCACATTCGCGTTTTCCTGGAAATTGTCCCACGCGGCTTCCCGTTTCTCCCATACGTTACCGCAAGGCCGCTTGGGAAATGTAGGCTCACTAGCAACATAACACTCCCACATCTTAAGCCATAACCAAACTTTTGCAAACACACACCACACACACTCACTTATTGATAAAACAACCACACAGCCACACAACTTCGATCTAAACTTCCCCTTTCAAATGCAGCTTCACATTTCATCACAAGCAGCAAGCTCAACACCCAGTCATACCTTAGGCAAAACTCAGCCATTTCACTCCAGTCTCTCCAACCAATCACTTCCGGTTACCCTAACACTACACACACTCACTCACCATTCAGCCATCTATATTTAATTCCCAATCACTCCCAAGTATAAAACCCCATTCAAACATATATTTTAACAAATCTCCCACATTTACTCTGAAATCCAACAGGAACACCAACACTCTTATTCTCCTCAGTTTCACACTCACATTCAACCCACGGAACAAAGGAAAGGCCTTCATTTTCCACCCGGACAATCATTCAATGATGCACTCCGAAAAAACCATTCATTCAAACATATTTTTCATTCATATTAAACCATGATTTTATCTCACCTCCTTAATGTAACAAATATCACCAATATCTGACTCCAAATGATACTCTAATTAAGTGCTATTTTCAACCACTTTCACACAACCCCGGCCGGGTTACCAACACTCACATTTAACAATACAACACACAGCAACACATCACCAACGCGCATTTTCAACCTATTTGTAAACACCATAATCTAAACTATTTCTTTCGTGTGACTTCTAATCAGTGAGTGCCAAATACACTCTTTTAGCTCTTAATTTATCCAAACTACACACGCATTTCCCAAATGGTTTGTGTGATCAACCTATTTAAAATCTGCGTTATCTCAATTGCCTTCCCAAATAACTACACACATTTTAACTATATCTTATAGGCAATCAACGGCTTCGGACGCGCATAATTTATATAGCCATTATTTGATCAGAATATAGATCCATAAACCATGCCAATTAATAAGCCCTACTCGCGCTTGGAGGGCGGAGGCTGGTCTATTAACTGTTGTCCTAGTTTTAATGTGTGCTATCATACACAGGCCCACCTGGCCTCATCTCCTGTCTCCCACGGACAGCGAGATAATTTAGTACAGTTTGCCATAGCCAAAAACTCGCACACAACAATATATTATTGGGCACACTGTCGTCCTTATTCCCCTCCTTTTTTAACCATATTGTCCAACAACTCCCACACACCACCTGCGTGCTCATTTTTGAATAGGACTGTACTTACCGCAAGAAGCAGCTGAGCGGCCTGCACTTGACTGGTTCCTCGGCCGGAGCGTCTCTCGAAGTCCCAATCAATCACGCGGGGTCGCCACTTGTCGTCTCTTAAGGCAGTGGTGTGTGAAAAGTATGTTCAGAAATATGCAGAAAAAGGGTCGAGAGGCGAATGTCAGGTCTCAAAAAACAGGGTTTATTTGAAGAAAATAGACTTGCATTCAAAGGACAAGATGGCTGGAAAAAATAACCACCGAGAGAAAATCAGAATATGCTCTATCTGTTCTTGGCGCGCATCGACTTAAATAAACTATGACTCTCCTCTGCTCCTCCTCTCAAGGCTCCACCCCTCCAGACTACCTGACCATTCACAGCTCTCGCTGTCTCTCCCTCTGTCCAATCAAAAGTTTCTCCAGAAATGTATATGTGCTTAGCTCTCCGTGTGTTTCAGTGTGTACCCTTTTGTTTCTCTTCCTGCATTTTATCTCACCTTGCATCTTGTCTCCTCCTTTGAACAAAGGCTAACCAAATGCTCTCCCTATTCAGCTCTCTCTCCCCCCAAAGACCCCCCTTCTCCTTGCTTTCATCTCCCTAAGCCCTGAGCCCCCTCTTCTCTCCCTTCTGGCCCTAGAACAATACAGCTGCTGTTTTTGTGTGTGTGTGCCTGCAAATTTGTGTGTAAGAGTGTGAACTCTCCTCTCCTCCACCTTTTCATCCTAATCAAGCCTTTTGTTCTAATCCTAAGTCTCCTCATTTACTACTCTCTTCCCCCCTGGCCCAAAGGAGTCGGAATGTCTGGCCTTTTGTTCCCTCTGCTCCTAGTTAGTTAAAAGGTTAACTAGTCCGTTCTTTATACATCCTAACTTAATATTTAAGACTAAAAGACAACTACAATATACTATAAGATAGTATCACTAATTATGATAGGCAGTGGGCAGACAGTGGGCCGCTGATATACCACAGCACCCAAGACATTGTGTTGCAACCACGCTTTGTACTAGGAACATTGACCACAGTACAATTAATAAGCCTGCCTGCAGGGGTTATAGAAGTCAGGCCAGACACTGATCATGACACCCACAAGGCCTATGTATCCTCTCAGACTGTCCAAACGGACACCAGCCAATCCCAACTAGATGCATTTGAGAAATTAGATTTATCTCACCTAACTCTTGATCAACAGTTCAAAGTACAGTCCCTGTTGAAGCGGTATAAAACTGCATTTGCGGAGCACGAGGGGGATCTGGGGTGCACGAACAGAGTGTCTCATGAAATTCCATTGACGGATGAGATCCCTGTTAAACAGCGATACAGACGCATTCCCCCTGCAGACTATGAAGCTGTCAAAGATCATATCCACCAGCTGTTGAAGAACCAGATAATTTGTGAAAGCAGCAGTCCCTATGCTTCCCCAATCGTCATTGTACGGAAAAAGAATGGCCAAATCAGAATGTGCGTTGACTACAGACTTCTTAACGCTAAGACCTGGAAGGATGCGTTCCCCTTACCACGAATAGAGGAGTCACTCGACGCCCTCTGTGGAGCACAGTGGTTTTCCACAATGGATTTGGCTAGTGGGTATAATCAAGTCCCTGTAGCACCCAATGACCGCATGAAAACAGCATTCTGCACCCCCTTTGGATTGTTTGAGTTTAACCGAATGCCTTTTGGTTTATGCAACGCACCCAGTACCTTCCAGAGGCTCATGGAGCGTATTTTTGGTGACCAGCGTTTCCAGTCTTTACTCTTGTACCTTGATGATGTGGTTGTGTTTTCATCCACAGTAGAACAACACCTAGAACGCTTGGAGTTAGTCCTGCAGCGGCTACAACGAGAGGGGCTAAAGGCGAACCTAGAGAAGTGCTTTTTCTTTAAGCAGGAGGTCAACTACCTTGGTCACGTCATCTCCAGTCAGGGAGTGTCTACTGATCCCGGCAAGATAGCAGCAGTCTCTGAATGGAGACGACCCAACAACGCCTCCGAGCTCAAATCTTTCCTGGGCTTTGCAAGCTATTATAGGCGTTTTGTGCCAGAGTTTGCCAAGGCTGCTGCCCCACTTCACCGCCTGGCAGCTGAACTGTTGGGGACAAAGAAGAGAAAGAGTTCCACCCGGTCCCTAGAGGAATTGTGGACAGAGGATTGTGAGCAGAACTTCCAAACCCTAAAAGAGAGGTTGGTTTCGGCCCCCATCCTAGCATATGCAGATTTTTCATTGCCCTTTGTCCTCGAAATAGATGCAAGTCATAATGGGCTGGGCGCTATCCTATCCCAGGAACAAGAGGGGGTGCTACGACCTATTGCCTATGCTAGTCGAGGCCTTAAGCCCACAGAAAAGAACATGACCAATTATAGTGCACGAAACTTGAATTTCTAGCCCTGAAGTGGGCTATGTCAGACAAATTTAGGGATTATCTGCTGGGGCACAAATGTGTAGTGTATACAGATAACAACCCCCTTAGTCATCTCAATACAGCCAAGCTAGGTGCAGTAGAGCAACGCTGGGCGAGTGAGTTGGCAGATTTTGATTTTTCCTTAAGTATCGCCCAGGCAGGGTTAATGGTAATGCTGATTCACTGTCTAGACAGTATGTAACCCAGTCTGCCACTGGAGATATGACCCTGCTTTCCCCTGGAACCCTGTTGCCCTCAGAGTTAAGACAGCAGTTGGAAGCCCAACCTCGAGTGAGGGTCACCCAACATACAATCCATGCATACCCTGGACATTCAAAAAGACAGTTACAGGAATTCCAAGCAGAAGACCCAGTGGTTGGCCGATTTTTACAATTTTTTCATAGCCAAAGATACCCCACTGCACACGAACGTCGGGCCCTTCCCAAACCCGTATTGGAACTGTTTCGACAGTGGACCAAACTGGTCCTAAAAGATGGTCTCCTTTACCGTCGCACTCAGCCAGCTGGAGGGGGTGAAGACATCTACCAACTGGTCCTACCTGTGACACTAAGGAAAGATGCATTGATACAGCTGCATGATCACCATGGACACCAAGGTGCCGAGCGCACCATGGAGTTGATCAGAGGTAGATGCTACTGGCCAGGCATGACAGCTGATGTTAAACTGTGGTGCCAAAACTGTCAGCGATGTACTCTGGCAAAGACAACACATCCCTCAGTACACGCTCCCATGGGTCATTTGTTAGCTAGCAGGCCTAATCAAATTTTGGCCATTGATTTTACCCTATTAGAGCCTTCAAGTGATGGGAGAGAGAATGTATTAGTAATGACTGATGTATTCTCTAAATATACTCTTGCAGTCCCCACTAGAGACCAACAAGCCACTACGGTGGCCAATGTACTTGTTCAAGAGTGGTTCTACAAGTTTGGGATTCCAGCCAGAATACATTCTGATCAAGGCAGAAACTTTGAGAGCCACTTAATTTCACAACTGTGCAATTTGTATAATGTTGTCAAAACTCACACTACCCCTTATCATCCCCAAGGAAACGGCCAATGCGAGCGATTCAATCGCACCCTCCATGACCTCCTGCGCACCCTTTCCCCAGAGCAGAAACGAAAATGGACTCATTATTTGCCCCAGCTCACATTTGCTTACAACACGAGCTGTCATCAGTCTACTGGTGAGTGCCCCTATTTTTTGATGTTCGGCCAACAGCCGCAGCTTCCCATTGACTTTTTGCTTGCAGCAGTGGAGGGGCCATCTGTAGGACGAGTTGAAGACTGGGTAGCAGAGCATAAACACAAGTTGGAAACTGTGTATGCTGAGGCAAGAAAGAAGATGGAGATGGCAGCAGGGAAACGGAAAGCAAGGCACGATTGCCTGGTAAAAGATGTTGCCTTAAAAGCGGGCCAATTTGTGTACTGTAGAGACCGGAGGATAAAAGGGAGGAATAAGATCCAGGACCACTGGAGACCGGAGGTCTACAAAATACTAAGAGCTCCATCCGATGGGGGTTCCGTGTACACTGTGGCACAATTGGATGATCCTCAGCACATAAAACATGTGCATCGTGCAGAATTGAAGTTGGTCCCCCCTCTTCTAAACCCTGAATTGACACAAGATCCAGGTTTGTCTCTCCCTACTTCTCAGGCTGATGACAACCAGGAGGCTGGTGACATCTGGAGGCTATGCCATGCTGACCAGCCACAGACGTCAGCGCTTGCAACCTCCGGCCCTCAACTACCCTTGAGCACTGCAGTGCCTTTATCAGTGCCCCCAACCCCAGATCAAACCCTGGGGCCCCCTGCTCCCGTTGGTCCTTCTGTAGAGTTCCCGAGGCGGACCACTAGAGCAAATGCTGGTCAACATGGGAACGTTCATAATCTACCTAGACCAGTGTCACTGACCACTAATTTCACCCAAGCTGTTATTTCCTCAGATGGTGTAACCCCCCCTGCCCACCATGCCCCACAGGCGACCTTTCGACCTTGGTTGTAGACCCGATCATCGGGACGCTGATCCAAAGCCCAGGGGTAGATTGTGACAGGTAGGACCTGCCCACTATTTGATTGACAGGTCAGACTGGGCCGATTGCTAATCACTATCACCTGTGAGCTGCTGAGAGCATATGCTCCCTGTGTTTGGGTGTGTTGGGCATTGGCTGCTTGTGTAAAGCCAAGCGCAGTACTGGAACCAGCAACTGACTTGAGTGGCCCTAAATCATTCGGTATGTTGAAACTCATATAATTGTTTATTTGTTATTGTTTCTTTTGTGATTATAATGTGTACACACAGTTTAGGTGGTCGGGCAGTGCTCCAAGTTGTGTAGTGTGGCAGCCAGGTTAGCAGATTAACCCAATTGAGGTACCGGCCATTCTCTTCATAACTTAGTAATTTATCTTGTTGGGGAACAAATGATTTAAACTTGTGTTGTGTTTAGGCCAACCAGTAGGATCAGACGACGCGTCTCCTGTGGTGTTTGCCTGGTGTGGGCGGCCAGTCCCCGTACATTAAAGGTAACCTACATTGTTAGGGGTAATTGTAGGGGATGGCCTCCCCGAGGTATGTAATTATATCTGTGCATTAATTTGTTTAATTCTGTACTTTGTGTTACAGGAGTGCTTGTTGTGGCTGTCTGTCAGTCGCTGCTTTGTCCATATTTAGTTTTAGTATTGTTTTGGGTTGCAACAACAGTGTTCTTTTGCCTCACTGTTTTATACCAAGTGTAATTGGGTACAGGCCCAGCACCAAGGGGGGAAATCATCCACCTTTACTCACGTTTTCTTATTTTGTTTGCGGTGCACTCACAAAGTCGTGTGTATTGTTTTGCAGTGCGTTTTGTTCTATAGTCTATACAGTGGCATATATCCGGTGGTGCTAGAACCCCTTGGCCCGGTGGGCCTGTGTTTCCTACCTCCCCACCCCCCCCTTGAGGCTAACTAGTGTTCTATGAACCATTGACTGATTTTAATAGAATAAACCTATTTTCATATTGGAAAGCAACACGTCTCTGTTTGGTTCCTTCATAAGAACAACTTGTGTGGGGCTCATTGGTGTATTGTCTCTTAAGCTACTATGCAATTTTATTGAGTCTCCCCACTTGGTTACACCAGGGTGAATCCATTTAGTTAATTGTTTTCATGCAAACACAAAAATTAGAATTATAAATGTGTACACACCTCCTGAAAAAAAAGGGAAAACCGGCATTGGTTTTAATATTACTGTGAACACTGGACATCATAACAAAAAGACCCACACCCTGGCACCCGCTCACTTTCTAATAGACATATTATTATTATTTTTTGTTACTACTCCTTTCTACTAAAAAAAATATTACTCTAAATATTTGTTACCCCTGACTGAATAATTCAATAAAGTTAAAAAGGTAGAGCGGAAAACAAGCCAGAATTATCACGGTGAAAGCCCGCAGAGGAGAACATCTCTCTGACGGCACCGTCAAGCCTGCAGTTATTAGAAAAACAAACATTTCATTTCATCCCCAATATTTTCAATGTATAAAGGGAAAAAGGCAATGCTGTCTTTTCATCACCGATCGGGTGATATTTTCTTATTCTTTCTATCAAACTTGCAGGTGTTTCGGCTCCGGGATGCTGCGCGGCTGATCTGCTCGCCACTGATCGGCTCCGCTGGGGTGGTTGGGGGCCTTGCTCGGGGGTGGTGGTGATGGGGGAGGGGCAGGCGCTGCCTTTTCGCTTTCCCCAGCCAGATTTATCCTGCCAGTCCTGGAGATTGAACCGACGACCTTCCGGTCCCAAGCTCGCTTCTCTAACCATTGGCCACCACTGCCCCAAAGTTTCTGCGTGTGAGTGAGCAGACTGTGTTGGTTTATCATCATTATGGTGTGTGTGTGTGTGTGTATATACATACACACACACACATATATATGTGTGTGTGTGTGTATGTATATATTCTAGGATTACCATGTAGTTCATTCAGGGCTTTTCTCTCTAATACAGTGATGTTACATCAGCCCTTAACACACACACACATATATATATATATATATATATATATATATATATATATATATATATATATATATATGTAAGGGATAATGTATATTGAGGCGGTGATTACGGGGGAAATAATGACCGACAGGTGAATGATTGATTAATCGTTCACCTGAAGGTCATTATTTCCCAGTAATCACCGCCTCAATATACATTATCCCGCTTAGAACACGGCCTACAACTAAATCATTCAATAATCTGACAAAAATAATTATTCAAATAGATTTTTTAACCAAAGCGGTTTCATTCGTAATTGGCACACAAGACACCACAGCTGCAACTGGTTGGCCTAATTAGTAGTGTCTGCTGACAAAAGGCTCTTATCAACTGATTAATCCAGGTGTGGCAGAGCAGCGGTCGGTTGTCGAGAAATAATGACCGGTTAATCTTGTTGATTGACCAATCAGAATCGAGTATTCAAGAGAGCCGTGTTCTAAATATATATATATATATATATATATATATATATATATGTGTGTGTGTGTGTGTTAAGGGCCGATGTAACATCACTGTTTTAGAGAGAAAAGCCCTGAATGAACTACATGGTAATCCTAGAATTGTTATAAAGCCAGCTGACAAGGGAGGTGCGGTGGTTATTCAAAACATCAAGGACTATGTCGCTGAAGCCCTCAGACAGTTAAGCAATACCACCTTTTATAGCCCGTTGCTGCAGAGCCCTGTGGATACTTTTAAAGAACAGAGGGATGATATTTTGAATTCTGCATTAGCAGACACAAAGGTAGAGCGGAAAACAAGCCAGAATTATCACGGTGAAAGCCCACAGAGGAGAACATCTCTCTGACGGCACCGTCAAGCCTGAAGTTATTAGAAAAACAAACATTTCATTTCATCCCCAATATTTTCAATGTATAAAGGGAAAAAGGCAATGCTGTCTTTTCATCACCGATCGGGTGATATTTTCTTATTCTTTCTATCAAACTTGCAGTGTGTGTGTGTGTTAAGGGCCGATGTAACATCACTGTTTTAGAGAGAAAAGCCCTGAATGAACTACATGGTAATCCTAGAATTGTTATAAAGCCAGCTGACAAGGGAGGTGCGGTGGTTATTCAAAACATCAAGGACTATGTCGCTGAAGCCCTCAGACAGTTAAGCAATACCACCTTTTATAGCCCGTTGCTGCAGAGCCCTGTGGATACTTTTAAAGAACAGAGGGATGATATTTTGAATTCTGCATTGAAAAACAAATTGATCACAAAGAGCCAATTTGAATTTTTAGTAACTGAACACCCTGTCACACCTATTTTTTATCTGCTGCCTAAAATTCACAAAAGGTTGGATAACCCTCCAGGAAGGCCCATTATAGCCAGTAATAATTCACTGTCTGAACCTTTAAGTCAATTTGTAGACCACTTCCTCAGGGACATTGTCAAGACACTTCCCTCATATGTAGCGGACACCAGAGATGTTTTACAATTTTTGTCTGACATATCTATGCCTGATAATGCTTTTTTGGTCTCTTGACGTAGAGAGCCTATACACGAACATTCCACATGATGGCGGTCTAGAAGCCATGGAGTTTTACCTTGGCCCTAAGAAAGATGATCTCCCTGTGGAATTGCTTTTGTCTCTCATAAAATTCATTTTGAAATGTAATTATTTCATAATTTATTTGCAAGTTAAAGGCACAAGTATGGGATCACCTTTCGCCCCAAAATATGCAAATGTATTCATGGGTTTGTGGGAAAATAGATATATTTTTAAGAATAACCCTTTTGCTAACAACATTCTGTTCTTCAAACGGTATATTGATGACATCATCATGGGGTTCACCGGTTCTGAACAGGAATTGAGAGCATTTACTGACTATATTAATAGTACCTACCCCACTTGGCACTTTAAACTTTACTATTGAATTTAGTTGTGAAGAAATTCATTTCCTGGATCTTTTGATTTCCATCAATGAAAGGAGACAACTGGAGACATCTATTTATAGAAAGGAAACCGATATAAATACTCTTTTGCACTCCACCAGTTTCCATCCTGACCATATGATTAGTAACATCCCTTATGGTCAGTTTGTGAGACTGAGGAGGATTTGCAGTAAGGAGGACGATTTTCAAATTAAGGCTAAAGAAATGGCTCAACGTTTCAGACAAAGAGGATATGACCAAACACTTATTGACAAAGCTATTGAAAAAGTCAATGGCCGAGATCGGGAGGAGCTCTTCAATCCCCCTCCCCAACACACTGAAAGCAGAACCACTTTTGTGTCTGAATACTGCACTGCCTCCAAGCAAGTCAAACATATTATAAACAAACATTGGCATATCTTGGAATGTGACCCAGGCCTGAACCACCTGTCCTCTTCGAGACCCCGGTTCAGCTTTAGAAGGGGCAGAAATATAAGAGATGTTGTTTCCTCCATGTATATGTATGACCAACTGTGCCTGAGGGTCCCGCGAGCCAAACTGGTGACAAGGGGTTACCGGGCTTTCGCAGTGATGGCACCGACACTGTGGAATAAGCTCCCTTTGAACATCAAGTCTGCCAACACCTTACAGACTTTTAAGGCCTTGCTCAAAACCCACCTTTTCGCTCTAGATGATCACTGAGTTACTTTGCTGTTGTGTTGTGCGTCTGAGGTGTACTTATCTTCTCTGTCTGTCCGTCTGCCTGGTTCCCTGTCTCCATTGTCCTGTCTATTCATTTCTTTTCTTTTTTTCCCTCGGGCTGCGCCCCGGACCAATGTAAAAGTTGGCTGAGGGGCGCAATATAAATGAAAATATCATATCATATCATCATATCATGTATAAAGAGCCCACACAAACTAACTGGCTCACTCAACAAGTGTATGGGAACTACAGATGTGGTAAATGTGCACACTGTTCAAATACATTTGATACAAAGAAATTTAATCATCCCCATTCAGGAAAGAAATATGCAATTAAGGATTTTATTAATTGCCTCTCGACACATGTTATTTATGCCTTACTTTGCCCATGTGGATCTATGTACATAGGCCAGACGAAACGCCTTCTCAAGCTGAGAATGGCAGAACATAAAGCCGCCATTAGGAACGGCAACCTGGACTACTCCATCGCCAGGCATTACAAAGAAAAAAATCATGGTTCAGCCTCCTCTCTCAAATTTATAGGTATTGAAAAAATACAACCTAATCCAAGAGGGGGTAACATAGTCAACCAACTTCTCAGACGAGAGTCCTTCTGGATCCATGAGCTAAATACAATTGAACCGTTTGGCCTGAATGAAACCCAGGATTTTAGTTGTTTTCTGTAACTGTATAACTTTGTGATTGTATATTAATTTCTGTCTCTTTTCTCAGATCGGTGTCCTAGGGAGAGATGAGCCACTGAGCCACTATGCCCCTGACACTCACCCCCTCCCCTTTAGCAATTGAGGGAGATGCAGGTCCTCTACTTCTACACAAAAGTGGAGCTTAACCTTTTTATTTCCAATTGCTGTAATTAGGGGTCCAAGCACGAAGTGCGTGGATCCCTATTGTAATTGTTCCGTTTATTTTTATTTTTATTTTTATTTTTATTATTATTATTATTCCGCCCTAAAACAGCATGCACGTCAAAAACCGTAAGGGCTACAGTAGTCAGACCTTGCACATAGGTTGGAAATGTGCCCCACTACTCAGAGACAAAAAATTAGCCATATTGGCCAGATGGTGGCGCTATAACAGCCGACTGCACGTATTGGCCCATAACTGCTGAACCGTGAGGTGTATAATCGAAATTCCGGTAACGCTTTAGAATACAGCCCGCAAATAAGCATGTAGTTATAGTATAACAACGGGGTTTAGGGCTGTAGTTATAGTCTAACTACGGGGTTTAAGGAGTGAATTAATACTTTAACTAGAGGGTAACAAGATCTGTACTTATAGTCTAACTACGGGGTTTAAGGAGTGTAGTTATAGTATAACAATGGGGTTTAAGGAGTGTAGTTATAGTATAACAATGGGGTTTAAGGAGTGTAGTTATAGTCTAACTATGGGGTTTAAGGAGTCAAAAAATACTTTAACTAGAGGGTAACAAGATCTGTACTTATAGTCTATCTACGGGGTCGCGGGCTGTATTATGAAGCAGGGGACAAATGTTTGTACTTATAGGCTAATTACGGGGTACCACACTGTACTTACAGGGTAACTACGGGGTTTAAGGAGTGTAGTTATAGTATAACTACGGGGTTTAAGGAGTGTAGTTATAGTATAACTACGGGGTTTAAGGAGTGTAGTTATAGTATAACTACGGGGTTTAAGGAGTGTAGTTATAGTATAACAACGGGGTTTAAGGAGTGTAGTTATAGTATAACAATGGGGTTTAAGGAGTGTAGTTATAGTCTAACTACGGGGTTTAAGGAGTCAAAAAATACTTTAACTAGAGGGTAACAAGATCTGTACTTATAGTCTAACTACGGGGTCGCAGGCTGTATTATGAAGCAACGGACAAATGTTTGTACTTATAGGCTAATTACGGGGTACCACACTGTACTTACAGGGTAACTACGGGGTTTAAGGAGTGTAGTTATAGTATAACAACGGGGTTTAACTCATTCACCGCCAAAGACGTCTTTGACGTGTTATCAGAAATAGCCATCCACGCCAAAGACGTGTTTGACGTGTTTTTGTTTTTATTAGTACAGCGCGTAGTTCACACACTTCCCCAGCCTGTGACATGTTATCAGGCCACAAAGACAAGCCGACAACACGCGATCAAACACATACCGCAGCTGTTGTTTTGAAATGAGCCGAGGAAAAACAGAAAACAGAGAAACGCGCTTCCTTGTGAAGTTGTGCAGAGAGGAGAAACGCTATTGAAACGCCCCTCGGCGCGCTGCACGAGCTGATCGGCTTGCTGCAGGGCAGCGGACATCGATCGTTTGCGGTAGTCAAACCCGTGACCAACATGATCGATCCTGGTCCCTCGACCCCGTTCCTGTGTCCCAGCCCGAAAGAGACGAGACGGAGTCACAACTGTGTGAGTTGGAGGAGAACAGCAGCCTCGCCACAGAAATGGCTTTCACACAGAGCCAAGCAGCACACAGCACGGCCACTTTCCTGTCGAGAGCGAGGAAGACAGGACTGACTCCAATGCGACAGGACCCGGATGATCTCGCGGTAAGGAGTGTGTGTGTGTGTGTGTGTGTGTGTGTGAGTGAGAGAGACTACACTGATCTCTGCATTCTATTCTATGATCACACTCACTCACACTGAGTAAACTGTATTGTTGAATGTAAAAAAAGCACATCATGTATATATATATATATATATATATATATATATTTTTTTTTTTCATTTGTGTCATAACGAATAATATTTACATGTCTGATGTCAATTACAGTTCAAAATAAAAGAATTGAGAGCTAGTTCTGCCTGAGATTGTGTGATTTAGAAAAATGCCATTTTCTGCAATTTATCTTCTCAGAGAGACCTTTTTGGTGAAAACAGGGTGTATATAAATGGCTATAAGTAGAGTACAGAACATGCTAAAAGCTCACTTTTTTTCCCCTGGTGAACCCAGAGACGTACATCTTCATTTTGAGGTATTGCAAATCACTTTGGTGCTAATAGATAATTTACTGTGGGTCTTGAAAGATGACCAACAATTATGAAAATCTTTGGCCTGTGCTAAATATTGGCAGTCCTAAACTGGCCATGAATGAGTTAAGGAGTGTAGTTATAGTCTAAAAACGGGGTTCAAGGAGTGTAGTTATAGTCTAACAACAGGGTTTAAGGAGTGTAGTTATAGTATAACAACAGGGTTTATAGTCTAACAACGGGGTTTAAGGAGTGTAGTTATAGTATAACAACAGGGTTTAAGGAGTGTAGTTATAGTCTAACAATGGGGTTTAAGGAGTGTAGTTATAGTATAACTACGGGTTTAAGGAGTGTAGTTATAGTATAACAACGGGGTTTAAGGAGTGTAGTTATAGTATAACTACAGGGTTTAAGGAGTGTAGTTATACTATAACAACAGGGTTTAAGGAGTGTAGTTATAGTATAACAACGGGGTTTAACGAGTGTAGTTATAGTCTAACAACGGGGTTTAAGGAGTGTAGTTATAGTCTAACAACGGGGTTTAAGGAGTGTAGTTATAGTATAACAACGGGGTTTAAGGAGTGTAGTTATAGTCTAACAACGGGGTTTAAGGAGTGTAGTTATAGTCTAACAACGGGGTTTAAGGAGTGTAGTTATAGTATGACTACGGGGTTTAAGGAGTGTAGTTATAGTCTAACAACGGGGTTTAAGGAGTAAAAAAATACTTTAACTAGAGGGTAACAAGATCTGTACTTATAGTCTAACTACGGGGTCGCGGGCTGTATTATGAAGCAGGGGACAAATGTTTGTACTTATAGGCTAATTACGGGGTACCACACTGTACTTACAGGGTAACTACGGGGTTTAAGGAGTGTAGTTATAGTATAACTACACTCCTTAAACCCCGTTGTTATACTATAACTACACTCCTTAAACCCCATTGTTATACTATAACTACACTCCTTAAACCCCGTTGTTAGACTATAACTACACTCCTTAAACCCCGTTGTTAGACTATAACTACACTCCTTAAACCCTGTTGTTAGACTATAACTACACTCCTTAAACCCCGTTGTTATACTATAACTACACTCCTTAAACCCCGTTGTTAGACTATAACTACACTCCTTAAACCCCGTTGTTAGACTATAACTACACTCCTTAAACCCCATTGTTAGACTATAACTACACTCCTTAAACCCTGTTGTTAGACTATAACTACACTCCTTAAACCCCGTTGTTAGACTATAACTACACTCCTTAAACCCTGTTGTTAGACTATAACTACACTCCTTAAACCCCATTGTTATACTATAACTACACTCCTTAAAACCCGTAGTTATACTATAACTACACTCCTTAAACCCCGTTGTTATACTATAACTACACTCCTTAAACCCCGTTGTTATACTATAACTACACTCCTTAAACCCCGTAGTTATGCTATAACTACACTCCTTAAACCCCGTTGTTATACTATAACTACACTCCTTAAACCCCGTAGTTATACTATAACTACACTCCTTAAACCCCATTGTTATACTATAACTACACTCCTTAAACCCCGTAGTTACCCTGTAAGTACAGTGTGGTACCCCGTAATTAGCCTATAAGTACAAACATTTGTCCCCTGCTTCATAATACAGCCCGCGACCCCCTAGTTAGACTATAAGTACAGATCTTGTTACCCTCTAGTTAAAGTATTTTTTGACTCCTTAAACCCCGTAGTTAGACTATAACTACACTCCTTAAACCCCATTGTTATACTATAACTACACTCCTTAAACCCCGTTGTTATACTATAACTACACTCCTTAAACCCTGTAGTTATACTATAACTACACTCCTTAAACCCCGTAGTTATACTATAACTACTCCTTAAACCCCGTAGTTATACTATAACTACACTCCTTAAACCCCGTAGTTACCCTGTAAGTACAGTGTGGTACCCCGTAATTAGCCTATAAGTACAAACATTTGTCCCCTGCTTCATAATACAGCCCGCGACCCCGTAGTTAGACTATAAGTACAGATCTTGTTACCCTCTAGTTAAAGTATTTTTTGACTCCTTAAACCCCGTAGTTATACTATAACTACACTCCTTAAACCCCGTAGTTAGACTATAAGTACAGATCTTGTTACCCTCTAGTTAAAGTATTAATTCACTCCTTAAACCCCGTAGTTAGACTATAACTACACTCCTTAAACCCCGTTGTTATACTATAACTACACTCCTTAAACCCTATAGTTATACTATAACTACACTCCTTAAACCCCGTTGTTATACTATAACTACACTCCTTAAACCCCGTAGTTATACTATAACTACACTCCTTAAACCCCATTGTTATACTATAACTACACTCATTAAACCCCGTAGTTACCCTGTAAGTACAGTGTGGTACCCCGTAATTAGCCTATAATTACAAACATTTGTCCCCTGCTTCATAATACAGCCCGCGACCCCGTAGTTAGACTATAAGTACAGATCTTGTTACCCTCTAGTTAAAGTATTTTTTGACTCCTTAAACCCCGTAGTTAGACTATAACTACACCCCTTAAACCCCATTGTTATACTATAACTACACTCCTTAAACCCTGTTGTTATACTATAACTACACTCCTTAAACCCCGTAGTTATACTATAACTACACTCCTTAAACCCCGTAGTTATACTATAACTACTCCTTAAACCCCATAGTTATACTATAACTACACTCCTTAAACCCCGTAGTTACCCTGTAAGTACAGTGTGGTACCCCGTAATTAGCCTATAAGTACAAACATTTGTCCCCTGCTTCATAATACAGCCCGCGACCCCGGCCCGTAGTTAGACTATAAGTACAGATCTTGTTACCCTCTAGTTAAAGTATTAATTCACTCCTTAAACCCCGTAGTTAGACTATAACTACAGCCCTAAACCCCGTTGTTATACTATAACTACATGCTTATTTGCGGGCTGTATTCTAAAGCGTTACCAAAATTCCACATCTGCTGGATTCCCTGGATCAATACGCATCTATCCATATAGACCACGGCCATTTCAGTCTGCTAGATTTTCCGCCATCTTGGACTTTCTCAATATTTTTTTTTTCGAACTCGCCATTTGCCCAAATGAGCCCAAACCTTTTCTGTGTCATCTCTGGACTTCCCTGATCTAAAGACTTACAAAGAATTTGGATACGTGAAACCGTCTTGAAATGATAAATGTTTAAACTTTTGATGATACATGCCCTGACACTAAACACACACAAACACACACACACACACACACACACACACACACACACACACACACACACACACACACACACATATACACCTACACACACACACACACACACACACACACACACACCACACACACACACACACACACACACACACACACACACACACACTAGGGGTGTCACGGTACATGTATTCGTCCCGTGAGTTTACGGTATGACCCTCACGGTACCTCGTTTCACGGTACATGAAACGACACGACG
>NC_139635.1:2076712-2194212 GCF_964638095.1 Poromitra crassiceps | reverse complement strand
TTGAACAGACCCGAAACACCTTACGACCCCAGTTAACATCACTGATGATGCCTCCCAGCGCATGCTGAAGTATGTATATTTGTAACATATATATATATATATATATATATATATATATATATATATATATATATATATGAAGAGAAAGGTTGAGTCCCGACGCACAGCCATGATCAGGTGCTGGTAGCTTGCAGGTGCAAAGGCACAAAAACAAAAAAAGGTACCACCGAACACTGAAGTAACTTTGCTGTGATTTATTCAGCAAATGACGCGTTTCGCTGTAGCAGCTTCATCAGGTTTGCTCATACAACCATGAGGGCTTAGGTGAGCCTAAGTAGTAACAGGACCTAATTGGTCACATGACCAATTAGGAAATCACAAAAAAAAATCTGTTTACAGGTTGTAGAAAAGTACATAATATAATAGACAACAATGTAAATACAATATCACAAAAGGAATGGCGATATATAATATTGTTCAAGTTAAAAAGCAAGGACATAAGCTAGCATTAATCTGCAGCAATGATGTCAGAGTTACAGAAATTAGCACAACCTCATCGCTGCATATATATATATATATATATATATATATATATATATATATATATATATATATAATATATATTGTTTTTTATGTAACATTTTATATTATTTTATATTACATATATATATATATATATATATTATATATTATTTTTGTATGTAACATTTTCTTGTTTGGGAAGGAGCGCTGGACTGTTGTTTGTTTGAGGTGCTTTTTGGATAGAGGGATTCGCCTATGGGCGTGCTCTGTACTTAGGGGGCGTGCTCTGTAGGGGCGTGCTCTGTACTGGCCCCGGCTGGAGCTGGATAAGCTGGATCTGTGCTCCGTCTTGCTGGCAGCCATAAGGTTCCTGTTCAGTGAACTAGCAACAGTAAGACTTCCGGTTGCCATCAAAGTAAAAGCACGTATGTTTTTAAAAGACACTGAAAAAGTGTTAGTTTGCACATTAAAACAATAAACGAAGCATTTAAACGAAGCTATACAATACCAATTATGTTTCTGTATAACAATAACTGTTTTAATAACATTGAGAACAGTATTCTCAGTATCTATATGGGTAAATGCTGTTCACTGGACTGCATAGCCTTTACAAATTAGGATAGACCTCCTCTATGACATCACACTCAGCTAAGGCCAGTAGGAGTAAAAAAAAATATGGCGGCCCGTCAAACCCAGCCAAACGCACTATTAGTGACATTACTGGACAACCGTTGGACACTGGACACCCCCGTGTCCAAGGTGTCGGCACAAACGATATATGCATGTGCTCGGGTAGACCTCTGTAGCCACTTCTTTACATGCAGTGGAATCCGTATTGTTAAAATTGTTTAACTTTGCATGTTAAACAACAATTAGCCAGCCTACGCGCACTCCCGCGAGTCCGTATCATATTAATCTCGGTCACCGGTGTAGGATATGGATTAGCGCAAAAGCAGCTGCTGTTTAACTCTGGCAGCTCATGATCCTGATCATGTAGGCTAACTGTTATGTGGGCGGGTGGTGGCACTTCACATAGTTTATTAATTAATGAATCATTCGGGCAATCGCTTATATCAACGAATTAAACGAGCAAACTCACGGTTTCCTCAAGTACTGCAAAAACGTCTTGAATTGTTTTGGTAAAGGGATCCCAACGCGCTTCAGCTATGCAGGCAGGCAGGTCCCGGTGCATCAGGAGGGACCCTTAAACTTCTGGCATACTCTTCGCGCACGCGCTGGAGGCGGGGCTCAGAGGAGGGCGCGCGCACTCTGCGCGGGCCAAAACAGAACATACTCAGTGCGCAGCTCCAGGCTCCAGGCAGTCTGAATGAAATTGAATGTAACGTTCCCAATTATATGTATTAAATTATAAAAAACGACCCCTCCACATTTGGGAAGGCTAAGCCACACAACTAGTTCGTTATAATCGAACAGCATGCTTTGAAGGCGACTTTACGACGGCCAGCCAAGCGCATAGAGCGCGCGACGATTATGACGTCATCGCACGGGGCGTGTCGGGGGGCGAGGCCTGAGCGCAGCGCGGCGCGTCCACGGAGATATTTCTATCAGCACGTCGGGTTTTGCTGCCTGTGCCTGTGAGATCTCCGTGGTAGGCTATCAGCGGATATCTGCTGTGATTGAGTCCTCACCGTCGTACAGTCGCCTTCGAAAGCATAATGTTCGATTATAACGAACTAGTTGTGTGGCTTAGCCTTCCCAAATGTTGAGGGTCGTTTTTTAGAATTTAATATATAGAATTGGGAACGTTACATTCAATTTCATTCAGACTGCCTTTCACTGATCGCCGCCATTTCTGGAGCACTCACTATGTTCTGTTTTGGCCTGCGCAGAGTGCGCGCGCCCTCCGTGGAGCCCCGCCTCCAGCGCGTGCGCGAAGAGTATGCCAGAAGCTTTACTGCTGCGCTGCTTGCTTGCTCCCATGTCAGAAAACGCCTAACTTTTGTGGGGAGAAATACATTGAAAACTAGTCAGATATGACTTGAATGCCACTTGTAAAATAAATCACCCACAGTGATTGACGACGGTCCGACCACTATTTTGACTGGGCGGCTTTATGTAGCCTAACAAAGGCGGAAGCGCTCATTTTTGGCACATTGCCACCGCTCGTGGTCAGAATGGACTCCGTTAAAACGGCATGTTTTTGAATGGAGTTTGGTTAAACTCACACGACACAACTATTTGCCTTGAAGGGAATAACCTGCATGCTCCCGCACCCCCCCCCCCCCCATGCCCACTGGCAGAGAGAATACTGACCATTTCCAGCTGTTTCTAAACAAAGACCCCTCATGTTTAAAAAGGTAAAACCGGAAAATATCCTGCTCTAGCTAGCCAGAGATGATCCAGACTTCATGTTTAAAAGCCACTTATGACTTCACACTCTCAGACACGGGGGTGTCCAGTGTCCAGCGGTTGTCCGGATATTTGGCTGGGTTTGACGGGCCGCCATATATATTTTTTTACTTCTACTGGCCTTAGCTGACAGTGTGATATCATATGCATATATGGTTTGTGCCGACACCTTGGACACGGGGTGTCCAGTGTCCAATTTGTAAAGGCTATCCAGTCCAGTGAACAGCATTTAGGCTATCTATTTAGATACTGAGAAGAACGTTCTCAATGTTATTGAATCAGTTATTGTCATACAGAAACATAATTTATAGCTTCGTTTAAATGCTTAATTTATAGTTTTACTGTGCAAATGTATAATTTTTCAATGGCTTCTGTGTGCTCCAGGCTTGTGCAAAAAGGTTATTTTACTCTGAAAAACGGTCACCGGAAATGCTCATTGTTGCTCGTCTTATTGTTGCTCACGGAACAGAGGTCTGGATCTGCTGTGCGCAGCTTCACGCGACTCTGCAGTTTGGGACCATAGTTTGGGACCATAGTTTGGGACTTGCAGACAGACGCTCAGTGGGAAAAATAACAGAATCATTTGGAATTTCATTTCACTCTAAAAAAGACCACAAGGCGGAACTTCAGCTGCCGGTAAGTGGGCTTTGCAGCGCGATATGTGCGCCTTCACAGTACAAGCAGCTGTATGTCATGTGGTTTGTTTTTTGTAAGCTGCTGTGTGCTGCTCGAGTGAGGAAGTATGACATCACCTTGTTTCGATATGTTACTTTTTTGTCATGGGCAGATTGTATTTCAATCCACCGTTTAAGAGAACGTATCATTTCACTTTGAAGTCAAGTTAGCATTAGCTCATCCCAATTGACTACAACTAACAATGATGTCAATAATGTCAGTCGTCTGCACTCTTGACTATCATCTGTCTTCTCTTCATACCGTTAAGGGTACACGAAGAAATAGTTGGATATGAGGATCAGTCAAGACTCCACAACGACCCTGACACGTGACAATCTATGATCAAACACTGTCTGCAGTCTTGGTTTATGTCTAGGTGTGGTGTTGGTCACTTTTGCTTTGCTTGCAAATTCAGGCTGCTAACTTTTCCATTCATATAGAGGGTCCAGGCTGCTTCATTTTCAGTGGGGGCTTCATTACACTCATACAACTGTTGAATATTGCGCTCCTCATATGGACTTTTTCTCTCTCTCAACATGCCATGACCACCCCATGCTTCCCCCCACTAATGCCCTCTGTTCAATTCAATCAGAGCACATGCATCCTAAATCTAACAGTTGTATCATTCATCACATATGGTAGGCTATATAAAATACACATCATAAAAATATTCACTTAGGCTGGCTATTTAAAAGAAGGAGATATTCGGAAATTTTATTTGAAGCTATTACAATTCAAATTGTGCTGAGAGGGGATTACTCCCAGATAGCAATGACCCGAAAACGTAACATTGGCCAGATTTGGGGCAATGTTGGTAGAGGTTGGCAAAAGTTGGCTCAATGTATAGTAGTGTATAGTGGTTGGGCCAACAGTGGCACAGGTTGGACACATAAATCCAATCAATTATTATTATTATTATTATTATTATTATTATTATTATTATTATTATTATTATTATTATTATTATTATTATTATTATTATTATTATTATTATTATTTTTTTTTTTTTTTTTTTTTTTATTATTATTATTATTATTCAGTATCACATTACATTGGAGATGTAAAACAATGCATTTTCTAGATTAGGGGACAATTTGCTTTGCAAAAGGATAACAAAAGCGGATGTCTCTCTGTGTGTGTTTCTCTCTGTCATACGATACGATACGATACAACTTTATTGTCAGCAGGCTGAAATTTGTTTTGCATCCAATGGCATTCTCCGTTCAAGAAGTTACACATGAAAAACATAAAGACATGAAAGTTACACATGAAAGACACAACAGACAAAGACAAGACATCCAGAACTAATCCACAGAATTACAGAAGGCAAGCAGTTCAAAAAGTTAACCTGTTCTGATTGAGCAGACCAATAGACTGGTGTACAAAAGAATTCTTCAGTCTATTGCGTCTAAATTTTGGGACTCTAAAGCGTCTCCTGGAGGGCAACAGTTGGTATTCTCCATTCAGAACATGCAAGGGGTCCGAGGATATACTGGTAGCTAGTCTAAGCATGCTTTTGATTTGAGTTTCTTTAAAAGAGTGAAACACAGACTCTGCAGGCTGGCCAATAATCTTAGCACAGATTTTTAACTGGCTAAGAAACTTGGTTTTCAGGGAAACCGATAAGCTGTTGAACCAAGCCGTACTACAGTACAACATGACGTCATATGTCATAAAGCATTCAACAAGTTGCTGTAAAGTCAATGTCCAGCTAATGATTATTCTAAATGACTTGCAAATAGGCTATTTTTAATAACTTGACTTGAAAATATGTAATAGTTTGCCTTAAGGCATAATGCTGAACGTGGGTGACTGTGTAGCCTAAATAAATGAAATGTTTCTTTGTCTTTCATCATAAGATAAGGAATTCAAACCAAATTTAGCTACACTGTGGAAAATGGTTATGAGCAAACTTGTCAATCGTGCAAAACAGCAAAAGGCATTAAATTATCATCTTATCATTTGACGTTCCCCACCAAACATCGTCACAAAGACACTTGATGCCAATTTTTTTGTATATATATATTTATGTATCATCGTGTAACTACCTGTTGCGTTACAGAGGTGGTGGTTAAATCATAGCCATTAGGGCTGCTGTGATTTGCAATCAAATCGTATATTGACGATTGAAGGGAATGATTGCCAATTGGCTTTTTCTACAGCGATATTTAAGGCGATTTGAACTAATTTACTATCATAAGACGTTATAAAATATAAATAATATCTAGAAGCTGCACCCTACTGTACACTTAAGAGATGTTTCTGGCAGAGCTCTGTTAATCACTAGGCTCTTTCACACCGGCCTTGAAAGCCGAAAAATGCACGGAAAATAGGATTAGCGCCTCCGATGTGAAAGT
Organism: Poromitra crassiceps; assembly: GCF_964638095.1. Taxonomy (NCBI): domain Eukaryota; kingdom Metazoa; phylum Chordata; class Actinopteri; order Beryciformes; family Melamphaidae; genus Poromitra; species Poromitra crassiceps. Next base: position 2,188,288 of record NC_139635.1, on the reverse strand, counting down.
CGTGAATGCGCTTTGGTGGGCAATTGTTTTACGCCTTTTGTCCCGCGACGGGAGGTAGTAACAGCGCCGGGTTACCTGGCAACCCGCCTCCACTTGAAAGGTCGTCGCAGCGAGCCGGAAAAGGTGCGAATGGTCTGCTCATTCATAAAAAAATGACAGGGGAAATCACCTCATGTGATCAAGAAAGTGCAGTAGTGAAAGTAAAAAAAGTAGCCTATACAATCATGACTGCAGGGACGCCAGGAGGAATGCTCCGTGCGGTTAGGCTTTATGCTCAAACGATGTTGACATTAGTTAACGTTAAGTAGTCATGTGCATTTATAGCCTATACTATTCCCCCGACGAACGTTATGCAGACTGCAGCTGTTTGATATGCGGGCGGTCGTGTATCGTTCCAATTTTAGTAGGACACCATATCGATCTGCCCGCCCACCATGTGAGTGCACTCCCTGCTCAGCGGACTAGGAGGGAAGTCTTGTTGAATTAATTCGTTCATCATACAGTAGCCTAGGCTACACTAACCTATGAAAATATTCATTTGGGCTAGGAGGAGCAGGAAATCCCTCCGCTCGCCTTTCAATGCGGGAGCAGGGGATTTCACCTGAAAGTACAGAGCAGCACGGTAATGTGGCCGTGCTGCTTGGCTCGTGTGAAAGCAATTTCTGTGGCGAGGCGGCTGGCTTTACGGGACTCCTAAACGGCAATTTTTGCGCGATCTGTGTATGAAAGAGCCTAGTGCGAGTGAGGGGGAAAGCCGTGCGTAACGTTACAGCACTCGACGTTATGAAAAGAATATCTAGAAGCTGCGCCCTACTGTACAGTTAGAGCTGAATCAGCACAAGAGGGGGGAGCCGTCCTCTGCTCCTCTCCTGTTTCCGGTGGCAGCCATTTTAAGATTGGTCTGAAAGAAAGGAAAAACCACACAGTTGCAACGAACATGAAGAGGGCGAAGAGAAGCGTTGTGTGAGAACATTTTGATAAGAAAGGAGAAGATACAGCCGTATGCAAACACTGTGAATCGGTGTACAGCTACAACACGACGACAGCACTGCTCTATCACTTGAACGGTGTTCATTTGGATAAATTGTCTGGCTCCTCTTCGTCAACCCACCATCAGCTCAGCGTTTCAGAGGAAAAGTTGCGACTCACGGCGAGCAGAGAAAATAACCCAGTCGATCTGCGGGGTTATAGAAAAATACATGATGCCTATCGCTATGGTTGAAGGCAGGGGATTTAAGCAAATGATGCACCTCCTGGAACCAGCATACGAGAACGAGATCCCAAGCCGAAGCACAATCACCAGGCGCTTTGAGAAGAGATACGCTGATGCTAAGTCCAAGTTGCTAGCTGACGTTACATCTACCGGCGGCAAGGTTGCACTGACGACAGATAGCTGGACTGCCATGACAACCGAAAACTACGTGACCATCACCTGCCACTACATCACCCAGGACTGGGGAGTCAGCAGTGCGGTGTTGCTAACCAGAAGCTTGCCAGGCAGGCACACAGCAGAGCACCTCGCCCAGCAATTAAAGGATGCAGTGAACGAGTGGGGGCTTGATGGAAAAGTTATGGCGTGTGCACGACAACACGAGGAACATCACCGCAGCAAATAACCCCAGCAGAGTGCCCTGGTACTCGGTGGCTTGCTTCGCTCACACACTTCAGCTCGCCATAAATGACGGATTCACCATCTACCTCAACAAAGTCATCTCCGCGGCTGGCAGGCTTGTGAGCCACTTTAACCATAGCACAGTCGCCACCAAAGCCCTACAAGAAAAGCAAACTCAACAGTATGTTCTCAATATGTTTGACCGGCTAGTGGAGCAGAGGTGGGCGGTGGTCGCTGTCCTATCTGACCGGACTGTCACCAAGCTGCCTCTCGCCAGAACCCTGGAGCTGAAAGATGAATGTCATGAAGGACGTAGCGCCAGTATTAACCGCATTGAAGATTGCAACCACAGCGATGTCGGCTGAGTTAACTGTCTCCATCAGCAACACGTATCCTGTCGCATTTGGCCTCATCAATGAACTGAGGAAAGAGGGCGACTGCCCACGAGTGGTGGACTTCAAGGGAAAAGTCTGCTCTTCCCTGATTGAGTGAATGATGGTAAACCTAAACATTACACTTTGCACAGCGACTCTTAAATTCTGCGTTTCCCAAAAACATTATTTTGAATTAGTCATTAAGCAACTTTTATTTTATTATTTTGCAGTCCGACCAGATGACATCCTCCCTTCCGATGGTGGCAACGATGCTGGACCCTCGCCACAAGCACCTGTTTTTTTAACACCAGCAATGGCTTTGCTTTTGGGGCCGAATTATTCAGCAGCTCCTGCCATTAACATTATCAAGAGGTTGAGACCTTTATCCGGGACATTCCCCCAGCCTTGGAGACAAATCCGGATGTGTGGTGGAAGGCCAACACTGTGAGATTCCCCAGACTGGCAACGCTGGCACGCCAGTACCTCTGCATACCCGCGACATCTGTACCATCCGAGCGTGTGTTTTCAGCCGCTGGACTGATCGTGACCAGGCTGCGTTCCCGTCTGACACCTGAACGCTCACGTAGACATGCTCATTTTCCTCAACAAGAACTAAATCGGGCCCTGTGAGTCAGTCTGGCAGTCTTTCTCTTTCTTTCTAAGTTTACTGAAAAAGTTGTGGCAGCTGTTGTTTTATGCATGTAATATCTGATTCAGTCAGACCTACAGTATTGAAGGAAGTTTAATTTGTTTATTTGTATTAGGCCTATATTTTTTGTTCAGTTCATCTATTTATTTAATATATAGCCTATTTATTATTAAGTTCATTTAGGACTGTGTTTTAGAAAAAAAAGTGTTCGTTGTTGGTTCGGTTGTTTGAGCCTTATAGCGCACGAGATGTAATTAATATGATAGCCTATTCTGTCGGCCCTATTGAACATTTTCGTTGGCTATTGTTGATTTTTCGTTTTGTTTATTTAAGCTTGGATTTTTTTGTTGTTGTTAAATACTGCATTTGCATCTTTGAAGTGGCGAGAAGTTTTTTTTTATATAGGCTATAATAGGCTTTTCTTTTTTTAAGTGAGCCACCGCAGCGCCCGGTGCGGATTCGAGGCAAATGTTAAATACAGAAGGTATGAGAGTATGCCTCTACGTTTTTACATTTGCAATACTGTGAAAAATATGCAATATGTTGCTGGCTGCTATATAAATAAAGGTTTTATTGAGGAAAAAACCCACTTGGTATTGTTTGGAAAATGTTGTATTTTTAATTACAATTAATCGATTGATTGATTGTTAACGTTACCAATGACCGATTCAGGAATTTGTGGAAAATGTGCATCCCTAGCCAGAATGTAAAAGTACGTCTTCCGCAGTGGGCTTTCAAAATGAATGTAATACTTCATATAACTTTTGAGTAATGCTTTTAGACTAGTTTCACTCCATATGTAAACATAACATTACAACCAGTCTTTTTGGTGTGTAAGCTATTTTATGGAGGTTCCTCGTACAGTAGTTAAGGCTATGAGTGATTTAGTTTATTTTGCACTGTGTGCTTTTATTTTTAAGGCTAGAAACGGAAGTGGTTGTGTTTGCCGTCTTCTCTCTGCAGTTACATTACCTTACAGCCGGTGTTAAATCATCCAAAATGAACATGAAAAAGGAGGCAGCAGGAAAAAAGTCACGAAGAGTTTCAGCAAGTGTAATGCGGCTTCAGAATGCATGCATGGTCGGTCTCTCTTTCATCTTTTCTCTTATCTACGCTTGATCTACAGGCCCACTGTATTCAATAATATGATCTATTGTTTTCCCCCTCCAAATTATTAATGCCATTAAATAGGAATAAGTCTCTTTATCAAAAAATAATAATTAAAATGACGGCCAATTAATAGATTATGGCGATTTGATCATCAATCGCTAATCTTTAAGGACCACGATTGGACGATATGAAAATAGGGACTTGAGCAGCCCTAATAGCCATTGAAGTCGGCAATGCAGCTATATATATTCAATATGCCAACTCAGACTGCAGCGAACATATATAGATATATACGGTTTAAGGAAGTTTCAGAAAGGAATATTAACATATAAAAATAGTGAAATTGCATGTAGAGGACTGTTTACAGTACACTGTATAGAGAGCCAAAGTGAAACGTCACTACACACAAAAATATGGATGGCGGTGGACGGAGAATAAGGTTACTTTTTTGATCCCGTTTGAACCGTTGCACTAGAAGTTATAAATCAGAAAGACTACATACACTGTCGCCTAAGTGACGTAACTTTCTCTACCGGCAAAGCTGAAGACCGGCGACATGCCACAAGCTTCCACAAGCTATGTAGTTTTTATATGAAACTAACCCCTACGTTTCAGTTTGACGACAAACTGTGACTTTCTTGACATGCAAAGTTATGTTTTAAATTGACAAAATTAGCGTTGGCACCCCATGGCACAATTCAAACGGGATCAAAAAAGTAACCTTATTCTCCATCCACCGCCATTCATATTTTTTGCAGCGCTGGTACAGGGAGAAAGCAGGAAGTGATGTTTCACTTTCTCTATTCACCTTATTCACCACGCCCACTTTTTCTCTCTTCCGGTTCAGCGCTAGTTGCCTACTGTGGCTAATATTAGCCGCTAGTTAGTTATGTTACATGGCAGTAAAATGCCACTGAATGACCAAATTGATATAACTTTTAACCATTTCGACAATTTTTTTATTTGACCTTTATTTAACCAGGTAAACACCGTTGAGAACAAATTCTCATTTACAATGGTGACCTGGCCAAGGGGCCGCAGCAAGGGTAAAAAACATTACAAACAGTACATCAGGTCAGCACAAGGCAACACATATAAAATACATATAGTAAATAACGACAAGACAGAAGTAAAATCAGGAAGCAAACAACAACATTCATTTAATGATGGGACTATAGGGGGAGAGAGGGAGGGAGAGGCCTAACGGCAGGTGCAGCGGTCGACTACGAGCTGTTTCAGGGTGTGTTTGAACATGTTGAGAGATATGAGAGCTGAGAGTTTGAGTGTGTTTTGAAGTGTGTTCCAGTCATTTGCTGCGGCAAAGCTAACACGACTAACACTGTTTCCATACGGATCACCAGTGTTAGTTTGTTGTTTATAACGTGGCTATATTCATAACGTTTCTATCTCGGATGCGTTATTTCGAATCCCACATAGGTTACGCCTGGCGCAACCTATGTGGGTTTCAGGATGAAACAGTCTCGACTCCACTAACGTCATCTTTAGAGCACAATATTCCTGGAATGCAAGTTTAACTAAACAGTTACATGTCCTCTGCATTCTACATAAAATTAAGATATTACGGGTTGTTTTATTTTGTATGTTACATACTTATTGGCCAAGATATGTTAGTTTATGGGGGAGTAATTCTGCCAGTTTAGGAGGGGAGTGTGGGTGGCAGGGCCCGAAATTAACTTTTTGACCCACCGGCCAGTGGTGGGTAGATGGAAAAAATCTACCTGCCAAGCATATTTCTTACCGGCCAAAAAAAAAAACACATTTTTGTGTCACATATATCCATATATATCAATTTTTTTCAGTACATTTCAAGTAGATAAGGTATTACGTTGAAGAATACACACTTAAATAAGAGGGCAGAGTAAAATTTGAAGCAAATTATTTGAATATATTGATTGATGATTGATTAATCAATAGCCTACATGTCAAGTCAATCTTATCAATACATGTCAAGTCAATCTTGAGCTTAAATTGTTGCAAAAAAAACCCAACGCAACTAAAAGTAATAACTGCGACAGTCTCAGTGCAGACAGCGCACAACTTGGGCTACACACCTTTCTCTCCCACTCCACACCTGGCACCTGTGTTAGCTCTCCTGCACTCGTTCTTGGCTCCGCTTCGGCTTTATTGGTGGTAAGCATTTTGATTCATCTCCTCATCATACGAGCTCGGCAACAAGCGCGAGCGATTGATTCATTGATTGATTCGCCCGATGTAGGCTGTCAATTTAGCAGAGGTTAAAAGAGCTTCTTACCTCCGCTAAATTGACGACTGCATTCCATTCCCCTCCAGTCATGTTTGGTAGCCTATACGGACGGCAGAGCCAGAATGAAACAGTCTCACAAAGCACTCGTGCCAGCTGCGCAGCAAAACACACATAACTATTATCTCCTCATATATACTGTATCATACGAGTGTCGGCAACAAGTGCGAGCGATTGATTCATTCATTTATTGATTCGCCCGACGTTAGGCTGTCACGCAATTGACACTGCTACGGGAGAGAATGAAACAGCCTCAGGAAGCACTCGTGTTATACTACTGCGCTGAACGCACTAACGTTAAACTAACCTTACGTTTCAGACTGCTCCCTTGTATATTGTGGCTGGGATCAGCGCTCCGCAGCGCACTCCCAGCGTTTAACAGTGGGAAAAATACGCTAGGTGGACACAGGCCGGCTACACACAGTTTTAATATTACATGACGACTATTTTGCGACCCGCCACGTGGCGGACAGATGCCAAATCTAACACGCCAAAGCAAAAATATGCCCGCCATTGGCGGGTGGCGGGCTCTAATTTCGGGCCCTGGTGGGCGGCCATCTTGCCTGCGGGGTTTTTGGCAAGTCTAAAACGGAAATACTATTACGAAATGACGTAATGCGGAAGCGTCCATGTGTGGGCAAAGAATAAGGTCTGAATACAGGCCTGTTTCCAAAGTTGGGGGAACGTGATGCCAAAGTCGGCTGCCAACGTTCCGCCCACATAAATGCCAACGTTGTGCCACTGCTGTGCCAACATATCATTGCTATTCGGGTTTTCACTGGACTTTGTGACCGCCACTGTACTGTACTGTACTGTACAGTCAACCTAGTGTCATCATCTACAGTAGCAGTTAGGGGTCGACCGATTATCGGTTTGGCCGATTATTATGGCCGATATTCAGCATTTTGCAGATTATCTGTATCGGCATTTTCATTGGCTGTTTGCCGATATAATAATTTAATTAAAAAATGTGCTAATTTGCGGCTGCTGCACCTGGAAGAAGCCTCTCCTACAGTAGTTCCCTCTGTGTGATCTGGAGCAATGTCCCGCCCACAGCGCTATCTGATTGGTTACACATCGAGCAATAGCCTATCAGAGGGCTGCTCAGAGATGAAATCTGACACCTCAGTGCTCTTCACCCTGCACAGAGGCTCGTGGGCCATCTGAGCTCCAGGCTGAGCTTCAGAGCTTCCAGGCTGTGCTCACATTGTCCATCCTTTTAGTTATCTCCTCCCTGTACTGTAGGCATTTTATTGTTATACTGTATCTATTCTTGTCTGTTTTCTAACTTGTAAAAAAACATCTCATTTCATCTTGTGATGCAACGATGTTTTTTCTTTAATAAACTTGAAACTTGAGCTCTGCTGCCTGTGCGAGTGCAGCGGACTCGAGTTGGCTGTTGCGACTGTGACAGTCACAGAGTTAAGGTAAAGCAGCAGATATTGCCATGCCAAGTTGTAATAAAGTTAATATACATAATAATTACCTACGCTGACATTGCAAAAACACCACGATCTTATGAGCGATTCGTATGAAGCGCAGCCTCGCACAGTGCAAAGTGTGGAGTGTGGAGATAGGTCTGTCTGAAAATGCGCGCATGCACTTTGTTGCAGTGATAACGATAACAAGATAACAGAGATTATTTGTGTACTGATAGCATAATATATCTTTGAGTAACGTTGGTGCCTGCAGTGCTGTGCAACTCAAATTTATCACCACCGCTGTTGAAAAGGGCAATAGCCTAGTAACCTCACAAAGCAGTGTATGGGGCACTAGTTTTTAATTCCATAGTAGCGTGTCCACGGTGTAGCGTCGCTCTTTTTTAATCAAATGGCCATGGTTGTCAGTAGCGAAGCTGTTTTATTGATCCAGCGCTGCGTGTCCGAAAAATACATTGGCTGGCATGTCTGGGCAAGCAGAGCGGAATTTTTTCTGTTCTCTGCCTGTTTGGAACAAGGAACCGAATAAACTAGGACGAGACATTTCGTCAGCGGACTACCGTAAAATACCAATTATTAGCCCGGGCGTTAATTGACAAAATATGTAGCCAGACCCCGCGTCAATATGGGACCTGCGGCAGTTTGGGACCTGCTTTAATTATTTTTGTACAAAAATATTGCTCAGCAAAGATTGTAAATAGTATGAAATTGTTTATTTAAACCATTTATTTTAATGAGTTGGCTACAGCACCCCACACGATTGCTTGTCTATGGGGAGAGCCGCGCCTCCCTCTCAGTGCAGCAGAGCACATTGCATGCCAGTTCTGGCCTGTACATGAAATCAAATAAAATTTGAGCTGAACTGTGACCTACCACTAAACTTTCTCCGCTGAAGGTGAGAGAACATGATCATCATGTGAGCAGATTATTTGTTGCATGCGCTGCCTCCTCCGCTGGCTGCATGCGCTGCCTCCTCCGCTGTTCATCACTCACGGAGCCTACCCTCTTCAGTAGCGCACATGTGAAAGTGCGGTGAAATACCAATTAGAAGCGGACTTCTATGCCCGCTGGCAGGGAAATATACCATAGGCACATTTCTCAAAATAATTATTACACCAGAGATGTCGGTTTTAGTGTATAAAAATCTTCAGGAAATGCCTACACAATTTTCAGAATCATCAGATGTTGACAGAAAACGAATTTTGATCAGCAAGTTTCGTGCATGTGTTTTTTTTCCTCGTTGTTCCTCGTTTCCTCGTTGTTCGTCTTCTTCATCCGATTTTTCTTCTTCGTTGTGTTTGGGAGATGCATTCAACAGGATGTCGCAAAGGTAAAAAGAAAACATTGAAAAAACTAACCGGGCGTCAAATTGGGACCTGCTTTTATGTACAAAATATGTATCCAGACCCCGCTTATATATGGGACCCGCGGCAATTTGGAAGTCGGCTTCTAATTGGTATTTTACGGTATCTGTTTGTTTGGAATGAAACAAGGAACCGAATAAACGAGGATGAGACATTACGTCAGCGGATGCACGGATGAACGTGTTTGTGTCAGTATTCTCCTTTGAGAGCCTGGGGATGAGGTTTGTGTCAGGTGTAAGCGGAGGGAAACCCTCTATTATTTTGTTACTGTAGTGACTCAGTGTTAGTTAGTTAAAAGTATAAGTCCACAGCTTTTTCTTGATAATATGCCCAAGTCTCCACTAGATTGAACACACACACACACACACACACACACACACACACACACACACACACACTCACTCAATTCAATATAAATTGCATAATTCAACCATCGCCTGGTGCATGAGATATCTTGTGCCTCGACCTCAGTTTGTTAGGCTGGACGACACTGTATCAGATATCATCTGGATCCCCCTCGGGGATTAAGAATAAACACCATACCACACACACACACACACCACTTTGCTTAATGTTAATAGTGGACTATTTTCAATTAATATTGCAGTTGGATAAACTGAAGAAAATGCATTTTAACAATGGGTCGTGTTATTCAAAATTTTGACACCAAAATTTTCAATTTTACTGCAAATGTATATCGTTCCAAAATATCGGTTATCGGTCTGCTTGACTCGCGATAATCGGTATCGGTATCGGCCATGAAAAAAACATATCGGTCGACCCCTAGTAGCAGTACCCTAAAGCTGAACTGTTGTTAATCTTTCTGTGTGTGTGTGTGTGTGCGTGCCTGTGTGTGTGCGTTACTGGCGTCATGCAGATTTAATATCTTGTTCAGTGAATACAGCCTGCCTCATCTCCACAAAAATTCATACTAAAATAGTAGTCGGTCAGTCAAATGCCAATAGGTGGAGATTTGACCCCCGACCTCTATCTATCTTATCTATTTATCTATATATCTATCTATTAGGGGTGGGACGATTCACTTATGTCCCGATTCGATCCTATCATCATACTTGGGTGCCGATGCAATATATTTTGCGATTCTTAAGTATTGCGATTCTACGATTATTGCGATTCGATATTACGATTTATTGCCATTTGTTTCCTTTTTTATTTTCCTTTTTTCAGTTTGTTTGCTTTTTACACTAGAACATGGGAAAAGCTGAATCATACACTTTTAGACACTGTATATTATATCATGAGTCATATTTACAAAAACAATGGAGCCAGATCACCTCAGTCTTTCTGAGATTTATTTCAGCAATTATTTTCAGCCTGGTCTTCTCCATATTCTTGATTCTCCTCATCATCATCATCACCAGCACCTCCTCGTTCAGCATCACCACTTCTTCCTACAGGGAACCGTACAACAAATAAAAAACAGCGGTACAGAAAATTAGCACACTATTTAAATGTATTTTATTTTCTATCTTTGACACCATTCTACTTGATAGTGTCACTCACACAGACAAATACACACACACACACACACACACACACACACACACACACACACACACACCTGTATTATGCATTATAAACTAAAGAAACTGTAATAGCGAAATAAATGAAATGCCTTGTTGATCCATCAATAAAACGATTTTTTAAACGATTTTAAAACGATTTTAGACGGACAAGCCCGTCTTTTATTGTCACACGGTTACACATCACTCACCGTGCCCGAGGGCACGGTGAGTCGCTCGTTAAAAATATAAACATTGGAGGATTTATTCCATGAAAAAGTTAATCTGTGCACAGAGTCTCTCCGACAGTCAAAACGCTCAAGTCAAGAGAGCCCCAAGCTCTCATCTGCACGTTATCATATAGTGATAGTAGGGTGCCCTCCCCACCCTGATCTCTGGTGTGAAATTCCATTAGCTCATATACGTTCCATCTGATGCCCAGTACATTTCCACCAGCTACACAGGTTCAACCTTGATCTTTCATAAGAGACAATACAACCTTGGTCTGGTCACAAGACAAAATACATGTTATCTATCTTTAGGAATGGAGAGTCCACAAAAGACATAGATCATTATGGAACAGAGTCGATAATGATCAACAACCAATTCATAAGCAATCAATCAATAATTTTGCACTCACAAAACCTTCAGCATCTCTCTATTGCTTATATATTTATAAATTGTTTACATGATGATGTTCCATCGTGGCTGCGGCTTCAGCGACCATTCTTGCAAAGGTTTCTTGATTCTCACTGTCAGACAGGAACGGCAACACTTTAAATCTTGGATCTAACACTGGAGCTAGGTTGAGTGTGGCCTTCTCCAGCTCGGACGTGTACCTCTTCATGAGGTCTTGGTGAATAGCTGCTTTGATCTTCTTCTTCTTCTTTCGGCTATTCCCGTCAGGGGTCGCCACAGCGGATCATCTGTTTCCATCGGTTTCTGTCCTCTGCATCGTCCTCCGTCACGCCCGCTGCCTGCATGTCCTCTTTCACTGCGTCCATGAACCTCCTCTTGGGCCTTCCTCTCCTCCTCTTTCCTGGCAGCTCCATCTCCAGCATCCTCCTCCCAATGTACCCCACCTCCCTCCTCCGCACATGTCCATACCATCTCAGTCTTGCCTCTCTCACTTTCTGTCCAAACTGCTCAACATGGGCGGTTCCTCGGATGTAATCGTTCTTTATCTTGTCCAGCCTCGTCACTCCCAGAGAGAAGCGTAACATCTTCATCTCTGCCACCTCCAGCTCTGCCACCTGCCTGTTTGTCAGTGCCACCGTCTCTAGACCGTACAGCATGGCTGGTCTCACTACCCTGCTGTAGACCTTTCCCTTCACTCTCGCTGGTACCCTTCTGTCACAGATCACTAGGGCTGGGACGGATCACGGATAATCCGTGACCCGTACGGATCAGCCCCCACGGTTCGGCACACGGTTCGGAACGTCGTGGTCCGTGGACCCCCCCCCCCCCCCCCCCCCCCCGTTTGTTTCATTTAACGTTTAACGTTAGTGTATGAGAACGCCTGCAGCGCAGCCAGACACAGACAGGCATCATCATGGCATGCACAAGTGAGCTTCCTCAACCCTTCGCTGTAAAGTATATCTGAAGGCTGTGGCTAGTGGCTACTAAAGACAGCGTCACACAAACTTATTTCAACACCTCTGAAAAAGCACAGGAATGCGAGCAGCATGTTGCGCGCTGCACAAGATAGCCAGAGCCACAACACGCACACACACGCACACGCACACACGTTTCACGAACACATCACCGGACGGTGAAATGTTGCCTTGGACACATAACAACAAAACAACACGTGGGGACACCGAGTAGCTTAACGTAGCATCAACGTTATGTTTCCAGACTCACCCGGTCTGGTCTGTACCCGTGTCATGTGACTACGTTAGCACGCAACAGCCAGGAAGTTAGGCGCAGTGCCACCTAAAACAGGAAGTTGGGTTGTTTTGCCTTCAGAGTAAAAGCATAAATTGTGTCATGAGAAAAAAATATTTTTTGAGCTGTGCAGGGCAACAAATGGTTAGAGAAGTATAATAGTATTAAAAATTCAAATCGAAAATCTAATTTTGAGAGAAAAAATCTAATATAGCCTATTTTTTTTTTTTTTGCTGATCCGAAAAATCCGTGATCCGTGGCTCAAAATCCGTCACGCGATCCGATCCGTGGGTTTTCTGATCCGTCCCAGCCCTACAGATCACCCCAGTCATCCTTCTCCACCCGCACCACCCCGCCTGCACTCTCTTCTTTACCTCCTTGCCACATAACGTAATAGCTGCTTTGATGTCTCTGACAAATAGAGGATCCCCAATGTTTTGCTGGGTGTCTTCTAGGCATGGGTCGATTTCCGGTTTTACCGGTCTGGTCCGGTGTATGAGCTTAAACCGGTTTGATTTCATGCAAACCATCTGAACCGACATGTTTCATTATGCCAGGAAATGGCAATAAATTATAAGGCAGCCTCAGCAACCAACGTGTAACGCATCGACAGGGCTAAATCCAACTTGTATTGCATTAGTTAAGCAACATGACAACTGATTATTAATGTAATGTTTATTAGTTATGTAAGGGATACTCAACGACTAGGTGTACATTACACGATTTTAATGCAGGACGTGGAGGCGTCGTCGGGTGGTTGCCTCCATGAAGGGCATTAAAATCGTTTAATGCACACCTAGGAGTTGATTGTCCCGCTTATACCATGGTCATTTGGCAACAATATTAAATAAAATGGCAAGCAGACGGCGGTATTTGACAATTTAGCTGGAGCTCAGTCAAACTTTATTTAAAGGGGGACTGACCCCCCCGGTCGGTATTCTAATTGATTTGAAAACTCTCCAGGCAAGATGGCCGCCTATACTCCCTTCTTTACCTGGCAGAATTCTTCCCCCATAAACTAACATATCTTGGCCAATAAGTATGTAACATACAAAATAAAACAACCCGTAATGTCTTCATTTGATGTAGAATACAGAGGACATGTAACTGTTTAGTTAAACTTGCATTCCAGGAATATTGCTCTAAACATAACGTAAATGGCTTGAGACTGTTTCGTCCTGAAACCCATTCGCTTTGCACCAGAACACATTCGATTTGGGGGTGGAACACGCCAGGATTGGCCAACGCCAGTGCCCAGAACTGTCCAATCAAATCACCGACAGAGACGCTATGGCCCGCCTCCCAGTATTCTCAGTGTATCCGAGATAGATATCATAGAAAACGTTATGAATATAGCCATGTTATAAACAACAAACTAACGCTGGTGATCCGTATGGAAATAGTGTTCCTCGAAATGGTTAAAAGTTCTATCAATTTGGTCATTCAGTGGCGTTTTACTGCCATGTCACATAACTAACTAGCTGCTAATATTAGCCACAGTAGGCGATTACCCATGGATGCATTGCTCTTAACTCATTCATGGCCAGTTTAGGACTGCAAATATTTAGCTCAGGCCAAAGATTTTCATAATTGTTGGTCATAATTCAAGACCCACAGTAAATTATCTATTAGCACCAAAGTGATTTGCAATACCTCAAAATGAAGATGTGCGTCTCTGGGTTCACCAGAAAAAAAAAGTGAGCTTTTAGCATGTTCTGTACTCTACTTATAGCCATTTATATACACCCTGTTTTCACCAAAAAGGTCTCTCTGAGAAGAGAAATCGGAGAAAAGGGCATTTTTGTAAAGGACACAATCTCAGGCAGAACTCGCTCTCAATTCTTTTATTTTGAACTGTATTGACATCAGACATGTAAATATTATTTGTTATGACACAAATGACAAATATATATATATATATATATATATATATATATATATATATATATATATATATACATGAAGTGCTTTTTTTACATTCAACAATACAGTTTACTCAGTGTGAATGTGCGTGTCTGCACGGGGCCCATGTGTGTCTCTTTACATTACATTTCGTCATTTAGCAAACACAGCAGTAGAGTATCAACACACACACACACACACACACACACACACACACACACACACACACACACACACACAGAGAGAGAGAGTTCTGTCCACAGCTGCTGCTGGATCGCACCTCCTTCCCAGGGAACACTATTGATCTCCCCGCAAATTAGCATAGGAGGAGAACACCAAACTGGTATGAGATCAGCGTCTAGCCTCCTCTGCCTCTGCATCGTAACAAAATGTGTGGCGAGGCTGCCAAGCTTTACGGGCTAACCGAACTACAATTTTGCGTGATCTGTGTTTGAAAGAGCCTATAGTCACTTTCAATGTAATCCCGGCGGGTCTTTGAAGCACGGCGCATATGCGCTGTGAAAAATGGCTCCTGTCTTTTGCTGTGGTTTCCTGGTTCTCCTCCTCCTCCTCTCGTTCCGCCTGGGACACAGGAACCGGGTCCGGCTTGGGTTTGCGACCAGGCGCTGGAACCGGATCGATCATGTTGGTCACGGGTTTGACTACCGCGAACAACTCATCCAGGTTCGCTGCTCTGCAGCAAGGCGACCAGCGCAGCACGCCGAGGGGCGTTTCAATGGCGTTTCTCCTCTCTGCAACAGGCAGCGTTTCTCCGTTTTCTGTTCTTCCTCCTCCCCCATTTCAAAAGAACAGCTGCGTAGTTGTTTGTTCACGTGTTGTCGGCTTTGTCTTTGAGGCCAGGGACCTGATACCATGTCACAGGCTGGGGAAGTCTTTGAACTACGCGCTGCACTAATAAAAACAAAAACACGTCTTTGGCGGGGAGGCACATTCCTGATAAGACGTTAATAAAGACGTATTTGGCCATGAATGAGTTAAAGGGCTCGCGAGCTACAGTAATCACATGGGGGGGGGGGGGGGGGGGGGGGGGGAATCACATGAGTGGGGCAAATACCACCGTGACGTCACAATGTACCAAATCTCCCATTCATTTGAGGGCACAAAAAAAAGCAGGTTTGAACCCATAGAGGGAACTTGTGCTGTTGAAAATGATACAAATGGTACAATGGTAACAGTTTGGTCTCAATTGTGTAAATTTTGACCAGAATTCTTCACACACCACCCCCAAAATCATATATATTGGTTAAAAGCTGAAAAAAAGTATTTTGGGGGTAAGTTACACTTTAACATTAGTTTTCATTGTGAATTAGAAAATGGTCGGGGGGCCACTCTGCACCCTTTCGTGGGCTGCATCTGGCCCCTGTGCCACAAGTTGAGTATCACTGGGCTAGACTATCATAGGCATGTCTTAGTACGGAGTTGGTGAGATAAAACGAGAGATAAAACGGTAATGTAGCAATTGTAGCAAAGTGAAAGCTTATTGATCCTCTGGTATTTACAAATGTGGCACCTGTACGTGCGTCTTGTAGCGGATCGCCTTGAAGTTGCGGGGTGTCAGCCGGGGTTAATTCCGACAAATATTTGACATTATAGTTTTTCAAGGTCAAACCCCTACATGTATACATGAACACAAGATCTCTTCACTTTGTCTTTAACCCACATTGCATAAATCCAACACACCCAGCAATAGCACTCAATAAACCAACACTGCACACAATAACCAGCAAGACACATAAATAGAGTTCAGAAAAAAGTGTGTATATTGAAGCCAAACCAAAATAAAATATCCTTTACAGGCCGTCCAATAATCCAATAATGTTCAGTAATCCACACAGAAATAGTTCAGTTCCAACAGAAAATGCTTCAATAGTAATCCAACAAAAAATTTGGTTCAGAGTAATCCCTCTTCCCAATAAATGGTCTCTGTCAAAACAACACAATCCCGTTCATTTTGTTCCCCACAGAGTGATAGCTCGTCCCCAGCAAAATCAAATAAAAGATCTCTGACAAAACAACTCAATCCCGTTCGGTTTCTCCCCACGGAGTGAATCCTCTTCCATATAACAAAAGTTAATCTTTGTATGGAAACAAACACTCTCTGACACCATCAGAGTTACCTCCGGTACCAAGGCGTTGGTCGATGTGTCACTCCAGGAAGTTGCAGGCCTGAGTGAAGATGTGATTTTCCGAGGTCCGGGATGTTTGGAGGCTTTACAGCAGAGGGACGTAGCTCAGAGTATTATCCTGCCGACCGTGGATTAACACACGAGAACGAACAGTACTACACGGTAGTGATGCACGGGTCAGGGTTTTTTAAGGCCCGCCCCAACCCAACCCGTCATTGGAGCCAGCCCGCTCCGCCCAGCCCGTTAAAATATCTGAAAATTCCGAACCCAGCCCAACCCAGCAGCCCGCAACGGCCAATTTAATGTAATATGTCTCCGGACTCAGGAGGAGCACAGCGGAGCTTCCAAGGTGTGCAAAGTAGCTAATAACTCTGTCTCTCCCCCCCTCTCTCTCTCACACACACACACACAGACACTCACATGCTGCCTGCGTGACAACAGTTGTAGCCTACTGCTCTGGATGAGTTGCGCTGCTGCTTTCATGTCGGTCTTTCTTCAATTAATCCATGGTCTTCAGCGCGACCGACTACGCTTCCCCAAAGTGCGGATGGCGTGACCGCAGTGTTTCAAATGGAGGTAGCAGGTATAGAGGTAGGCACTAGGCAGGCTGCAGAAACAGTTCTTATTCTTCCCCATTTCTTTTAATTACCTTATGCGCTCTCAATTGGCCATGTTGCAGTAGTAGTGCAGCAGGTGCGCACACGGCTTGCAGATACGGCTCGATTCGCTGTCTGATTTCTTTTAATTACCTCATGCGCACTCAATTGTTCACAGCCTACTCACGTTGCAGTAAAGTTGACAAATAGATCACAGTCGAGTCCACAACAGAAAATCTGCATTGGCATTATATGGACACTTATAATAATAATTACAGCAAATAATCCTTCCAAAATGTTTGTTTTGAGACCACATAGGCTACCTTGAAGCGTTTCTTTACTCCATGTAGGCTATAGAGAGTGCAGCAGGAGTCTGTCTGATTGTGTGTACCTACGTGTGAGAGAGAGTTAACGTCTTTAAGGTTAATTACTCTGCGTGTTTCACTGCTCTAAATTATTTAATAATGTTGCTTTGTCACGTTCTGAGCCTGCCCTGCCCGCACCCGCGATATTTTCATAATTTGCCAACCCAGCCCGCCTGCGGGGCGGCCCAGCCCGCGGGACCCGGCGGGTTCTGGGTGACCCGCGCATCACTACTACACGGACAACAACACGCACTGATAAGACGGGCGTGGCCTCTTCTCCCAGTGAGTCAAACTGCTATGCCGCCATCTTGACGTACTCTCAGCCTTTGGCTGAACAACGAACGTGTGACGGGGTGTGAATTGAATGGATGAAATGATGAATGATGCAATAACTGTTTATGGCAGATCGCCACACTCTTGCATGGGGCAGTGTGTGTGTGTGTGTGTGTGTCTGTTATGCTGACTGAGCGAGGGAGAGAGAGAGAGAGAGAGAGAGAGAGAGGGCTGCAGTCAGCGCTGTGCACCGTGTGCTAGAGCTGTCACTTTTCAATCGAAATTCGAATGTAACTTCGAACGTGGGGGAGGGGGGGGATGTTCAATATCATCAATTAAATCATATTTAATTGACCCATCCGAATTAAAATAATAATAATAATATCCACCTGACATGTCTTGACTAGTGATAGGAATTGCGGCTCTTTGAAGGGCTCCGTTCCTTTCGGAGAGCCGTTCAAAATAGCGGCTCCTCGTTTTTTTTTTTTTTTTTTTTTTTTTTTTTTTAATGGGGCGTGCACTACTGTTTCTCTGCGAAATCACTAATATAATGATATGGTATGATTTGGATCAGATTTGATTAGACCCACCACTATTTAATTTTGCATCAGTGGACTGCAGCAGCATTAAATTACTCATACAGTATTTCCAGACCTAATGTCAATGATCTGCATTGTAAACATTACACAAGGTGACACCATATCATCTGCTTATTTAGTCAGTGAATTTACTGACTAAGCTGAAAGTTGGCTGTCCTTGAATGCAATTCATGCAACACTTCGCTACCCGGAAAGTCGGCAGATGCACTCCGCGGCGTAGCCCGTTTTGATATTAAGCCGAGTCCGCCCACCCAGGCCAGCTACAGCATGCGCTGGTAGCAATTAAGGAGTGCACCCGACTAGGGATGCAGGGGTTAACCGGTTTGACTATTAACCGCGTTTTCAAACGTCACGGTTATATAACCGCAGAGGCTCCGTAACACCGGGTGTTTTGTTGTCAAAATAAGTCCGTCAGTTTAAACTCCCATGCGGCGCAGACAGCGCTGGAACGAGAGGAACCGGCCTCTCGCTTCGTTTCCGCACGGACTATTTTAGCGGGTGCACAAAACACAGCTCTCCCACCAGTCTGCTATGCTCCCAATAGCATAGCCATGGACGTCAGCCAAACATAAACTTTTCAGAGACGTGCGCGATGCGACAGTCGCCTGACACGAACTGTGGTCTCCGTGGCCTCTTAATTTGTTTACTGAACGGCCATCGATGTAACGACGTAACGCTAGTTAGTTATCTAACTAGCGTTAGATAACTCCCTTGCCTCCCTTGCCTACGCTAGCATTACAGCTGAGCCTGAGAGACCACAAGCAACTCAAAGAGATGATCTCTTCCCCCCCAAAACATGTCTAAAGTAATCGGTATGGCAGCATTTCGGTTACAAAAAGGACACCCAGGGTGTTGTTAAAGATGACGGCTCCCCAATCTGCAAAACCTGCCGAAGTCGCAGTCGCAGCTAAGGGCTCCAACACCTCCAACCTTCTACAACACCTGCATAACGTTAGATGATTAAAAATGAATAATAATCAAACTAATAGGCATGGATGAGGATGACACAGTTGATGATAACACTCAAGTGTATCCACATTCGTTATATTTCTCATAGGAGGTCACTAAAAGTTAATCAACATTTACACTAAAAGATAAGTTAGATCTGTTTTTCCACCAGGTTTTACAAGTTCTCTACTCAGGTGATCCAAAAGAAATGTAGAAAAATAATACACCTGCCTGACTATGTTTTGTTCCAAAGAGATCTACTGTCATAAATATTACAGTCAGACTTTGTTTATTTTATTTATCATTTTGGACAAATATTTGCCTTTATTTACCTTTCAAAAGACAGCAACCTTTAAACAATGCATGGACAATACAATAAAACCTCTGTTCAAAGAATGCTCATGTGATTTTTATACGTCCATAAATAATCGTGAAACCGTGATAATCGTGGTTTTTTCTCAGACTATAATCGTACATCAAAAAAAATAATCGATGCATCCCTACACCCGACCTATCCTCCCTGCCCCATGCTCCCTGCTCAGCGGACTAGCAGAGGGAGGGAGGGAGGTCTACCCTGTGTGTGTGCTGGGGAGCAGCAGGCAGTGAAATTTGGGCACAACATTAAAACGAACGGCTCTCAAGTAGGACTCGGTTCCCTTCGTCATAGGAAAGAGCCGGTCAATAGATTCGGATCGTTCGCGAACGTCACATCACTAGTCTTGACACAAGTTGTTGTTTGATGAGAGACACAAGACAAAATGGAGGCGGAGGAAGATGCAGACTGATGCAGACAACAACAAAGCCAGGAGTGGACAATCACAACACTAGCCTCAATGCGACTCATCAGTAATTCTTTCTTCTTCGTCTGGGAGGTCGGCTCAAATGGCTGCACGCATATACAACGTTATAAAATGGGACCTTCTTCGGCTGTCATTTTGGGTTTCAACTGCTCCACAGCGCCAGATGTATCCGTTTGGTGCTCAGTGGTTTGGTGGTGTATTACAGTTTACAATTTTGAGCATCAGCTCTGGCATGTGAATAAGGGCTCGCTATTGGAAACTACAGAATATTTTGGAATACCATGGCCCCGGATACTTTGATAACAACATTGTGTCAGATGTAGGTACAGTTTCATTGTGTTACTTGAGTACAACAACAAATCTGTGGACACACCCACTCACGTTACATATAAGAGATATGTAACGTGAAACGTAATCTTTATGGGGGTGAATTGATATAATCGAACAAATTGCGAGTCAATTAAAGTTCGTTTGAACTTTATTTTTGGAAAAAGTGACAGCTCTACCGTGTGCATATTTAATTGTCTCACGTGACGTGCCTCAGATCGGTTCTTTAGATCGGCCTTTTTAGAGAGCTCCGATCAAAGCCAATATCGGCCGATTACGAACACGTGTCGATCGATTGGAGCACCCCTACTATCTATCTATCTATCTATCTATCTATCTATCTATCTATCTATCTATCTATCTATCTATCTATCTATTCTATCTGACTTCAATCTGACTTGAAAACAGTGTCCCGTGTGTCTGAGGTGAAATGCAAATTAACTAGTTATATAGATTGTTAGGTTTTCTTTTATATCAGACACAGGTTTTTTTTTGTTCCTAGCTGACATGTTTCGACGGTAATACTTCCGTCTTCTTCAGAGGTGTCACTAGATGGTGTGTGACGTGTCTTTAACAGCTGATGTTGTTTACAGAGGCGTGATCGTCCTGTCAGATTTGACAGGACGACCACGCCCCCCGCTGTCATTTCGCCGTTTGACTGCTAGTGCACCCAAAAGACAAAATCGACCCAAACAATAAATGCAACGTCATCTATGAGATACCATGTCAATCATGCAATAAATCGTACATAGGAGAAACAGGACGGTCATTCATCACCCGCAAAAAAGAGCACCAAAAGGAATGTGAGAAGGAGACAACAAAAAGGCAGACACGGGCTATAAAGGAACAGGCACTACAAGAAAATCTCAAATCGGCAATCACAGATCACTGCAAAAGGGAGAACCACATTATGGACTGGGATAAGGCCAAAGTCATCCGCACCCAGGACAACAAACACCAGCGCTGGATTATGGAGGCGGTGGAGATCAGGAAGCGGGCGCAAACGACGATGAACCGGGACGAGGGGGCTTACATGCTTTCCACCACCTGGAGCAGCGTTCTCAAACGGCGGAATGACAGCGGGGGGCGTGGTCGTCCTGTCAAATCTGACAGGACGATCACGCCTCTGTAAACAACATCAGCTGTTAAAGACACGTCACGCACCATCTAGTGACACCTCTGAAGAAGACGGAAGTATTACCGTCGAAACATGTCGGGTAGGAAAAAAAACAAAAAACAAAACCTGTGTCTGATATAAAAGAAAACCTAACAATCTAAGTAAAGTATAGACACTATGAACCTTTTTGGATAACTAGTTATATGATGAAATCTTTTCATGTCTTCTTTAAACCACTAGATTTCAGGCAGCAGGATGAATGCAGTTTGCTCTGTAGTATTCTCCATTGCTTTAATAACATAACTTTGTTTTTCTATCCAGAGTGTTCGAGTGAAGGGGCAGCACACCAGTGACAAGAAGAGAACGGGGCTTTTAAGTGTCTAGTCACACCTCTGTCTGAGACACTGGCATAATGGAATGTGTGGTGAACATTCCCTCAGGTGAGTGATGGATCATTGGGCCCTATAAAATCACTTTCAATGTTTCCCAAATAGATTTTATACACACGCGCGCGCATGCACACACACACACACACACACACACACACACACACACACACACACACGCGCGCGTACACACACACGCACACGCACACGCACACACACACACACACACACACACACACACACACACACACACACACACACACACACACACACACACACAAGAAAGAAGATAAATCCATTATCATAATGGAGGTACTAATTGCTCTTTTCCATTGGTGCTTTTGCCCGGGCTGGCCCGCACCACATCGTGCTGATTTCCCATTATGTCTTCGCTCCATTGTTCCAGTGGATCTGTATCTTGTCAAATGGTGTCTGAAAGCGTAATCCGTTCTCTTTCAGTACTTTTTTAACGCCCATATATGCCTTCCGTCTCTGTACAATTTCGGTAGCATAATCATGGTCGAAGTAGATTTGCTTCTCCCCTACATAATGTGACACTGGCTGTTTTTTCACTACAAACTCGCCAGGTTGGAATGGCGCAATTTGAGGTGAAAGGTTGTTTTGTGAAAAAAGTTGTTTTTCGTTTTTCTCCATTAGTACACACAGAAGAGGATGAACTATCCATTCCACATAAAATAGAGTCGTTTAAGAATCAGTAAATAGGTATATTTCGTAAGATAAAAACTGACTCTGAGAGAGAAATTACTTCTCTCTGGACACAGCTGGTATTCATTTGCATGCGGCGTTTCACTGGCTAATGTCTGCTATTGTTTCGAGTTTCGGCCAATGAGCCACATCAATAGAATTCAGCACGTTAGATGGGGGCGGGGTGCATGCTCTGTTTACAAGAAAGACAACATGGAGACTGGAGAGTCACTGAGGACAGTCTGTGTGGATTAAAATGATTGAAACCTTATCTGCGAGACGAGTGCAGTCCGGCCACTTCATCTGACAACATGGTGGAACGACGGAACGATTCTATTCACAAGACCGACGGAACGCAGACAACAAAAAGACACATCGGAACTTTACTGATGCAGGCAGTGCAGAACACTTCTGGCTTTTCCTCATAGTCGTAGGTGAGTTTAATCATGATCCCTAACTAACGTTACATCTTGTTTCTGTTTTAGGGACTGTGCGACCATCTAGTTATGGTTGGACGTGTGTTTTACTATGTTTTATCGCGTTCTGATAGTCAAACAGTAACAAAGAGTATTGAAGGGAAGAAGTGACAATTTACAACAGCACCGCGGCCATTTTGGCGCGGAAAACAATGGGACAATAGCACAGAGAGGTTTGTTGCGCCCCAAAATGGCGGTCTCTTGTGCGCTGTTGCAATGGAACAATGGACTAGTTGTCACTTCTTCTCAATGCTCACTCCCCTCTACTAAAAGTAACCGTAGGTGTTGCTGCGTGCAAGAGGGCTCGTGTTTACCATGAATATGACATAAATTAACTTGAACGGTCAACACTTATGTAGCTAACATTGTTTGACTGCAGTAACAGATGAAGTCACAGAAGCTAACAAGCTAACGCTGACGCTAACGGTGGTGTTGGTGGCTGTGTGACGTTGCCCCAGAAGTGAATTCCTCATTCATTTTCTCCATAGACATTTAGAAAAATCCATAGCCTATATAACGAGTTTTAAGGCTTGAACCCAGCCAACCAGTCTTCCAGAGAATCGTGACTGACCATAAAACATTTAACTTTCAGCTAAAACAAAAATAAAAGCGAAAGAAATATTTTCTTTTTCTTCCATTTATTTTTTATAGGCTAGTAGGCTTATTAAATGGTATACATGCAATGATAAAATAAATGACAGATTGTTTATTTTTAGTCCACAGAAATTGCAAGAGTATTCAGTATCAAGTCTAAAGTAAAAGTATTTTTGCTGGGTATATTATTATTATTATTATTATTATTATTATTATTATTATTATTATTATTATTATTATTATTATTATATTATGCATTCTATTGTTCCAAGTACAATGA
Organism: Poromitra crassiceps; assembly: GCF_964638095.1. Lineage (NCBI taxonomy): Eukaryota > Metazoa > Chordata > Actinopteri > Beryciformes > Melamphaidae > Poromitra > Poromitra crassiceps. The sequence continues at coordinate 2,164,534 of NC_139635.1, read as the reverse complement.
CACTAAAGTTTTGCATTCATTTATCCCAATAGGCCTGGAATCTGCTTACTTGCAACTTTAAAGAAAAGGTCAAGGTCACTTCAGACAGTGGTTAACTTTTTCACATCAAGAACCCCTAAACTGACAAAAATTAGACCACGGACCCCCATTTGATAAGAGTTTTGCCTGTGTGACCTGTGACAGTGATGACAGCTGGAGTGGATGGGGAGTGGTTAATGTAAATAAGCAGCTATTGTTCACTCCCCCATTACCTGGCTGGCCCAGAGGTGAAAAGTGGTCCATCTTTGAGGCTGTGTTTCTCTGAAACTTGATTTGAGGTGTACCAACATTCAAATGAGCATATCTTCAATAATTTTCAGATTTCGATGTGTGATACAGCATTTGAAAGTTTGCAGTTTCATAATCTGTAAAAAACTGAAAAATGACCTCGGGCCACTTTGTACTCAAATTACCAGACCGTGTCACATATATCTTCTTCTGCCACGCTTTCTTCAGAACCATTTATTTTCCCTCAAACTGGACAAAGTTGACGGTGATTGATCTAGGGGCAGCACCCTGGCCCGGTTTTTGGCTGAGGGCTCGGTGGGCTCGTTGGCAGGTCAAGCTCGGTAGTGAAGAGTTGCTCCAGGTATTTACTAGCGGAGTTTCCCTCCGTGTCTTCAGGCACGCCGAAGATTCTGATATTCCTCCATGACCTCCCTTCGAGATCGGTTAGCTTGTCCTGCAACGAGTTCCCCTCCCTCCGAACAGGCGCCCTGAACGACCAGAGGAGGCACCACTTCAGCAACCAGGATATTGCATATGGTGAGGGGTTCCTATATGAAGGAAACCCCCAGGGGGCACGGGGAGAAAATGCAAACTCCACACAGAAAGGCCCTTTTGACAACCCCACCCGGGCAGTGGGCACTCGAGGACATGCGGACGGGCACACACTTCTTCAGCGCTCACAGCGTCCCAGGTGGGAATCGAATACAGGATCTTCTAGCTGTGAGGTGACAGCGTTACCACTTAGGGCTGCTCGATTATGGCAAAAATCATAATCACGATTATTTTGATTGATATTGAGATCACGATCATTTAACACGATTACTCATTGACTTTGAGAACATCATGAATTTATTGAACATTGACACTGGCTTTTCTTTTTAACATTGGATGTCTTAGATATAGTTGAACCAGAAAACAAATAAATAAGTGAAAACTATGTTGCAGTGAACTGCCACAACCAACTGCAACTATTAATCTACATTCAATATATTGGTAAACAATATTCAACATCAAAGGCCAGTTGCATAAAGCTAGACCAGTCGGCTAGTCTAATTAAGACCATCTGTTACTTAAATATAACAACAGACTTATTTTGAGGTATGTAAAGTTAGCTGTCTACCCCCTGGCTAATCTTAAATTAAGAACTTTGATTTTATGGCAACGAGTCAGCCTAACATAGAGTGGTAAGTTCAAATACTGAAGCGGTTTCATAAAAGATGTCCAACAACAACCTCTTCCCCCCGAGCGGGCCCGCCGGCGGGCTGAGCCCTTGTCATCTCTCACAAATGACTCTCTACAGCAGCTTAGGAAGCAGGCAGGGAGACATAAAGCACACCAAAATGTCGGGAAGAAACGTGGCTACAAAACTCTGTCAAGCATTTGTATTCAAAAGAAAAATAATTCCAACCCCAAGCAACAATATCACCATGTAGCAAAAACAAGAAAACGGTGCATGCCTCCGTTTATGTGGTGATTTGTTTTTGCGAGTGAATCTTTTCTCTCCAAACGAGACGGCTTTCGAAAGCTAAGAGTCTGCTCTTTCCAAAGAGGTATAGCTCGTCTCTGAGAGATGAAAACTCACTCAGTAGGCTGTCAAAGAACAGCAAAAAAGTGCTTAAAGGACGGCTTTACCGTGGGGGATATGAATATATATTAAATCTCACGCCCCTAAGGTTTTCGAATCCGTTTAAATTTTTGAAATTGGAGCTTCACTCCCAGAGATATCAAGCATCTCTCACATATTTTTTGGGCCAGCCGACGCGTTTCGCGTCATCTGGCCCAAGTCCGCCTTGCGGAAGTCGTGCACCTATGAACTACAACTGTTGTGAGCCATGGTCCCGCCTCTAGAGGTCCTCCACGCCCCTTCAGAGGTCTTCAACAAAAACGAAAAGGCAGCCATCTTTTTCAACCGCCTAGCCTGGTGTAGCTAATATTAGCTTCCCATAGTTCCTTGCAAAGAGACCGATCTCGGGAACGGAAGCATGGACAGACACGGGACTGGTGGCATTGGAAAGCTCGTCAAATTTTACATCTAGTAGTAGGTGGGTTGAAGTAACGAAATCAACGCTGAGCAATGTACCCGTTTTTACACATTTTTACAGAAAATAGTTACAACATCAGATGCGCGTAACTCCTACGAAAATGCCTTAACACATTGAGTGCCAGCGACGCCAAATGGCGTCAGGAGAAATTTACCGTAGGCTGCCACCGACGCCAAATGGCGTCAATAACTCCAAATTCATATTTTGCCATATGTTTGCAGTTTAAGGTCGTACGCAGTCTGTCAACATAATTTCCTTCAATGGATCTCACGGCGCCACCTTAAAAAATCGATGCGATCAAAGCGCGCCTCCTGCCTCATGCAGATTGCAATGAGCAACGCGTTTACTGTATACAGGAAATGCAATCCTACGTCCAGCTGCAAAGCGCTCAAAGACTTCACCCTGTCTGTGGTGAAATCGTGGACGGAGGCGACATCTGCTTGCCCCCCCCCCCCTCCTCCTCCGGCAGACGAGCCACCTCCTCTTCCTCCAGGAAAGACGCCAAGACACACACGCAAACGGTCAGCTTCAGTGAGGCAGAATGTGGACTTTGCGGGACATGTGCCACAGCCGGTGAAAGTCCCGCCCACCAAGAGCAAGGCATATCGGAAATGTGCACACTGCGCAGCCAAGGGACACCGAAGAGAGACCAAATTTGTCTGCCCGCAATGTGACCATGTACCTCTCTGCCTCTACCCCTGCTTTTTTGAGTATCACTCACAGTGATTGTTGTATAAAGCATTTTCACAACAAAAAGAGACTAGATAAGTGCCGAATGTGAAACACCAGGCAAAGCTGCTTTGTTTTCAGGATGCATTGTATTTCCAATTAGAACATGCATATCTCATGGTATATGAAAATATACAGTTCTTCAAAATAGCTGATTACATATTATATTATTATTATTATATTTGCTGAAAAGAGCCCACTTCGAGAGAGACGCACTCACGATCGCACCAGGAAGATGACTCGCCCCCACATCTCAAAGCAGCAGTTATAAAAGATCTGTATGTTTTGTGCTAACTCTGGTAAAGGTCTGTAAACATGGTGTGTGGACAGGGTGACACACGTAGGCCACACAGGTCATCTGAATATGGCTGTCCGGACAGGGGGACGCCCAGAGAGGCCACGGCCCATTGATTATAGTATAAGACAATAATATTTTCTATAACAGTGATGCAAATGGAAGCTTTATGACATCACTGCTGATGTCATAACTGTCCTCAATGTCATAGGCTCGGATGATGTCATCGGTACAAGTGTCCAGTGATGTCAGCAGTGATGATGTCATCGCTCGTGACCTTTTTTTGGCTCCAATATACAGCATGTGTTCATTTCCAACTCCTGTGAAGGTTCTTTTCAAGAAAATAAAACAATGCAGGAAATTTTGTGTTTGAATATTGTTATAATGTTACACAAAAAATGAAAGCTTAGAATGTGTAGTTTCATCCAGAAAAAAAAAAAAGTTGATATCTTCTTTCTTTGTGGAAATATGGACTTCAATATCCAGCATGACCCCATGAAAGTGAGCATTTTGATGTTAGACCAAGCTGTTTACTAATATTTGTAGAAAATAAACAAAACATTCTTTTGACATACTTTTTCCCGCAGGTAAACTAGACATTCTAACCTTTCATTTCAGCTATAGCATTTTGTTCAACTCAAAGCAGAATTCATTCTGTCGCCTTTCTAACATAAAGATGTGATTATCTCAGAAACTAATTTCAGCATGCTCTTTTCGGTCGAAAACACTCTTTTTCAGAGGGGTGTATTTCCAAAATAGAACGGTTTATAAACACAGTTTTTTTTTAAAATGAAACAGAAGGGTTCAAAGTTTCATTGAGGCTATTGGTTGTCCATATAAGAGGAACACAAAAAATGATATGGCTATATTAAAATGCATTGTGGCCTATGTGGCACAGTACAGCAACCTTTTGCCCAAGGGCCGTGGCACTCAAAGTGTTAAAATGCACGAAAATGTTTTTATGAAGACATCTCCCGACATATATACTACCGTTTAAATTTGGTGCAATTTGGAGGCAATTTTATTTTCGATTGATTTCTTCTTCTCTGTATGTTTTATTGTCGAAGCCTTCTTCTTCTTCTTCTTTGAGTTTTATGGCGGTTGGCAAACATATATGTGCATTACCGCCACCTACTGGAGTTTGATATCAGCCAAATGCCTGAGGGGTGGGCATTACAACGAAGGCCACGCGTGCCCAGTGCATTGTGGGAAATGTAGTATTTCGAGTCCCCGCACCCGCACCTCCCCCCACCCCCACCCCCCCCCACACACAGAGTGGATTTCGGTTGATATCTCTGTGAGTAAACCTCCAATTTCAAAAATTTCAACGGATTCGAAAACCTTAGGGGCGTGAGATTTAATATATATTCATATCCCCCACGGAAAAGCCGGCCTTTAACGTTTTACAGATAAAACTACAAGTTATGTCTTACCTTTGCTGTTTTCCAATCAAAATTTGTGTTTGACTTCATAAAAAACGCTACTAATTGCTACTCCTAATGCCTCTTCATCATGTTGAAGCGTTTTTTTTTACAGTCATCGTTTACAAAGCCATTTTTACATGGAGTGGTCATCGTCACAGAATACACGAGCTTTGGTTTATGTCCAACGCATTTCCTGGAAAACTGTCTGACGTAAATTATTTCAGTTCACGTCGATTCTATTGGCCCTGACGCTTCCATAGAGGTGTCAATCATCGAAATCGGCCAATGGGTTCCCGAGATATCCATCTACGTATCGCCCCATGCTTTGCATGCAATTTGAAGAAGCCCTTTTGATGCATTTATACAGATATAACACTTGAGCGTTATCCAAACCCTAACGCATATTAACTGAGTACCTATAGTGATATGTAAATAGGAGAAAAAAATGTATTTCAGTCTTCTACCATAGAAAAGTCAAATGGCACCCAGGATGCCCAAAATGTGCCCAGATCAGGTCCGCCTGGGCCTATATGTAGTAAATCATCTGTAAAATTGCTCTGGTTCACTTTCTAAGGATTTGCTTTGATACAAGCACTCATAAGATATTAGTCTACTGCTCCATAGAAGAATTTGGCTGCCAACCCATGATTTTCAGGTGCTTTTCATCCAAAATAGTGTGTGTGTTTTTTTGGGCGGAGCTTGAATTTTTAATTTTCTGCCATGTTCCAACTGATTTTACTCTGATACAGTACATTTGTAATTGATTCTGACACTTCTACATCAATCTCACACGTGTTGGCTATCTTTTGAAAAGAATAATTTTCAGAAAATACCCTGTAGTTGTGGAGATATACTCCATTCAGTTCGGGCATGTCATTTTCGGCAGGTGAGCTGAAAAATAGGCTTAGGGATTAACATAGGGCCAACATAGCAAATGCTACTGTAATGTCATTATTCAAAGAAATGATTGGTTTTGTAACCTCTTGTGTTTTCACATGGTAGTGTTGCTTGGGGTCCGCTTTAATACATAATAGGGCTGGCACGGATCAGAAAACCCACGGTTTGGATCGTGTGACGGATTTTGAGCCACGGATCACGGATTTTTCGGATCAGCAAAAAAAGAAAATCTCAGATTTTTTCTCTCAAAATTAGATTTTCGATTTCTATTCGATTTTGTAATACTATTATACTTCTCTAACCATTTGTTGCCCTGCACAGCTCCAAAAAAAAAAATTCTCACAAGTGACACAATTTATGCTTTTACTCTGAAGGCAACGTAACCCAACTTCCTGTTTTAGAGTGACGCTGCTATGCCTAGCTTCCTGGCAGTTGCTTGCTAACCTGCAGTCACTTGACACGGGTACAGACAGGGTGAATCTGGAAACATAACATAACGTAACGTTAAGCTACTCGGTGGCCCCACGTGTTGTTTTGTTGTTATGTGTCCTAAATGCAACATTTCATCGTCCGGTGATAACGTGTTCGTGAAAAGCGTGCGTGTGTGTGTGTGTGTCTGTGTGTGTTGTGGCTCGCGTTATCTTGTGCAGCCCACAACACGCTGCTCGCATTCCTGTGCTTTTTCAGAGGTGTTGAAATAAGTTTGTTGTGATGCTGTCTTTAGTAGCCACTAGCCACAGCCTTCAGAGAGACTTTACAGCGGGGAGAAGGGATGAGGAAGCTCAAGGGCTCGCCATGATGATGCCTGTCTGTGTCTGGCTGCCCTGCAGGCGTTCTCATACACTAGCGTTAAACGTTAAATGCAGCAAAAAAGGGGGGAGGGGGGTTCCGCGGGCCACGGACATTACGAACCGCGTTCCGAACCGTGGGGGCTGATCCGTACGGGTCACGGATTATCCGTGATCCATGCCAGCCCTAATACATAACTAAAGATGCTTGGGACAAAATCTAATAAGGGAGAACTGAATGGCATGACTTTTGATTAAACAAACAAAATAACTAGTAGTCCCATACTCCCTCACTGTGGTTCCCCCCAATATGACTCCTGCAACCTCTTAAAGGTTTTTAGCCAGAAACACCAGTCTGTTTACATGGTCTGGCTTCAGAGATGAGCGCAGGCAGGTGACAATATTTCCACCTGTACTGAAGACCCTCTCTGAAGAGGCACTTGTGGCTGGGATGCAAAGATATTTCTTTGCCAGGATGGCAAGTCGTGGGTAGAGCTGCTGGGATTGCTTCCACCACACCAGTGGGTCTTCCTCAGTGTCCAGTGTCCCTGCCTGGAGGTAGGACTGTAGCTCAAAAGCTATGGCCTGGTCCAGTTGCAGAGCAGGTCCTGGAGCTGTGCCGTCAGTGACCTTGACGAAGCTGCCCAGGCCCTTCTTCTTCTTCTTCTTTGGTGCACCAGCAGCAGCATCCTCAGTGTCATCAGCAGGTGTCACGATCACTGCGGTCTCAAGAGTGGCCTTCTCCTTGGAGAGGACAAATAATATTGTAAAGAAAATATGAACAATATGTTGAATCTGTTTAAATGGTTATGGGTTTTAACATTCAAACCTATAATTACATTATAACATTTTTACAACAATAATTCACTTAACCAACCAGAGGGCTCAGTAACTTGTTGATGGCCTCGATGACATCAATGTCCTGCCACGAGGGGATGAGGTGTCTGGTTTTTCGGTCGTTGGAGAGGACCTGGGCGATGGCCTTCTGCTGCTCGAGGACCCTGCCAACCATGGCCTGCCTAGATCCCCATCTGTAGTAGTAGAAAACTTTAATGTCCTCCAAGGAGGCAATTTGTTGTACAGCACAATACATGAGGACACAGACACATTAAAATGACATACACAACTCGTAAAAATCATAAAATCATCTGTAGTGGTCAAAAATACGCAATAGGGGTGCACAGATCGATCGGCACGCAATCTGTATTGGCCGATTTTGACCTCAAATATGCGATCTGCTGATTGCAGATATTACTTTATTGTCGTCGATTGCATCGTCGTCGATCATGCTGCACGTGAGAAACATTAGGCAGCCCATTTTCATGTCTTCAATGTCTATCGTTTAACTTTAATATTGTGCTCTAACGTTTATATCATTGTGTTGCAAAGCACACACTTTGCTTTCGTCAGTGTACTCACCTCCACACAGCCACACACCACACCAGACTGTCAACACACCTCTTGCGTCTTTGAATCACACAAATCAGCTGGTGATTACAGCAGACTCAGCAGAGATAAGTTACCTCCAGTCCTCCCGCCTACCGAGGCATTTGCATGCTGTTAAGTCCGTGTTTGATCCATATTTACGTGTATCCTCGTAACGTTAATAGCTCCGGTTAGCTTTAGCCGCTTTAGCTTATAAATCGATAAAATAGTTTCCTTGGGTCGAAGTTATTTTTCTTGTGTAACAGGGAAATCCCGGAATGGAGTATTTTTGTTGAGTGAACTGAACTGCATTGAACTGGTAACATGGAAATCCTGAAGTGGAATGTTTTTGTTCCTTTATAAACTGAACTGAGGGAACTGGACTGAACTACTAGCCATTTAGTTCAACACAGTCTTGTGCTCCAATTATCTCACACACAAAAAATCATGTGGGCGGTTTCCTTTAGCCTACACAGTATAAAATATTGATGTAGAAAAAAGAAAATGTGCTGCACTTTCAATTTGATGCATGAAATGTAGGCCTATATGTAAAATGGAAACTGTTCTATAATAGACTGCTATAGCAGCTTAAAAAAAAAATATATATATATATATATATATATATATATATATATATATATATATATATATATATATATATATATATCGGTGATCGGTCGATGATCGGTTGGGCAGATATTTCTCATAGGTGATCGGTGGCAAAAAACATGATCAGTGCACCCCTAATACGCAATAATAGTGTTAGCAGCCCGGCATATTTAAAGTGCGTATCTATGATATTGCATATTGCATACTGCCCATTGCTGAGGACCAGCTACATTCTCAATCTCATAATCATAATAAAACGTTCTCAATCTCATAATCATAATTAACAACAATAACCGTACTAATAATAATAAAAAACTAATAAAAACTTCAGATTCCCTGAATCTCACATCTTATTTTGCTGGATGATTGACATGGGGATAAATGAATGTTTTGCTCTGTTGGTTGTGATCTTGGGGTATGTGTACCTCTGACCAGAAGGGAGTAGCTGAAACTCTGCTGACAGTGGATGGGATTTGTCTGAGCAGACCTTGTCTGCCTTCACGGTCAGCCTAGTCAAGTACAGGTGTGGTACAGGTCGGCCTGCTGTTGCCCCATGATTTTTCCACAGATCTTAACAATTAACCAATCAATCTGGTTGGACATTCTGGGCTCTATCGTCCCACCAGCCTTATATTAGCGCTTAGCGCCAGGCGCAGCGCATATTAGTGGGCGTGGACCAGCGCACTGCCTATTCTCGTGTCGGCGCTACACGTGGCCTTAAGCATTATAACCACGCCTTTTAAGCGTAGAATTATTCACAACTGTGCTCATTGGTGAACTGCAGTTACTCCAAGTTAAAATAATTTATTGCCACACGGACGTTTCGGGGCAGCCGCCCTTCTTCAGCATGTAATGGTAAAAAAACACACAGGTGATTCACCTTCACCCTAATTAAGGAGTCAAGAGTCAGCAGGGGGAGTCAACAATGTAGATATACAGAACCAACACACATGAGAATGCTTTGTGAACATCAAAGTTGAAAGTAAATGGATATACTTTACAAAAAAGATATATACTTTACAAAAAAATAAGAAAATTAGTATGCTTTACAAAAAACAGGTAAATGATATATCCTCATTCAATCCATTAGGAATGAGGGTATGGAGGGAATTAATCCAATAAGTTTCCCTCTGAAGGAGGATTTTGTCTCTATTGCCCCCTCTCCGTGGCATATTAACTGTTTCTATGCCCATGTAGTGCAAGTCGCCCAAACTGTGTTTTAAGCTGTTAAAGTGTCTAGCAAATTTTTTTTTTTTAATCTTTTTTCCCCCCGATTTTTTATCCCATTTTATCCCCCATTAGTGCTCACTTGATTTCTCAATCCTGGTTGCTACTCCATCCTCTGCCGATCTGGGGAGAGCCGACACTGGCTCCATGCTTCCTCCGAGTCATGGGCAGTCAGCCAGCCGCTTCTTTTCACCTGACAGAGGAAGCTTCACTGGTAGGACATAGCACGTGGGAGGTTCACGCTATTCCAACCAGTTCCCCTCCCTCTGACCAGGCGCCCTTAACGACCAGAGGAGGAACCACATTAGCAACCAGGATATTGCATGTTTTTGTGAAGGGGGTTCCTATATGAAGGAAACCCCCGGGAGGCACGGGGAGAACATGCAAACTCCACACAGAAAGGCCCTTTTGCCGACCCCACCCGGGCGGTGGGCACTCGAGGACATGCGGACGGGCACGCATTCCTTCAGCGTTCACATCGTCCCAGGTGGGAATCGAACCCACGACCTTCGAGCTGTGAGGCGATAGTGCTTACCACTGCACCGCCGTACCTCCAAGTGTCTAGCAACTGATGACTTCTCATCATGGTTGCGTATAGAACATTTATGTTCACAGATTCTTGTTTTTAACTCACGTTTTGTTTTACCAACATAGTATAGATTACATGTACATTTTAACAAATTAACCACATATCTCGTGTTATATGTGATCCTGCCTCTCACCTTAATGTCAGCACCAGACTTAGGATGAGTGAAATGATTTCCCTTGAGCATGGCATAACAATGTACACAATTATGACAAGGAAAATTAGCACTAGACAAGTTAGAAAGAGAAAGAAAATGACTTTTACTTTTGGGCAGATCTGACTTAACTAAAAAATCCCGTAAATTGGAAGACCTCTTATAGAAAAATCTAGGTGGAGTTTGAAAAGCATTGGTGATGTGAAAGTCACTTTCCAATATGTGCCAATATCTACTCACTTTGACTGACTTAGATATAGGACTATAGGTAGACACAAATGCTAAACTCTGAGAAGAGGTGTCTCTAGACCTGGGTTGAAGTAAATCAGACCGCCGAACTTGGCGTACTTTATTCAGATGATTCTCCAGTAATGAATCCTCATACCCCCTCTCTTTAAAACAAACACAAAGATTTTTAGCATGTAACTCAAAAGAATCATCAGAATCACAAATACGTTTAATCCTCAGTAATTGACTATAAGGTAAACTTCTTTTGAGGGCTGGGGAATGGAAACTCTTGAATTGTAAAAAGGTATTTCGATCGGTTTCCTTTTTATAAACTTCGGTGTGTAAACCCGATTCAAGTTTTTGCACCAAAACATCCAGAAAATAAATTTGTTTAAAATCATAACACAATGTAAATTTAATGGATTCCATTCTTGAATTCATAAGAGCATGAAATTCATTCAATTCTTCTACATTACCACTCCAAATAAAGAATAGATCGTCTATATATCTTCGATAACTTTTAATAAACTTAGAATAGGGATTGTTGTTGTAAACAAAATCCAACTCAAATAAATTGGCATAATTCGGAGCCACCGGTGAGCCCCGATGTTGAAGGTAATACTTATCCTGAAACTTAGTCATTTTTTGTCAATAATTCATTGGTTAAAGAAAACAAAAACTCTGTGGAAGGATGCAGATCAATTCTTTGATTCAAAAAATAATTCAATGCTTCTAAACCATCTTTATGAGGAATGCTAGGATACAAACTGGAGACATTCATCGTACATAAAAAATCATTAGAGTCCACACAACAGTCCTTTAACTTGTTCAAAAAGTCTGTAGTGTCTTTGAGATATGACGGCAGTGCATAAACCAAGTCTTTAATGTGGGAGTCAACAAATTGGGAAAGTGGCTCTGTGAGAGAACCGTTTCCTGATATGATTGGTCGACCAGGGGGATGAGACAAATTCTTGTGGATTTTAGGAAGAGTGTAAATCACTGCTCTTATTGGATTGTCTTGAACCATGTATTTATATTCATTTTCAGAAATTTGTTCGTCCCGTAAAGCTTGTTTTAAGACCGTCTTAATTTCATTCCCAAACCTCAAAGTAGGATCTGATTGTAAAGGAATGTACACATCTTTGTCGCTTAATTGTCTTTCAATTTCTTTAATGTAGACAGCTTTATCCTGGACCACAATCGCTCTGCCTTTGTCTGCATGTCTAATGACAATGTTCTCATTGGTCATCAGCTCTGACAGAGCTTTCCTCTCAGACTCAAGAAGATTATGAGGCAAAACATTCTGTTGACTCTGTGCACACAAGTCCATGATATCTCGTTCCACTAACCGACAGAAAGTTTCCACTGATGGATTATTTACCTGTGGTGTAAATGTACTTTTAGGTTTAAATACTTTTTTCCCCGTGGGGACAGGTTGAGGCTGAACCGTGCTGTGGTAAGACACAGGATTACTGACAATGTCCTTCATATAGAAAGCCTTCAATCTTATGGCTCGGAAAAACTTAAATAATTCCACTCTAGTAGTGAATGAATCCACTTTCTTAGAGGGAACAAAAGACAGCCCTCATGATAATAACCTGCATTGCTCATTACTTAACTCTTGATTGGAGATGTTGATCACATTGGACTCTACGGGGGAATCCTCTGGGCGGGGCCTTTTCTTCCCCCTCCTCGTCTTCCCCCTCGTCCTCCTCTTTGTAGTGGAGGTGGCGATTTCGGGGTGGGTATTCTTCCTGAGCGTAAAAAACGCACATTGGAGGGCTCTGTGTCGGTGCTGAAACCCTCAGATGACGCACTTGTGGAGGTGTGTCTTGTAGTAGATCTTGGGTCCCGGGGGCTCCTCCTCATTCTGCCTGACAGCCACGGATACACTTTGTCATCTCTATAATCCAGAGCATCATGACGATATTTCGCCATCTTCTGTTGTTCCAGTTCCCGTTTATACGTTTCAAACTTTTTATCACAGTCTTGCACAATGCGTTTCAGATCATCAGATGACATTTTTTCAGACATTTCTTGGCTTAGAGAGGTCATCTCCATGCCAGTTTTCTCTAGCTTGTCATTCTCATTCTCTATCACCAAAAGCATTAAGTCCAGTGAGCATTTATTTAATATTGCACACCACTTTTTGCAAAAATTGGCATTCTCTCGTCCAAGAGTGGGTTCCTTGTTTATTCGTACGCCCCGTGGGATTCTGCTATTGCGCCAGTATTGTGATAACACCGTACCGTGTAGTAGAGACCTTGTTTCCTTCTTCCGAAGCTGCTCCAACAGTGTAGGATATGACTCCGTATGGGCCCCATGGGAGAACGGGACCTGCGGAAACAATATCTTCCTGGACTCGGACTCAGAGAAGGTGAAGGTAGTTGCTCTTACATCAGTAAGCTTGTCGACGTCGTCGTACATCATCTTGATTAGAGGAGCCGCATTCACAAACAGTACATAGAAAATCAAAAAGAACACGCTCAACTCGGAAATAATATTAAAAAAACCTAAAAGTACATTTACACCACAAGTAAATAATCCATCAGTGGAAACTTTCTGTCGGTTAGTGGAACGAGATATCATGGACTTGTGTGCACAGAGTCAACAGAATGTTTTGCCTCATAATCTTCTTGAGTCTGAGAGGAAAGCTCTGTCAGAGCTGATGACCAATGAGAACATTGTCATTAGACATGCAGACAAAGGCGGAGCAATTGTGGTCCAGGATAAAGCTGTCTACATTAAAGAAATTGAAAGACAATTAAGCGACAAAGATGTGTACATTCCTTTACAATCAGATCCTACTTTGAGGTTTGGGAATGAAATTAAGACGGTCTTAAAACAAGCTTTACGGGACGAACAAATTTCTGAAAAGGAATATAAATACATGTTCAAGACAATCCAATAAGAGCAGTGATTTACACTCTTCCTAAAATCCACAAGAATTTGTCTCATCCCCCTGGTCGACCAATCATATCAGGAAACGGTTCTCTCACAGAGCCACTTTCCCAATTTGTTGACTCCCACATTAAAGACTTGGTTTATGCACTGCCGTCATATCTCAAAGACACTACAGACTTTTTGAACAAGTTGAAGGACTGTTGTGTGGACTCTAATGATTTTTTATGTACGATGGATGTCTCCAGTTTGTATCCTAGCATTCCTCATAAAGATGGTTTAGAAGCATTGAATTATTTTTTGAATCAAAGAATTGATCTGCATCCTTCCAAAGAGTTTTTGTTTTCTTTAACCAATGAAGTATTGACAAAAAATGACTTTAAGTTTCAGGATAAGTATTACCTTCAACATCGGGGCTCAGCCATGGGCTCACCGGTGGCTCCGAATTATGCCAATTTATTTATGGGCAAATTTTAGTTGGATTTTGTTCACAACAACAATCTCTATTCTAAGTTTATTAAAAGTTATCGAAGATATATAGACGATCTATTCTTTATTTATTTCATTTGTTTATTTAAAGAATGGGACATTGCACATTGATGAACAGTACAGCCGTACAGTAAACATGCCAGGTTATAGCCCAAGGGCTAGTTTCCACCTGTAGTCCCATGGCAGGTTGATGTAATCTTAAAAAATGTATAATACAAAAGGTTAGAGAGCATAAACCTGAGTAAAACACACAGAACATGCAACAAAACATGACAAGCGACATGTCCCTAGGAGAGACTCACATGCATATTACATTATATAAAAAGATAAAAAAAAAAAAAAAAAAAGACTGAGAAAACAGTTAATACAGTTAAGAGAGCTAAGAGGACAAGAAGAAGGTTAAGTATGATCACATTGCTGGTTTGATCTGAGCCATAGTTTCAACTGGCCTTTAAAGGTGGCGAGACTAGGGCATTCTCTAATAGAGGGAGGTAGATTATTCCAGAAGGTGCTTCCCATGAAGGATAAGGTCTTCTGACTAAAGGAAGTTTTTCTAAATGGGACCTCACAGACCTTTTTCGTGATGGCCCGGGTGACACGAGTCGAGTTGGCGGTCGAACGATATTTAATGAAGTCTGCAAGAGGAGGTGGCGCCAGTCCATGTAGAACTTTGTATATTAGACAGGCAGAGGTGAAGTTTCTAAAGTTCTCAAAGCTTAGCATGTCATATTTACGTATGATATGACAGTGGTGATGAGAGAGGGGTTTTTTATCTAGTATTTTCAGGGCTTTTTTATAAAGTAGTTCGGCTGGTTTGAGAGTGGTTACTCCTGTCAAAGACCAGCTAGTTATACAATAATTCAGATGCGAAAGGATCATCGAGTGTAAAAATAAAAACGCAGCATATGTGGACAGACAACTCCTTATTTGTCTGAAATTACACAGGTGGAATTTAATTTTTTTGGAAATCATTTTAATATGGTTGCTGAACGTTAGGTTGGAGTCTAGCATCACGCCTAAGTATTTAAACTCATTAACCACGGATAATTCCTCCAACCCCAAGAAGACATTGGAGCGCGGAGGTGCAATGTTTCTTTTAGAAAAGAACATACAAACTGTTTTTTTTGCATTCAGCACGAGACAAGATTTAGTTAGCCACGCCTGGATATGAGAGAGAGCTAAAGATAGGACACATGCCGCCTCCCCTGGGTTTTTAGCCCTTGCGAAGATGACTGTGTCATCAGCATAGAGCTGAACATCTACATTAAAACAGTAATCAGGAAGATCATTAATATACAAAGAAAAGAAGATTGGCCCCAAAATTGACCCTTGGGGGACCCCTACTGGACAGCTCAGGTAAGGGGAGCTGACACCGCCAACCACAGTGCACTGCTCCCGGTGAGACAGATATGATTCAACCCATTTAATGGCCTCAGCAGAAACATTGAAGCTGGACAATTTAGAGAGGAGCACACTGTGGTTGATGGTGTCAAACGCCCTCTTTAGATCAAGGAACACAGCTCCCACACAACCATCCCTGTCCAAGGAACCTTTTATTTTCTCCAAGAGCAGGACCAAAGCAGAGTCAGTTGAGTGATGTGAACGAAAACCAAACTGCATGGGGTGCAAGGGGGTCTGGCTCGTCTCAAGATATTCTATAAGTTGTTTAGCAACCCATTTTTCAATGATTTTGGAGATTATTGGTAAAATACTGATAGGTCTGAAGTTGTTCATGTCAGATTTATCACCAGCCTTGTAGATTGGGGTAACTGAGGCCAGTTTCCATGCCTTTGAGTGCTTGATGGATAAATTAACTAAATGCATGATAGGTGGCGCTAATGTCTCCTTATTTAACTTCAAGAAGCTGGTGTTAAGACCATAAACATCTTTAGCCTTAGAGCTGTTCAGAGCACTAATAATATCAATGACCTCAGGTGCAGAAATTTCCTGGATGGTGAAAATTGGTACTCCATTGACTGTAGGGTTATTCACCATATTAACAGGGCATGTGGGTACGCCAAACTGTTTCGAGATGTCATCAATAGATTTTATGAAGAAGGTGTTGAGTTTTTCTGCCAAGGTAACAGGGTTTCTCACCAGCCGGTTGTCAACCTTTAATTCCATAGCTTTAGTGTCCTGTTTCAGTTGTTTACCTGTCAGTTTATTAATTTGGAGTGGCAATGTAGAAGAATTGAATGAATTTCATGCTCTTATGAATTCAAGAATGGAATCCATTAAATTTACATTGTGTTATGATTTGAAACAAATTTCTTTTCTGGATGTTTTGGTGCAAAAACTTGAATCGGGTTTAAACACCGAAGTTTATAAAAAGGAAACCGATGGAAATACCTTTTTACAATTCAAGAGTTTCCATTCCCCAGCCCTCAAAAGAAGTTTACCTTATAGTCAATTACTGAGGATTAAACGTATTTGTGATTCTGATGATTCTTTTGAGTTACATGCTAAAAATCTTTGTGTTTCTTTTAACTCATTCACCGCCAAAGACGTCTTTGACGTGTTATCAGAAATAGCCATCCACGCCAAAGACGTGTTTGACGTGTTTTTGTTTTTATTAGTGCAGCGCATAGTTCAAACACTTCCCCAGCCTGTGACACAGACACAGGTCCCTAACCTCAAAGTCAAGCCGACAGCACGTTATCAAACACATACCGCAGCTGTTGTTTGAAATGAGGAAGAAGGAGGAAAGGAGGAAAAACAGAGAAACGCGCTTCCTTGTAGAGAGGAGAAACGCCATTGAAACGCCCCTCGGCGCGCTGCACTGCTCGCCTTGCTGCAGGGCGAACCTGGATTGCCTAGTCAAACCCGTGACGAACATGATCGATCCGGTTCCAGCAGCGCCTGGTCCCAAAGCCAAGCCGGACCCGTTCCTGTGTCGTGTCGCAGCATTCGTCCCAGCCCGAACGAGAGGAGGAAAACGAGCAGAGGCAGAGGCTAGACGCTGATCTCAAACCAGTTAGGTGTTCCCCTCCTATGCTAATTTGCGGGGGGAGGAGGTGCGATACAGCAGCAGCTGTGGACAGAACTCTCTCTCTCTCTGTGTGTGTGTGTGTGCGTGTGCGTGTGCGTGTCTGTGTCTGTGTCTGTGTCTGTCTGTCTGTCTGCACACTCACTCACACTGAGCAAACTGTATTGTTGAATGTAAAAAAAGCACTTCATATATATATATATATATATATATATATTTTTTTTTTTTTTGTCATTTGTGTCATAATGAATAATATTTACATGTCTGATGTCAATACAGTTCAAAATAAAAGAATTGAGAGCGAGTTCTGCCTGAGATTGTGTGCTGTACATACGTAAATGCCATTTTCTGCAATTTCTTTTCTCAGAGAGACCTTTTTGGTGAAAACAGGGTGTATATAAATGGCTATAAGTAGAGTACAGAACATGCTAAAAGCTCACTTTTTTTTTTCCTGGTGAACCCAGAGACGTACATCTTCATTTTGAGGTATTGCAAATCACTTTGGTGCTAATAGATAATTTACTGTGGGTCTTGAAAGATGACCAACAATTGTGAAAATCTTTGGCCTGTGCTAAATATTGGCAGTCCTAAACTGGCCATGAATGAGTTAAAGAGAGGGGGTATGAGGATTCATTACTGGAGAATCATCTGAATAAAGTACGCCAAGTTCGGCGGTCTGATTTACTTCAACCCAGGTCTAGAGACACCTCTTCTCAGAGTTTAGCATTTGTGTCTACCTATAGTCCTATATCTAAGTCAGTCAAAGACGTAGTGAGTAGATATTGGCACATATTGGAAAGTGACTTTCACATCACCAATGCTTTTCAAACTCCACCTAGATTTTTCTATAAGAGGTCTTCCAATTTACGAGATTTTTTAGTTAAGTCAGATCTGCCCAAAAGTAAAAGTCATTTTCTTTCTCTTTCTAACTTGTCTAGTGCTAATTTTCCTTGTCATAATTGTGTACATTGTTATGCCATGCTCAAGGGAAATCATTTCACTCATCCTAAGTCTGGTGCTGACATTAAGGTGAGAGGCAGGATCACATGTAACACGAGATATGTGGTTTATTTGTTAAAATGTCCATGTAATCTATACTATGTTGGTAAAACAAAACGTGAGTTAAAAACAAGAATCTGTGAACATAAATGTTCTATACGCAACCATGATGAGAAGTCATCAGTTGCTAGACACTTTAAAAGCTTAAAACACAGTTTGAGCGACTTGCACTACTTGGGCATAGAAACAGTTAATATGCCACGGAGAGGGGGCAATAGAGACAAAATCCTCCTTCAGAGGGAAACTTATTGGATTCATTCCCTCCATACCCTCATTCCTAATGGATTGAATGAGGAGATATCATTTACTTGTTTTTTGTAAAGCATATCCATTTACTTTCAACTTTGATGTTCACAAAGTATTCTCATGTGTGTTGGTTCTGTATATCTACATTGTTGACTCCCCCTGCTGACTCTTAACTCCTTAATTAGGGTGAAGGTGAATCACCTGTGTGTTTTTTTGCCATTACACGCTGAAGAAGGGCGGCTGCCCCGAAACGTCCGTGTGGCAATAAATTCTTTCAACTTGGAGTGTGTCCTTATCTTTATTTATCATTTGAACTCTTTAGGATCCAGCACCCAGTTAATATTATTTCCGAGTTGAGCGTGTTCTTTTTGATTTTCTATGAACTGGAGTTACTCAATGACATTCTTCCTTTCGAAGCTCCGATCCAGTCCGCGGGTTGCGGCTTTATGCTGTCATCTCTGCCAATTTGGATATCTCAGCACATCACAGATCATAGCCTGAATAAAATGATTCAACCTACAGCCAGGCAAATACAGATCTGTTCAGCAGGGTTGATGCGGTCTCCCTGTAGCCTACCGGTGACATTCCTGATACCATCCAATTCCATGATCTTTACAGTATGTTGTAAACATAACTTTCACAATAGTGAACAAGCACCCCATTCAGGGCAGGTAGTTTTATAACTTGTAGACGACTTGTAGCACAGGCTAAATGATGCACATAAATATAGCCTACATTATGTAAAGTCATTGCACATAAATATGGCCTACATTATGTAAAGTCATTGCATAAATGTGTTTTTATTGTAAAAGTACGTGTGAAGTAAGCCAAGGCTTATTGGAGCGGACATCACAGTAGAACCGCTATCACTCTTCTATATCACGGTAAATTTGCGACGGATATATATGCCACCTGGATTACATATATGTTTCACATAGGGTTGTGTTTTGATTTTTATGTTTTATTTTGTCCAATATTGAAATGTTCCAGAATTGTATGTTGTGTTAACATACATACAGTATTATTTCTATCTACCACTTAGCTTAGGCTGATTTGGTTGCTATTTCTTGTCCAAATGTATTAGCCTCAATGCATGCTGGGAGATTTCACATGTGTGGCTTTGGTAGGGGAACCGGCGCTCTGAGCCCCCCCCCCCTCCCTCTTTCATCCCTGTCTGTCTCCATATAGCCTCTTTCATCCCCGTTTGTCTCCATATAGCCTATATTATTCCATATTATGCTCTCAAACAAATCTCATTGCAGTTTAAATACAGAAAGCATGTAAATACGCTACACTATAGCAAGATCAAAGGGAAAATAATGTTCTAAACGCATCAGCTAGAAAAATATAGCCTATCCCTGGATGTCATGATGAGATTAGATTGGTGAAAGTTTGGGCAGAATGATATCGTTTTCTCTCGCTACCTTTTCTTCTCCCCCGCTGCACAGGTAGGATGATGAAACAGCCTCTGAATGACAGGGGCTCAAAACTACGGTATAACAACTTTTTTTCCATTGGTCATTGTACCTGTCTGACGCGCGAGAGAGAGGGAGTGAGAGAGAGAGATGGCAGAGGAAAGCTCCGCGCAATTACGCACAGTAATATAACCGGCGCACTGAATAAGGCCTGGTTTTGAAAAGCGCTAAGCTCTAAATTAACGCCAGGGGGGAAGATAGCGTTAGGCCGATATTTAGCAGATAGCAGCCTCTGTCTTTAGCGAGTGTTAAGGCAGCTTCAGGTCCCTCTTTTTTCTCCAACTGTAGCAGAAGGTGCTGACCACCTTCTTGCAGACCCCCATCGCACGCTCAATCCTGCGATCCTTCATGGAATTCTCTAAGATTACAAAAAATATACACATTTATTATCAGGATAATTATCATTTGGCTGTGTGTGTGTGTGTGTGTGTGTGTGTAATAACCTACGGTATTTTGAGATTTAATGATTTTTGTAAATAGGGGGTGCAAATAGCATCTCCCGCGCGGCATGTCTATTCGTACCCGGGTACGAATAAACACTCCCCGAATGTTTAAGGGGGCAACGTAAGCCATGTGATGGCAATCTATTTTAGATTCACAATCAGGAAGACTGGAAGACGTAACAAGCTTGCTGACAAGTTGGCACCATCTGAAGAAGACAGAGTCAACATGTGCCCGAACAAAGATTTACACCCAAGATATAGTACACATGTTAACCTCAGAGCAACCACCACGCCTGCTGTCTTTCTTCGCCTCCTCCAAAGGTGAACTGGAGGTCACCCGCAGATGCTCGCAGGTGTTCCAACCCCAACCGACAGTTGCAAGTGGCCCTGTCAGCCGGAAGCTCTCATCTTGGTTAACCTTAAATGTAAAACTGCACCTTCCACGGTAAATCCGTCAACAGTTGCATTTGTGTGAAGTAGCCTACTAATAAAAATAGGCTCTAATTCTGTTATGCCGTTAGTTTAAAACGTTAGCATAACGTCAACTACTTGCAGACGGTCTTGATCATGTTAGTTAATTAGTTAATTGACTGACTGTTTAAATACTTTGTAGACGCAGTTACCTTATTATCAGTGTTGTTCATGTTACTTTAGCCTTCCTGGTCAAAGCCTTTCAACCTTAGTCTACTTAGATGGCCCAGGGAATGAAAGATGAAATATCCACTTTTGCTCATGATGAAGCTGGAAAAGTTTTGTTTGTGGCTTTGTATCCTTATTCACTTGACACCTTCCGTTTTTACACCATTCTTTCTCTAGCTCAGTGGTGACCAATTTGGGGCCCGCGCTCTGTTTGTTTTGGCCCGCCACGGATTTGGGAGAAGATCCCCCCCCCCCCCCCCATTTTTTATCCAGAATGCAACTCGGGCAAGTTATCAGATATCTGCACTGATTGCAAAGGGTGGACAAGCTTTTTCATGTGGTGACTTTGTGAAACAGTGTTGTGGCTGCTCCTGAGATTGCATCCCTGCAAATTGTCATGGCAAATTGTTTACAAAAGATGGACAATAAAGTTGATTTTCAAAGTACCTTGAGGATTTTTCAAGTTATGAATTAAGTCAAATTTCTCTCTTGATTACAAAGGTGGAAAACTTTTTAACTGGGTGTTTACTGATTAAATGTTTAAGCTCCCCACAAATGCAGATGTTTTTTTAAATATATATAACCAATTGCAAATTATTACAATTACCAAACAGATAAAAAGTAGATTATTATATTGAAATGTTATTTTAGATTTAGAATGTTAATTTTCTATAAAGCACAATACATTTTAATGTAATTCCACAACGTTTATTTTTGGCCCTCGGCCCTCCACCCAGATTGAGTTTTGGCCCTTCATGGGAAAGAATTTGGGCACCCCTGCTCTAGCTGCTGCATGTTGACCCATGTCAAGCTACAAACAAACACCACCACTTCAAAATAACATAACTTTCAAAATAAAATAGCATTAATATCATCTAGTTACCTAACTAGATGATTGTTTAATTAGGTATCTAATTTTAATATAGGTGATTAAAAAATAACGACGTTATATATAACGTCCTCATTCTTGAAGGTAGCATCTCACGCGACAGGTTACACTGGTGCTGTTTCCAGTGAATAGACAGACCTTTTCTGACCAAGCTTGATGAAGTTGTTTCCCAAAGCATTTGGCAATAAATTAGTATAAAACTGCATGGCTGATGGCTGTTTTCTCCAACGTTATTATAATCCAAACAGGTCGAGGCGTCACAGGCGAACGTTTCATTGTTACACTTTTAATTTGAAGGCGAAGAAGGCAAATGGTACGTGTGAAATGATAGAATTGACAGACCAGTGTCAATTCAATCTACTCAAACCATGTCCCGTTTCGGCCTTCAAATTAAAAGCGTGAAACCAAGCTAACAAGAACGTTGCATTTCACCAACAAATTTGTAACGTTACTTAAGCAATGACAGCTTGTCATTTAATAAAGTAAGGTTAAAACGAACTCCACTTACACTTGAAGGTCTGCCATGCTGCTATCCTCCTGGCTGTACAGTGTAAGTCCTGCTTTGGGGCACGCGGAGCGGGTTTTCTAAACTAACGTTAACGTTAGCTAGCAACCTAACTAGCCGGCTGCTGTCCATAACAGAGTCAGGTAAGATGCTTCCTACTATTGTTCAAAAGTGACTTTCCTGACACTGTGCAAACATCTGACTGCACTGAAATTAAGTAAAGGTTGACGTTATTGACTATTCTAGAATAACAATTAAAAGAAAGTGACAGATGTTTGTTATTTAGCCAACAATGTTTCACTTTTTTCTGATGTGGGAAGCTTTGTGGGCGCCGCCATTAGGGGCTTGCTCGGGCTTGCTCCGTTCTTCATCGTTTTGGAAGGGGCGCAAGGTATTATGGGATACCCTAAGCCACCAAAGTGTGCATGGTATGGTTCCTCGAAAATGATCCATAACCAGTTACCTAGAAAGGTTGAAAATTCAGTGAACGTATGTATCAAACTGGTTTCAGACAGCCTAATTACAACTTCTTACCTAGAAATGGCACCTATATAGCTCGTTCACTTGAGAATCAGACGAGTATTGTTATATATATTGTTTTGACTGCTCTAGTGTGTTGGTCATGTTAATGAAAAGTACATTAATGTAACTGCTTTGGGGTCACTTCTTAATGTAAACATCAATAATGCACAAGGTTAGAGGTTTCCTTGTAGGCTACAATTTACAGCATAGTTATCTGAAATTCTCTTTCATATAAGGCTAACCGAATCAATATCGTATCGTATCGGAAATCATATAATTTCGGGACCTTGTGTGTCGGAATCTTATCAAATTGGGAAGTCAGTGGCGATACCCAGCCCTATTAACTCATTCACCGCCAAAGACGTCTTTGACGTGTTATCAGAAATAGCCCTCCCCGCCAATGACGTGTTTGACGTGTTTTTGTTTTTATTAGTACAGCGCGTAGTTCAAACACTTCCCCAGCCTGTGACATGTTATCAGGTCAAGCCGACAACACGTTATCAAACACATACCGCCGCAGCTGTTGTTTTGAAATGGAAGAGGAGGAGAAAACGGAGAAACGCTGCCTGTTGCATAGAGGAGAAACGCCATTGAAACACCCCTCGGCGCGCTGCGCTGGTCGCCTCTGCTGCAGGGCGAACCTGGATTGAGTTCTTCGCGGAAGTCAAACCAACATGATCGATCCGGTTCCAGCGCCTGGTCCCAAAGCCAAGCCGACCCCGTTCCTGTGTCGCAGCATTCGTCCCAGCCCGAAGGAGAGGAGGAAAACGCTGCAGAGGCAGAGGAGGCTAGACGCTGATCTCAGACCAGTTTGGTGTTCTCCCCTCCTATGCTAATTTGCGGGGCGATCAGTAGTATTCCCTGGGAAGAGGTGCGATCCAGCAGCAGCTGTGGACAGAACTCTCTCTGTGTGTGTGTGTGTGTGTGTGTGTGTGTCTGTGTGTCTGTGTGTCTGTGTGTCTGTCTGTCTGTCTGTCTGTCTGTGTGTCTGTCTGCACACTCACTCACACTGAGTAAACTGTATTGTTGAATGTAAAAAAAGCACTTCATCATGTATATATATATATATATATATATTTTTTTTTTTGTAATTTGTGTCATAACGAATAATATTTACATGTCTGATGTCAATACAGTTCAAAATAAAAGAATTGAGAGCGAGTTCTGCCTGAGATTACAAAAATGGCCTTTTCTCCTGTTTATCTTCTCAGGGAGACCTTTTTGGTGAAAACAGGGTGTATATAAATGGCTATAAGTAGAGTACAGAACATGCTAAAAGCTCACTTTTTTCTTCCTGGTGAACCCAGAGACGTACATCTTCATTTTGAGGTATTGCAAATCACTTTGGTGCTAATAGATAATTTACTGTGGGTCTTGAAAGATGACCAACAATTATGAAAATCTTTGGCCTGTGCTAAATATTGGCAGTCCTAAACTGGCCATGAATGAGTTAAAGAGCGCATCACTGAGCCGCCTCCGTGGAGTGTGTTTGGAAATTTGAAAACAAATGGATCTGACTCTGAATGTGTGTCTGTCATTTGGCGGTGGAGCTCTACTCACCCTCGTTGTGAAACAATTTGAGCGAAATTCCAAATTGGATTATAAAGAGTGATGAAGATTTACCCCTTAAACCTTATAAATGTGTGGTCCTTTTGATAGGCGGTGACAAATGTTTGGATGAAGAATGAAATGGATGAATGAACACTAAAATGAACCTATTAGATAAATTAAAAATAATAACCTCATAAGCAACTATAATAACCTTAAAGTAATAAGTTGAATGTCCAGAATGAAAACCAAAGTTTAACAGTTTATTCTAACAATTTGCCAGTTACAGAAACAACTTAGTTTTGATCACAACAGCATTTTAACAAATGTTACTGATGACTGGAAAATATGTTAAGGAGGAGAAACCGTAACAATCAATAGATCAATAACAGTATGCATTTCCAATCGGTCAGCAAATGAGCAGTCACAATATATTTGACCATGTCCATTTAAGTCAGTGCATGGATACAAAAATGCATCTTCAGGTCATGGGTCAACTATGGGTCAACACTAGGATCTAAAGATAAAGATACTCGAGGAGGTCTGTGAAATGGTCTTGACTAAAACACTTAGATCAGCCAATTCCAAAATGTGCAGTGTAAACCATTTATTTGAATTTAATTGTTTAATTGTTTATTTATTTATAAATTAATCATTTTAACCTGATCAATCCTCTTCAAGAGTAACGTTAATTGATACTTTTCAATGGTCAATTAGACGCTGCATGTCTGCATTTTTGTAATGATGATGAATGTGCTGGCAGGCAGGGAGAGAGAGAGAGAGAGAGAGGCGGAATGAGCCAGTGAAGAAAAAGTAATGTTTTACTATCAACCAATGATTAACGCACTAATGTACCCGCACCTGAGGAGCGGAGGGAAACAACATCATCATTATCAGGCACTCGCCCCACCGATGCGACCCGTGAAATTTTTACTTGCATTTGCGCCGCCCAAAGGGCACATGAAGCATACTTTTTTTTAACCGTTTAACTGATATTATTAATCTGTTAATGTTGAAATGGTCGGTTATCGGTTAAACGGTTATCGGTTCACATCTATCGGCGGTATTAAAAAAGTATTAAAAATAAAATAAAAATCTATGAATTTAACTTGGAGAACCCTGGGGGTACCCTGCATTACAAGACACTTCAAATCTACAGCAACACAACATCAATTTTAACTTTGTCCATCTTGTTCCCCCTCCTCACGCCGGCTGGCTGCCCCCTCAATGTGACGACGGTTCTGTTAACTCCTTTGTGATGGTAACGCTTCCCTTCATGTGAATATATCTGTATTTCAGCCATAGCTCCAGACGTCCATCAGCTGTTGGTCTGTAAAGGAGAGGTTTCCCCTGAGCAGCAGGAGTGGAGCTCCATTCTGGAGCAGGAGGACCCAGAGCCCCCACACATTAAACAGGAACAGGAGGAACTCTGGATCAGCCAGGAGGGGGAGCAGCTTCAAGGGCCGGAGGAGGCTGCCATCACCAACTTCCCATTCACTCCTGTCCCTGTGAAGAGTGAAGATGATGAAGAGAAACCTCAGTCCTCACAGCTTCATCAAAGCCAAACTGAGGAGAACAGAGAGACAGAGTATCAAGCCAGGAGCTCAACTGAACAGATGAAAACAGAAGCTGATGGAGAGGACTGTGGAGTTTCAGAACCAGCGAATGAAAGAAACGAGACGGCCCGTAAGAAAAACAAGAACCACAGGAAACACAAGAGCAAGAAGAAGAGGAGGAGGAGGAGGAGGAAGGGTGAGAAGGAGAGCAGTTCGGAGTCTGGTGCAGACTCTGATTTAGAAGCCCCACCTCCACCGAGACCTGTCAGGACCACCACAGCCAGGTGAGAAGAACTTCAAATTCACCCTGCAATACACACACCAGGGCTCTAGCTTAACACGTTTACTGCCGTTGACGAGATATCTCGTCTTAAAAAAAAAACCCGGTTGACTGCCGTTGACGAGATATCTCGTCTTAAATTTTTTTTTTTTTTTTTTGACGGTGGGACGTCGATCAATCCCTTTTACATCTCATATTAAAATATGGGAGGTATTGAATGTGTATAATCTATTTTACCGACCCACTAAGTGGCGACAGTGCTCTCCAGACGAGAGAAAGCCAAGCAAAAACAGCCGCGTGAGGAAGCCATTCTCATGAAAATGGATTGGCGAAAACGCTTTCGCTTTCGCGCAGGGAGCTGGCGGTGGGGGATTGCAAATTTGCATAATAGATTACGGGTGGAACACACTTTGAAACACGCAGCATAAATAAGACCAGAATCGCAAAAGCTTCATCAAAGCTCTCAACCGAAACCCCGAGAAACGAGCGAGCCCATCCTGACTCGCCCAAAGAGCGGCCGCCAGCAGACAGGCAGGCAGCAGCAGCAACTCACTTGTGACACGCCCGCTGCAGAGCCAGGGAGGCAGGAGGAGAACACACACGGAGGGAGGAGTTTGAAGGAGAGGGGGGTTTCCTGCTGTTATGGAGGAAATTACTGTTCAAAACTATTGTTTAGATGTCTGACGTCTTACTGATGCCAAAAATGAATGGTTAAAGTGACTGTTCTATCGAATTTCACAAAAAGGCATTTTTCTCAGCTTAAATTTTCAGACGCTGAAACCATGCTGTATTCAAGTGCTAATGCCTACATAACTACTAACTCTACAAACTAACTCTTTTAGACAGAGAAAGCACACATTCTATTAGTTCTTTTGAGATATTTTGTGTTCACAAAATCTTAGCAGAAAAGAATCCTCGGCTGTTGAAAGATGAGCCAGAATCCTCAAAAAAAAACCTTGGCAGAAGCTACCTACAGTAAAAAAAACAACGGCTGGCAGTGAATGTGTTAAGGGCCTCCTAAAGTCAAAAATATGATTTTCTTATGTTTGTCTTAAAATGAAAAATATTTTCCGTGCTGACGTGTATCTGTGCAAAGTTTGTCACTACAGAGGTGTTTTGACATTCCTCTACTGAAGGGGGAGATGTCAATATTTGAGTCAATATTTCATAAGAATCTTTCACTTTGTGATACAAGCACCAAATTTGGCATGAATAATGCCTAGGACCAGCTTTTTCAGAAAGGTCCGTTAGTTACCTGAAAATCCAAGATGGTGGCCATTTTTCAAGATGGGCGTTGCATCAAATGTTTAAAAAAAAGCTTTTTCAATGTAGAACTTGAATGGCTGGACATATTTTCATGATCTAGTTGATCTAGATCAGAATGTATGTATTCTGACAAGACAAATTCAATGGTGCCAATAAAAATTCAATATGGCCTCTAGTTTTCAAGATGGCTGCCATTTTCGACTCAAATTCACAGTTTCCTGTCATAATTCGAACCTATGGGATACAACTAGGTTCAAACATCAAAGTGCTCTACACCTAGCCCGATCATTCATCCAGTGCCATTTAAGTCCTGTGCGATCTGTACACCATCCGGGTAATTGCAGCCCCATTACCCTTGGCTCGGCTTTCCCGTGCTGGCACATCCTGTCAATTCAGGTGCGGCTATCTAACTACAATACTACAACTAACTAAACTATTAGTTGGTGTATATACAGGGCTAATTAGATAGCATTTTGGACACTAAATTATACTAGAACTGCAGTGAGTACTACAGTTAGTAGACTACAACTACAGTGCGTACAATACTTAGCCGACACTGAACCCCATGCTGAGTCTCACAGCAATGATGTCACCAGTGTGCCCTGGTTGTGCTTTGACATCACTCTCTTATCAAAACAATGTCCCCCAATTGACACTGATTACAACATTTTAATGTGGATCAAAAGATAGCTTAGACCTTGGACTACTCTACGTCCAATTGAAATTTAATGTCTGATCGAATTATGACCGAAAACTGAATTTGAGTCGAAAAAAACTAGACTTGAAAACTAGACGCCATATTGAATTGGTATTGGCACCATTGAATTTGTCATGTCAAAAAACATACATTTTGATAACTACGCAGCACAACCCATAGACCTTATTCACAGCGTGGCCATCTTGCCATCTTGTGATGACATCACCCACTGGTTGGGAACTTAATGAGACTCTCATCCAAACCCCTGTCTGAACATGGGAGCAGTAGACCAAAAGTTTGAGTTCTGTCACACCAATTTCGTTTGATCACATCGAAAAATGGGCAGATAAATGTGTACAGGATTTTTAGAAAAGAGCTACAACAACTGGATCAAGTCTTATATCCACGATATTCAAGGAAGCGCAGCTGATGGTCTAAATTGTAAACTGCTTTACACCCTCGCACCACTGAGCACCGAACCGATACATCTGCCGCTGTGGAGCAGTTGAACACGAAATGACGGAGCTGAAGAAGGATGTGTTTGAGCTTAAACTTAGGCACTGGCATGTGAATACATGTGAAACTACGCAATATTTGGGAATACCATGGCATCAAAATAAATCTTGGATAACAATATTGTGTCGGAGCCGGAGGTGACACCTCTGACAAGTTTAGTAGCGCTAACATTGACGTTAGCGTTAGCACCTTCGCTAGCTAGGTTAGCATGACAGTGGTGAGCTCAAACACTGGCTAACGCTAGCGTCAATGTTAGCACTACTAAAGTTGTCAGAGGTGTCACCTCCGACACAATATTGTTACCCAAGATTTATTTTGATGCCATGGTATTCCCAAATGATAGATAGATAGATAGATAGATAGATAGATAGATAGATAGATAGATAGAGTACCTTATTAATCCCCTGGGGGAAATTCTTGTGTTACAGCAGAAGCCAATGTCAGTACATTTCAGTAAAAAACACACAAAAGAAAAAGCCAATGTCAAAAATATGTCAGACATAGAAACCATGTCAGAAACATGTCAAGAAAGCACAGCATTGAAGTTACCTATCTACAATAAAGTTAAATAAAATAAGAAAAGAAAAGAAATTGCACCTGTAATTTAAAGCTGTAGCAAGCACACATGTTCTATGTGGCCAAAATGGACATTGTGCAACATCATTATAATTATAAAGTGACATACAGCAACAGCAATGATGAAATGAGGGTTCACCAGCGTATCTATGGGAGGTGTGTGGAGGAGAGAGGGAGAGGGAGTGAAAGGAGGAGTCTGCTCTCCCTGCATGTACGTGACTTATTATATATGCTAATTGCAGTGGGCACAAAAGACCTCCTGTAACACTCTTTAGTGCAGGAGAGCTGCCGGAGCCTCTGACTGAACACACTCTGTTGTCCAGTCAGTAGGTCGTGTAGGGGGTGTGTCACATTGTCCATTATTTTGAGCACTTTCTCCAGCATCCTCCTCTCCACCACCACCTCCAGGGGCTCCAGAGTAGTTCCCAGCACAGAGCCAGCTCTCTTTATCAGTTTGTTCAGTTTCTTGGAGTCTCTGGCTCTGATACTGCTGCCCCAACTGATGGCTGCGAAGAGGATGGCACTTGCCACAACAGACTGGTAGAAGGTCTGCAACATCCTGCTGCACACCTTGAAGGAACCAAGCTTCCTCAAGAAGTAGAGTCTGCTCTGCCCCTTCTTGTGTACAGCCTCGGTGTTGCAGCTCCAGTCCAGTCTCTTGTCCAGGTGGATATTGCGTAGTTTCAAATGTATTCACATGCCAGTGCCTAAGGTCGCTTTCACATATAAGCTGGTGGACTCGGTGCGATTCGGGGGGGTGAAGTTGCAACATTGTTGCGATTTTCATTTGGTCTGGTTCGCTTTCACACATGTGTAACCCAGGTTTAAACTACATTCCTCATTCGCACTGATTATTGAACTAAAATGTAACCCAGGTTTAAACTACATTCCTCATTCGCACTGATTTATTGAACTAAAGTGTAACCCAGGTTTAAACTACATTTCCCATACGCACTGGTTGCCGAATTCCAGAGACAGCACGTTATAACATCCGGGTCACGGGTTCACACTCTGTTCCCTCTTCCTACTGGGGCTGATTGGTGTGGCGTGTGGCATGTGGCAGAGCTCGGGCGGCGGCGGCCCTTTTCATCTATTAATATACATTAAACTCCTACATTCAGCAGTCAGGTTTTTGTGCTCCTGGTCAGATGGTCCGGTCCATGACCAAGGACCTCAACCAGGACAGGATTGGATCGATTTGTTCGTGGATTTGGATTTGGATTTCCCAGACTCAATGATGGCGAGCTAACCCTAAACCCTTTTGTTGGGCAGTGGTGGCCCAATGGTTAGACGAGCGAGCTTGTGACCGGAAGGTCGTCTGTTCAGGATAAATCTGGGTGGGGAAAGTGAAAAGGCAGCGCTTGCCCCTCCCTCATTACCACCACTGAGGTGCCCTTGAGCAAGGCCCTTAATCCCAACTGCTCCAATGGAGCTGATCAGTGGCCAGCAGATCAGACTGTGGTTGTACTGGTCAGCTTCCAGGTATGAATGTGTGTGTGAATGTGAACAGGGCACTCCTGAAAAAGAGAGCATTGCTCTCAGTGAGACTCCCCCTGTATAAATAAAGGTAAAAAAAAAAAAACGAACCAGAACTGTGAACTAAAAATTTAACTCCCACAGTGTGGTAGGACAGACTGACTCTCTCTCTCCCTTTAGAATACTAACTGAACTACTGGAACTGGAACTGAAATTGATTAGGCCTAAAGTTATGTTTGTTACTTTCTTTCATTTCTTTTTTTCAATACAAAAGTGTATCTGCACTCTACCACTTGTGTCGTGTCTTAACATTTTTGGCATTCACACACACACTGGGCTCCCTGAGTTGAACCTGTCTTCTGTGAAATCTATCTAGCTCTGAGCATATTGCACTTGTTACACATGCAATTTGCCAAGCCACCAAACTTGAGCAGCAGATGAGACAGCAAGCTGTTGAACATTTCATTCTGCAGATGAGAGTAGCCTACGTACCGAAGGAGATAGGCAAGCCGGCCAGCTGTTGAGAAATGTGATGTTATGACGACGTACATCACGACGCGGCGCGCAGGTACTGTACACGTGTGCAAGCCGCAGTGTTTGTTTTGCTCCCTTCTACCGTCTTCTACTCATGATGCACTGCATGAGTGCATGAGATGCACTGGCGGTCTTGTGTTTAGTCCAGTTTGCTTTCACACAACAAACAAACGGCGGCAGGGTTCACTTGGAAGCGAACTGAGACCCACGTTTTCAAGCGGACCAGAGTTCATTTGTTTGTTCCGCCACAGAGTTCGTTTGCGCTTTCACACCACCCCAAACGAAGTGCACTATCCGAGGAAACGAACTCTGGCACGGTTAAAGCGGACTAAACAGCTTATATGTGAAAGCGACCTTAGTTTAAGCTCAAACACATCCTTCTTCAGCTGTGTCATTTCGGGTTCAACTGCTCCACAGCGCCAGATGTATCGGTTTGGTGCTCAGTGGTGTGAGGGTGTATTGTAAGTTAACATTAGACCATCGGCTGCGCTTCCTTGAATATCGTGGATATAAGACTCCATCCAGTTGCTGTAGCTTTAAAAAAAAATCCTGTACACATTCATCTGCCCATTTATTGATGTGATCAAATGAAATTGGTGTGACAGAACTCAAACTTTTGGTCTACTGCTCCCATGTTCAGACAGGGGTTTGGACGAGAGTCTCGTTGCGTTCCCAACCAGCGGGTGACGTCATCCCAAGATGGCCCGCTGTGAATAAGGTCTA
This sequence comes from Poromitra crassiceps, assembly GCF_964638095.1. Classification (NCBI taxonomy): domain Eukaryota; kingdom Metazoa; phylum Chordata; class Actinopteri; order Beryciformes; family Melamphaidae; genus Poromitra; species Poromitra crassiceps. The sequence goes on along the minus strand of NC_139635.1, from coordinate 2,132,537 downwards.
TTGCCTTAATTGCCCCATCAAAACTCCCATGGTGAAACAAGTTTGCTTGTCACACAATAAATCACACTCGTTTGACTTAAGAGGGCATGTATGTATCCTGCACATTCACTAACCTCCTGTCAGTCTTTGAACTGAAATCTTTGAAGAAGTCGGGATCCCTGTCAGAGAGAAATAGCCTGGTTCGATGTTTATCCATTCACCTGCATCGCGTTGAAGCACTTTTTACAGACTGGCTTAGTTTGATGTGTCCAGGGGCTTGCCTTCGCTGTCGGCAACGTAAGCAAAATACTTACTCTGTCAGAAGAAGCCGCAGCCATTTTCGCTGTCTGTCACTCTGTCAGGGGCAGGCTGCTGACTGAAAGTGAGGAGTGAAATTTGAGCCGTGACCAAAGAGAGAGAGAGGGGAGGGGCCGAGGGATCACGCTCACCCAGACAGTCAGAGAGCAGCTGCGGCGGCTGCACACAGGTCTCCTCCGCTAACAAACACCACGGTCGCACACTGACGCAACCCATTAAATTTGTTTAAGTATCGGTGCTAAATTAACGTGGTATAGTACCGTTTTTAACGGGAGGGTATCGCAGTACCATTGTAGTACCGGTATACCATGCATCCCTACGTCCATGGCATCCGCCATTTTCTGAAAACGTCACAAGACACATCAGAAAATGTCCACTCACATGTCGTGAATACCACATGAGGGGACGTTCGGATGGACTTATGTCGTATTCACGGTAAACACGACCTCACTTGAAGGGCCCATTATTATGTCATGGTTATTATTATCATTGCTGTTTGTGTGGGTGTTCCCTGTCTTACTGATTGTCTCTGTTTGATGATGTCAGAGCTGATTGCCGGGAAGAGCGACATCTGGCAGAGGAGGGAAACATCAAAATGAATTCTTCAGAAGAGGTGAGAAAAAATATTGTTGTCGTATCACTGATGTTGCAACACACATATGCACTGTCCCTCTGACCTGATTCTTTCTTTATATCTTTGTCTATGGAAATAGAGAGATACCAATGGACCCAAAGGTCACCGCTGTCAGCAGTGTGACAAAACATTCAAGACACTTCACAGCTTAAAGCGTCATCAGAGTGTTCACTCAGGGGAGAAACCTTACTCCTGTGGCCAATGTGGGAGCAGTTTCAGTCAGTCAGTTCACCTAACAAGACATCAACGCATTCACACTGAAGAGAAACCCTACCACTGTGATGAATGCGGGAGCCGTTTCAGTCAGTCAGGTGACCTCAGAAGACACAAACGCGTTCACACTGAAGAGAAACCCTACCACTGTAACCAATGCGGGAGCAGGTTTAGTCGCTCAAGTAACTTAAAAACACATCAACGCATTCACACCGGAGCGAAACCCTACAGGTGTGACCAATGTGGGAGCAGTTTCAGTCACTTAACTATCCTAAAAAGACATCAAAGCATTCATACTGGAGAGAAACCCTACTGGTGTGACGAATGTGGGAGCAGGTTCAGTCGCTCAGGTACTCTAACAAGACATAAACGCAAACACACTGGAGATAAACCCTACTACTGTGACCGTTGTAAGAAAATGTTCACTCGGTCATTTACTCTGAAGACACACCACTGCATCTAAGCTGCTGAAGAGTGCCTCCACTGTCTGCAAAGGGGAACACGCTTCTCCCTGACTCTGTCCAAGCAAACATACGTATAATAAATAAAAGGTTAATACTATAGATTTAGATTTATAGTCCAAGCACTCACACTTTGACTCTCAGATGTCTCTGTGGTGTTGGATATTGTTGGCCAACTGTAGACGGGCCACTGCCATTGATCCTTGCTCTAACATATTCATGTCTACATCTTTTATTTTTGTCCTTTGTCCTTTTTGTGTATGAATGAACCATTTGTTTGCGACGTACCTGCCTTTAAATTGCCACTCGAGGGACTAATAAAGTATTTTGAATTGAAGTTCAATCACAGTCTGACAAAATTATCTTTATTTCTCTGCCATACATTTTCTAGAATGTTAAGCCGGCACCATGGCTCCTGGCTTGCTGAGGAAGCTAATAAGAACAGGCTTATTCTAGTCATTTCCAGGGGTCTCATTTATCAAGCTGTGTGTAGGATCCCTACCAGTGTTTCCCCTACCATTCTACAGGCCTGGCGGGCCCGCCAGGCGAACAGCGCCCCCGCCAGGCCAGAAAAAAAATTCTAATTTTCCAAAATTGCCATAAACCTTTATGGCATATTATTACAATACAACAATACTGGTGTTGACAGTAATAAAATATGCCAAATCATTCAAAACAATAAGCATTTTGCTTTTAGGAGCATTGTGCCAGTGTGCAGCGCTGTTCCAAAATGTGTCAACGTGTGTCGTTGCCTGGGAAACGCACATCCCATAATACAACTGTTCGCATTACATCCCATAATAGTATGATGATACTTGGGATGCCATTGCTAACATAGATGCGAACAGGTTAGCTAAAAATTTAGCGTCTCCAGCGAGGGCCCCCACCGTTGGGGTCGGGGGGCGTTTCGAAATCCCTCCAGGCCTGAAAAAGATTCTAGGGGAAACACTGCCTAGTAACGATAAAAAAAACTAACCTATCCAGTGGCTGCGCGCACACCTGCATGCAATTTCTCTGTTCAAAGTTAAGTTAAGTTAAGTTATCCTTTATTTATCCCCATGGGGAAATTCATCCTCTGCATTTAACCCATCCTCTACTAGGAACCTTCCTAGAACTAGGAGCAGTGGGCAGCCGCAGTGCAGCCCCCGGGACCAATCTTGACAGGAGTATTAACCCTAACATACATGTCTTTTGGTGGTGGGAGAAAACCAGAGCACCCGGAGAAAACGGGGAGAACATGTAAACTCCACACAGAAAGGACCTGGGATGGACCGGGGTTCGAACCCGGGACCTTCTTGCTGTGAGGCAACAGTGATAACTATACTGAGCCACTCATGTCCATGTGGTAAGTGGCATTGACGTGGTTGGATTTAGGGATGCACATTTTCCACAAATTCCAGAATCGATCATTGGTAACGTTAACGATCAATCAATCGATTAATTGTAATTAAAAATACGAAATTTTCCAAACAATACCAAATGCATTTTTTCCTCAATAAAACTTTTATTTATACAGCAGCAACATATTGTATTTTTCTCACAGCATTGCATAGCATAGCCTATGCTATGAAACATAAAAACGTAGAGGCATAACTTTTAGACATGTCAACATTTGCCCAGAATCCGTGCCGCGGCCGCTGCCTAGGTCCATATAGGGGCTCACTTACCGCAGATTTTCTTTTTTTGCTCGCCTGCATCACAGCTCTTAAATGCTGATGATGAGTTGCTCAGCTCCAGCCTGTTATTTCTTGTTGTAGCAATGATACGGCTTGAATCATACTGTAATCAACATATGAATTTATTCAAGAACAGTGTATGTTTACATCAGCGTATCCAGCCATGTTGACTCCTGACGCATGCGCTCTGGCTCACGTCCCATAATGCAACACATAGTCACATGACCTATTGACATCAGTATGCCACATTTTCCTTATCAATACTTTTTTTTACAAACATTATTTTCCCCCAATAACCTCTAGTAATGTATTATACAAGAACTCCTGTGAACATGTATTAGTTAACAGTTCTATTCAACAAATAGAAAAGAGGATGCTTATGAAGCAAACACTTTAGACTTGTTTGATCAACCTCTGGGGAACGTTTACGGTTCTACCAGACCTCCTTAACTCAACTGGTTCTGGTGAGTGTACAGGTGTCTTGTCTACACCTAATTCAGTTTGAGAACTGGCAGTAGTGTGTTTTTGAGGTGTCTCTACACCCTCCTGACTCTCTGCTGGCTCAAACTATGGCACAGGCACATATAGTAGGTGTCTCTTGTCTCTCCTGTAAGTAACCCCTTGTGGTGTCAAGGGGGGGGAATGAAAATAAAAGAATTTCCCCCTAATAAATTATTTGTATTTGTTATTTATTAGTTTTTATTAACTGAAATAACAGTAATATTGTAGCTAAATTGTTCAGATCTTGGACTCACTTTGTTTCAGCAAATATGGGGTTAAATATTTGGACCAACCTCCACCGGCAAATGGTATTGATTGACAGCAACCCTTCGCGAAGACCGACTCTAGTCATGACATGAGGATGACAATTTTGATGACAGGTGTCTTAACCAATCAGAATATCATTTAGTTGTGGCGTTAGCCAATCACAATTAGTTGAGTTGTGGGTGGGATATGTCGAGGGATTCGCGAATCCAAGCCAACCAGGAGATGAGACGGACCGTCGAAAGACGAAAGACGAAATCTTAGTTTTTCGTCATAAAACCTCAGGACAGGGCCCTCCATGATTAGGTGTTTTAATTCCTCAAACTCTTTCTTGTGATTGTTGTTCCAACTCCATTTAGTTGTCTTATACCTAAAATACACTACAAGAGTTTCCCTCCAATTTTACATAGGATTTCCAGTTGGGCTCAGACTGTCTTTGTTGACTGTAATCTGCAGTTGTTGTGGGCAGTTGTTATGCCAATTAGCAGCAAAATCTGTTAGTGTATTATGGTTACAGATTTATAATCGTCAAGTGTAAACTACCTCCCGACTCCAATCAGAGCCAGTCGGAGCCACAGCAATTATATCAAACATGTTTGAATTTCTCTTGTAGTGTAAACTGGTTCAATGACGCGACTCAACTCAATTCAACATTCCGTCCACAGCCAATGAAAACAGGAGGGCGGTACCAGCGGCGGTACTGGAAAAATCAATACAGAGCCAGAAAGAGCCACCTTAAAACTCGAAGAAGAAGAATAAACAAAGAAAATGGCAAATGTCAGGCATCCACAGATTCCATGACTTGTGAATTGGACCACAACCATGGAAGATAAATGAATTGAGTTATGGCAGGAACATGACTGCGTACAAGGGTTAGTTCCGCTCTTACCACAACAAAACGGATAAAGATAAAAGTTGGGCTGCAGTAGCAGAAGCTCTGAACCTACCAGGTGAGTGAATATTACTAGCTAGCAAGCTAACTATGGGGGTAAAATGGTGTCAGATCAGCTGTAAATGGACAAATTATGATTCACAAATAGATAGTACAATCTGTAAACACATAACACGATCCACAAATGTGAAACCCAACTCACAAATATATTTAAAATCCACAAACACACACACCATGATCCACAAATGTGAAACACAACTCACAAATATATTTAAAATTCACAAACACACACAACATGATCCACAAATAGAATTCAGTGACTTGTATTTCAAAACCAGAATTTCTGTTTGTAGATTGTTTCGCATTTGTTTTCAGAGTTTTGACACTATTGTACCGCTGTTTTATGGTGTAATTTTCTACAAATGCACTCTTCACAATTTGCAAACAAACACAGTCTAACTTGTATTTTCAAACCACTGTTTCCAGACACACATACAAATCATGTGCAATGCACAGTGTTCAAGTCTCAAATCTGTTTGCACATCAGTGTGTGCGTGTGTGGATCGCTATGCTAGGTCTTCAATTGTTGAATTGGTGTTTGCACATCACAGCCTGTGTGTGGAATGCATTGCATTTGTCTACAAATCGTTTTGACACTCTTGTTGCGCAGATAAAATCCACAAATGTAATCAGCCAATGAGGGGGATCGCTTGCAATGGGATGTCCCGCCTCCCTCCAAAATAAGAGCACCGGGCTTGTGCCTGTCTGTCTGGCCGGCCGCTACCTCAGGCAGGAGATATGAAGTGAAGAGAAAGATGATGTTGCCTGCAGACTGCAGAGACTGGGTCTTATGTTAGTGCTTGGAATGACCACTAACACGTATGCATTCAACAGGGAATGTAGGAGCTAGGTATGATTGTGTGTTATTACTGTATGATGAATTGTTGGTCACATACGGGGATTTGAGTCACCTGTCACTGTCACATACGGGGATTTGGGTGACGTGGTATTGGCGGCACGGTTCGTAGTAAAATCAGCTGTTTTACCTGCTTGCTGGGGGTTTTGTGAATGGAGAGAGGGTGAGAGGGGGAAGTCTCACTTTTGCTGACCGCTGATCGCTATCGTTTACATTGCCTAGATCGCTGTTTTTGGATCCAATTCATGGATGTTTCACGCTGTATGTTCACCTGCAATAAATCTGCAAAACGTAACTTGCTTTGGATCAGTGATTTTTCGTACTCGACAGCCAGCGCGTCGGGCCAGGTCAGTCCCCCTATTTAGCCTCTCGGCGACAAATTTTTGGGCTTTGATAGTTGCCTATATTTGTCAGCAAAGAGAGCGGCCTGTCGGACAACATCGCATTGTAAACTGCGGTATGTAACCTGTTTGTCCTACTGTTGTTGAAGTGGCTTGTTTGAAACAGTTTGAGATGGTTACTGCCGAGTGGAAATTTGGCGTTGTTGTTTCGGCTTGTATGGATTGCCGTTGCAGGGGTTGATGCTGTGTTTGGGAGCCTGGAGAGCTTGGCTTGTGTAGTGCTGGATTTGAATAGGCTATAGGCCTGCCCTACTGCTGTGGGTGTTGGCTTGGCTTTGCATTGGACTCTCATTGTGATCATTTTTTTGTGCGCTCAAAATGAGTGGATCAAAGATTGGTGCTGCTGTGGACAAACCCGAAATGGAAAAGAGAAAAATAATTCTCACTGAAAAGGGACTGGCAGGCAAAATTGAGTCCAGCCAGAAGGAGCGTAAAAGGAAAGTGGACAAAATAAAAAGTGTGATTTCGTCTCTCAAAGAGCTCATGAATGACAATGAAAATCTGTCAAAGGTTAAATCACAGCTTGATGTCTTGATGCAATTGTCTGAAGATGCCAATGCACTGCATATGTCTCTGATGCTTTTAATCCCACCTGATGAACAAGAGAAACAAATTGAATGGTTCACAAGCATCAATAAGCACACACATGGATGTATTGAGGATGTGAAAATATGGCTCACAAAAGCCAGCAGACTTTCAAGTCGACCTCTACCAGAGCTAACTGATAAAGAACAGCCCCATCAGTGAGAAAGTGGACCTCAAGCTACAGAGGAACAAAGTGGACTTCCAGCTTTAGAGGACAAAAGTGGACCTCATCAAGAGGAAATAAAAAATGGAACAGGGCCTCAATTACACCAAAAGCCACAACATGATGATCAGGATGAAATAAGGCCGTGGGACAGCATATCTCAACGAAGCAGCAAAAAACACAGTAGATCAAATATTTCCACCACTTCATCAGCATGTCTCAGAGCTGAGGCTGAAGTGGCTGCTTTACTTGCCCGTCAAAAAATGCTCAAAGATAAGCATGCTCTTGAGGAAGAGGAGCAGCAAATAAGAAAACGGAAAGAACAACTCCAGCTGGAAGAAGACATTGCTGCATCGCTGGCAAAAGTGAATGTCTTGAGAGCATCTGGTTCATCTGTACGGAGTGCTGCTTCTCGAGGATTGGACGGCATGGAGTCTTATTTCAGAAAAAATGAAAAAGGTGTTGATAATCTTAACATCGATGCAGAGACCTTTGTGCCACAGACACAAAAGGATGGAAGAGGACAACTGGCTGGAAATACAGATCCACATTTGGGAGGCACAAGGCCAAAACAAATGAATGTGGACTATGCCACACATCTCCACCAGAGGGCTCCAGCACTCATAAAAATACAGAGCACACTTCCAAGCGTCACAGCGCCTCTAGTGTCTCATGGCAGAGATGCACACACACCTCTTTCCATGAATAGACCCTTCTCACGGGGGCCATTTTGGGTCGAAAAGGCAGGGTAAACACAGGTGCAAGCAAAACACTAATGAGGCTTTCCAAATTCCAATCATGGAAGTTGGAAACCCTCATTAGTGTTTTGCTTGCACCTGTGTTTACCCTGCCTTTTCGACCCAAAATGGCCCCCGTGAGAAGGGTCTATAGCACCAGTGATCAGAACCACATCATGTCTTTAATGGAAAAACAAAACGAAATCACCACAATGCTGGTGCAACAACAATGTCTTTCATCACTCCCTAAGAGAGACATCCAAATATTTGATGGCGATCCTCTGCAATATAATACTTTCATACAGTCATTTGAACAGCTTGTAGAGGGAAGGACTGACAATGTCGGAGATTGCCTGCATTTCCTCATACAGTACACCAGGGGGCAGCCTAGAGAGCTCATCAAAAGCTGTCAACACATGACTGATGGCACTGGATATGCAGCAGCAAAGGCTTTACTCAAGGAACACTTTGGAAATGAGCATATGATAGCATCTGCCTACATGGATCAAATATTTTCATGGCCATCAATCAAGTCAGAAGATGGAAAGGCTTTACAGGCATACAGTCTATTCTTGCGTGGATGTTGCAATGCCATGAAGGAAGTGTATAATCTGTGCGACCTGAATACACCTGCCAATATGCTCACCGTGATTAAAAGGTTACCCTACAAGCTGAGGGACAAGTGGCGAACAGTGGCATGTGACATCCAGGAGAAGCATCGCCGAAGAGCAATGTTTGCTGATATCGTGACGTTCATTGAAAGTCAAGTGAAAATTGCAATGGACCCAGTATTTGGAAACATACAAGATGCTCTCCAATGCTGGTGGCAGTCAAAGAAGGCCTCAGAATGAAACCTTCACCTCGCTCCAAGGCTAAAGGAAGTAGTTTTGCCACTACTGTCACTGCAGTTGAGAGAAAGGCCCAACCAGAAAACAATGAAAAGGATAGACACAAATCAGAGAAGACTTGCCTGTAGTGCAATAGGGCTGGACACTAGGGGTGTCATAAATAATCGATTATAAGATGCATCGCGATGCGGACGTGCACGATTCTGCATCGATTAACAAATATCAAAAATCGATTATTTTTTTTATTTTTATTTTTATTTTTTTTATCAAATAAAATAGAATGTAAGTACATGCAGTTGTTTATTTTAATTATGGATCATAATACAATGCAATTCCAAATGCACTTTTATTTTAAAAGTAGCCACACAGTGAGAAAAAAGAAAGTGAGAAAAAATAAATCATGTATTGCGGAAAAAGTGATGCATCGATTTAAGATGCATCGCGATGCATCGTGATGCATCGTTTAATCGAATCGAATCGAATCGTTGACAGATGAATCGTAATCGAATCGAATCGTGAGGCCAGTGAAGATTCACAGCCCTACTGGACACATGCTGGAGTCATGCACTCTATTGGAGAGGAGAGCACACAGCGAGAAGATGGATTTCTTGAAAAAGAACAGAGTTTGTTTTGGATGCTTGTGCACAGGCCACATTAGCAAAGAATGCAGAAAACGTCTTTCTTGCAAGACATGTGGCTCAAGACACCCCAGTATGCTTTAGAAACAGGGTATGAACGCGCACTCTCCCTCTTATGTGCAGTTTTCCGGGTGCAAGGCTCACAGAAGTTCAAAATAAGGAAAAACAGCCAGCACTCCAAATGTGTAGTGTGTAGTATGTAGTCTACCTTTTGAAATGCCCTTGTGGGCTGTGCTATGTAGGAAAAACAAAGAGAGAGTTAAAAACAAGAATCGGTGAACACAAATCAAATATTAGAAACCGGGATGAAAAATCCCCGGTAGCGAGACATTTTAACTCAGTAGGACATGACGTCTGTTCCTTAAGATTTCAGGGCATAGAGTGTGTACAACCTTTAAAAAGAACCTTTAAAAAGAGGTGGTAATAGAGACGAGCTTCTCTTGCAAAGAGAGGCCCGTTGGATACACAACTTACAGACTGAACACCCCAAGGGGTTAAACGAGGAATTGCTATTAGGCTGCTTTTTATAAGTATTTCTATTATGTGACTTGAGTCTTGTCTGAGGTTGGGCATTCAGGGTTGCATGTTTATGTTTATGTTTATATTTACTAATTGTCTAATTACTGACTATGTTTAATTATTACTTACTGTGTAATATTTTTATCGTGTCATTCACATTCCTGTTTATGACAGAAAGCAGAAAGTCAAGGGAATACACCTACTTTTCTTTTCTATTCTATTTTATTCTTAATGAATCTTCTTTATATATCTGTATGTCTTGATATTGTCAGAGTCCACCCAGAAAGGGGTTAGGGCCCTTACTCTGTATGAATATAGCCTACTGTGATGTGGCCTACGGGCTTGTTTTAGAGATGGACCATTTCCGGAATAAATTTCCTGGTCCCCCGCCCCTTATAAAATGTTTGTCTTCACACACAGGTCTAGATACACGCTGAGGACGGCTTAACGTCGAAACGCGTCCGTGTGATTCTGTGCGTTGCTAGAATGGACCAATAAAAGTTCCTAGTAAAAGGATATTTGGAGTGCTGGCTGTTTTTCCTTATTTTGAACCCCAGTATGCTTCACATCCACTATAAAGAAAAGGGAGCAGAAGTGGATAAAGGCAGGACCAACTCAGACAGGGCAGCAGACAGTGCCTTGGTTGCGTTCCACACCAGTGGTCTCACTGGGGCCGGTGAACAAGATTGCAAGCTTGCCATCGTACCAGTGAAGATAAAATCAAGTAAAGGTCAAAGGGCAGTGGAAACCTATGCCTTTTTGGACCCAGGGAGTTCAGCATCCTTCTGCACAATGGGTCTGATGGATAAGCTGAGTCTCTCTGGGAGAAGAACAAAGATTCTGTTGCGCACCATGGGCCAAGAGAAAGTTGTCGACAGTTGTGTTGTGTCCCATTTGGAAGTGACTGGGCTGGGCAGTGACTGGTACTGTGAAATGCCAGACATATTTACACAACGTAGGATGCCTGTTAATAGGAGCAGCATCCCACGACAACAAGACCTGAAAAAATGGCCTCATTTGAAACATGTCTACCTGCCAGAGATAGACGCAGATGTGGAGCTTTTGATAGGCATGAACGTGCCCAGAGCTTTGGAGCCGCTGGAGGTTATCCGGAGTGTGGATGGAGGGCCATACGCCATCAAAACAATGCTTGGTTGGACAGTAAATGCACCACTTGGTGAAGGCAGTGATAGTCTCGTGCATCAATCTGCAGTTTCCATCAACAGAATATCTGCTGTTACACTTGACGAGCTCTGGAAACAACAGTTCAAGACAGACTTCCCGGAAAACAGTCAGGATGATTTGCCACCACTGTCAAGGGAGGACTGTATGAATGAATGAATGAATGAATGAATGAAAATTTTATTTACGTGTCAGGACAATTTACATGACCCATCCCACATGGGATTATCAGACACATCAACATACAGTTATTTCCATATCTATTACGGTGCATGAACAATACAAAACCGTACAAACACACACACAGCACACGCGGCATCAGCAGCAAAACACAGATTTAACTACAATGTGTATTAAGTAAAATATATGAATTATCTATCATATGTCATCTTTTTCCTCTTATCCCACGCATGAGAGATATATTCGGAAAAAGCAAAGATGTTGTCAAAGAGAAATTCAAGTATGGCACCTTCTTCAAAATCTAACAGGTTTAACTCAGGGGAGTGAACTTTTTTAAATAGTATCTCTCGTAAGTCATGATACAAAGGGCAATACAAAATAAAATGAAATTCATTCTCCACTTCCATCAACTCACAATATTCACAAATCCTATCCTCCTCCGCCGTCCCTCTGTATCTGCCTGTTTCAATATGTAAAGGTAGGATACCACATCGTAACTGAGCACATAAGGACCTCTTACTTTTAGGTAAATTAAACATCACATATTTTTCACATTTAAATTCATTTTTAAATAAACAATAAGTTCTTAATTTTGGCTTCTTCCATAATTCTTCAGTCCAAGATTGTAACCAGTTAGCGCGGATCTGAGATTTAAACGACTCTACATTTATACACATTCTTTGAGAGTAATATTCTCCAAAACCACACTCCTGAAACAAGTCATACATATCTGAGACCCAATCCCCTTCAACAGACAAGTCCCAGAAGAAAATCTGACTAGCAACCCTATTGGATGGTAGGTCCAGCAATCTATTCCAGAGGTTCACCATACTGATTTTCCATCTGACCACACAAGGGTCCCACCCCATTTCTCCACTAACTGCTGGAAGAGGAGCATATTTATGAAGACCCAAAAAAAAGCGAATTGCCCGGTTCTGGATACGCTCGCTTAACAAAAAACGTTTACCGCCCCAAATACCAGAAACATAATCTAACACAGGGCATACACAGGAGTGATACAGTTTTGAATAAGTAAGATAGCCCAAGTCCCTCAGAACTTTGGTCTTACCTATAACACCTCCTAGAGCCCTGCTTGCAGAGTCTGCCAACATAGAAACACCAGGCAAAAAAGACAAGTGGTCATCCAAAAATAAACCAAGGTACTTGTATTTGTCAGTGAATTCAAGCTGTGTGTCACCAATAGAAAACACAAACTGACTTCTTGCGACACCCGGCTTTCTGAAGTGCATTATTTGTGTCTTCCTTTGGTTAACACACATCTTCCACCTGTTACACCACTCGTTAACACAATTCAACATCACTTGCAGATCTTCTTCACATTCTGAAAGCAAAATAATATCGTCTGCATAAAGAAGGATGCTTACGAGTACCTGGCCACATGAAACCCCTTTCCCCAGCTGTTTAACTTCTCTAGCCAAATCGTTTATGAAAACTGCGAACAAGGTTGGAGAAAGAATGTCCCCTTGTTTGACACCAGAGGGCGCTGGAAACCACTCTGTGAGATAATCATTCACTCTGATGCAGGCCAAAGGGGCTTCGTAAATAGCAGTAATCGCTTTGTGAAACTTTCCATTTATCCCGATTTGGTGTAGCTTGTGTTTAAGGAGGATGTGGTCAACAAGATCAAACGCCTTCTGGAAATCAATAAAACAACAGAAAGTGGGTTTTTTATGCTTCATTCTAGTCCTAACTACAGTGGTCACAACATAAATGTGATCAATGCAGGCTCTTCCTTTTCTGAAGCCGTTTTGCTCCTCTTCTAATAATCCGTTATGCTCTAAGAAATGCGACAGTCTATTATTCAAAACAGAAGAATATAATTTATAAACAGTGCGTAGTAAGCTAATTCCACGATAATTTAGTGGAATCCTGGGGTCATCCTTTGGGGATTTTGGTATTGGAGTTATAATTGATTTAAACCAGGCAGATGGTACCAGACCATGATCAAAACAAGTATGAAAAAGATGAAATAATAAATCAAACAGCTTAGGGTCTTTGAGCACTTCATTTGAAAGCTCATCTATACCGACAGCCTTTTTTACCTTTGCCGATTGAATGACTTTCATCACCTCCTCTCTACGTACAGCACCATTTAGAGGAATAACACTGTTGAGGTGGGCGTAACCCCCCTCCAAACCGGATGACAAAACCGGAGAGACACCCGCAACATCTTGACTCCTAGAGAATAATCCGGAGAAAGCCTCCTCCCACACTTTCAATACCTTCCCCAGGTCTGATGTTAATTCCCCTTCACTCCACACCTGCATGGGAATCTTTTTCTGTCGCTTAGGCCCCAGGTTATTTATCTCACGCCAAAACTGTTGCGGGTTCTGAGTTTGTAGTTGATCAATTTGTAAAATCTGACTGTAAGTTCCTGGAAATAGCCGACAAAACCGCACAACTTGTTGGTGGCCATTACAGCATTGCTTTGCCTCTGAAGAACAGAAAAATGAGCATGCCTAACAACCGAAAAATTGCAGAGCAACGTACTCTCAACCTGAAGAGGAGGTTTAGCAGGGATCCATCATTCCACAAGGACTACACTGCTTTTATGAACAACCTTGTATCCAGTGGATATGCAGAGAGAGTGCCAGCCACAGATCTGGAGCGCAGTGATGGAATGGTTTGGTATATCCCGCATCATGGGGGGTATACCATCCCAAGAAAAGAAAAATACAGGTTGTCTTCGATTGTAGAGCAACATTTCAAGGTGCATCACTCAACGCACATCTCCTGCAAGGCCCCGACCTAACTAGCACATTGATTGGAGTCCTCACCCGGTTCAGGAAGGAGCCCATTGTTTTGATGTCTGACATTGAGGCTATGTTTCACCAGGTCCGAGTGCCAGAAGAGGATGCAGACCTGTTGCGCTTTCTCTGGTGGCCCGGGGGAGACTTCAGTCAGCATATGGAAGAGTACAGAATGGTTGTCAATTTGTTTGGGGCAACCTCATCTCCAAGTTGTGCTAATTTTGCTCTCCGGAAGTGCGCCGAAGATAACAAAGAGCTCTTCAGCCAGCAGGTGTTTGAGACCATCATGCACAGCTTTTATGTGGACGACTGTCTTGCTTCAGTAACCTCTGAACAGGAAGCCATATCCCTCTATGTATGAGGACTTGGGAACCATCTGTGCCTTGGGAGGCTTTCGTCTAACAAAATGGCTAAGCAACAGTCGCTGTGTGCTGGCAGCAATACCTGAGGAGGAGAGCGCAAAGGAGGTTAAAGACCTGGATCTGGACCATGGCATCCTACCCGTTGAGAGAGCACTGGGGGTGCGGTGGTGCGTCCAGTCTGACACGTTTAAGTTCAGCATAACCGTTCAAGACAGACCGTTGACCCGAAGAGGGATCCTTTCGACCGTCAGCTCTTTCTATGACCCTCTGGGAATTTTGGCTCCTGTGGTTTTCACAGCTAAAAAGATCCTGCAAGACCTGTGCCGGAAAGGGTTAGGATGGGATGATGTCATACCACCAGACACAGCCCAGCAGTGGATAGACTGGGTGAAAGAGCTGCATCTGTTGGAGGGCTTCTGCATCAGACGATGTTTAAAACCCCTCCACTTTGGAGAAGCAACCAGTGCCCAGTTGCATCATTTCGCCGATGCGAGTGAGGAAGGATATGGGACTGTCACCTACCTGCTGCTGCACAATGGCCCATTCTCATACACACAGCGCCTTCATAATGGGAAAATCCAGGGTGGCACCTTTAAAGCCTGTGACAATCCCACGTATGGAGCTGACAGCGGCTGTTGTAGCAACTCGCATGGACAAACTTTGGAGGAAGGAGCTCAGACTACAGCTGCAAGACTCTGTTTTCTGGACAGACAGTACTTCTGTACTGAAATACATCAAGAATAAAACTTCAAGATTTCGTACCTTTGTAGCTAACCGAGTCACAGAGATTCTCAAGATGTCTGACCCATCTCAGTGGAGATTTGTGAGTACTGCACACAATCCAGCGGACCTTGCTTCCAGAGGCATGAGGGCCGAGCTGTTTAAAAAGAATGAATTGTGGATACCTGGTCCCTCATTTCTCATGCAATCAGAGGAAAGTTGGCCCGTTAACCCAGACAATTTGCGGGAACTTCCACCTGGAGACCCTGAGGTCAAGATATCTGCTGCCATTGAGGTTTCTACAGCACCAGAGGAGGATGATGCTGTGACAGGCTTGATCAACCGCAGCTCATCTTGGACACGTCTCACAAGAGTGATGGGCTGGATCGTAAGGTTCAAAACATTGCTTTTGAATCTTAGGAAGAGGAAGGACGTCACAGAACGTCTTGCTCAGTCTGTGTCAGATGTAACTCAACAGAAAGATGCTCTCACTAAGGAGATGCATGATCTCGCCAAGCTCCGTTGTGGTTATCTCTCATTGGGAGAGATAAGAGAAGCTGAACTGCACATAATAAGGTTCTGTCAAAGAAGATTATCTGAGGAGTTCTCGTGCCTCCAGAAGGGAGAGTATGTGAAAGGGAACAGCCACATATATAAGCTCAACCCGATATTGGAAGATGGTGTGTTGAGAGTTGGAGGACGGCTTAGTAAGGCTGCTATGCCAGAAGAGGCCAAACATCCTGCCATAATAGCCAAAGATCTTCACATCTCAGACCTCATTCTACGACACATTCATCAAGTCGTAGGCCATGGAGGTAGAAACCACATGTTGTCCAGGCTGCGCCAGCGCTACTGGATTCCTGGTGCTAGTGTTGCCATAAGGAAGATCTTGTCCAGATGTGTTGTTTGTCGTCGGCTGCAGGGAGCTCCAGGTCAACAGCAAATGGCAGACTTACCTGTTGACAGAGTTTCTGCAGAAGAACCTCCCTTCAGTCACGTTGGAGTGGACTATTTTGGGCCATTTGAGGTCAAGCGTGGGAGGATTCTCGTGAAGAGATATGGAGTCATCTTCACATGTTTGGCGATAAGAGCAGTACACATTGAAGTTGCTTCATCGTTGGACACTGATTCTTTCATTCATGCATTGCGACACTTCATCGCAAGAAGAGGACAGGTCCAAGAGCTACGCTCCGACAATGGCACCAACTTTGTCGGCGCAGAGCGTGAGCTGAGACGAGCTGTGGAAGGATGGAACCTGGAGCAGATCAATGATGCGCTTTCATTGAAGGGGATCAAGTGGATCTTTAACCCTCCGACAGGATCACATCACGGAGGAGCATGGGAGAGGTTAATCCGTTCTGTCAGAAAAATTCTCAATTCCACTTTGGGGACTCAAAGGCCCAATCCCAATTCCTATCTTAACCCTCAATCTTAACCCTCAGTCTCAAAAATGCGCACTCCCGCGAAGTGCTAGTGCTGTCCCGATTCTCAGTGCGTTGAGTTAAGGGTGAAGTTTAAGGGCTGGATGGCCCTTACTTTTGAGATTTTCCAGGACCACCCTTGGCAGTGAGTGCGATCCCAGAATCCCTTGCGTGTCATCAGCTAGATCCATTCAGATGGAAGATGGCGGCGAAAGGAGGAAAAAAGCAGCCCTACAAAGTTAAGTATTTCCTTGTTAATAGAGATGTAAAAATTATGATAACCATTGTATTAGCTTAGTTTAATGTCATTTTATGGATTTCCGTTTTGGAATCCTAACAACAATTGTTGTTGCTAACTATCGATAGTCAGTAGCCGTGCTGGTCAAGCCATATTATTATTATTATATTATAACATTGTTAACGTTGTTACGAAATGCCATAATTCTCGGTGGTAATGTCGTTGTTGAGTTGTTTTTATCAAGATACAGCCTACGTGTAATGCTACGCACCACAAAACAAGTGGGGGCTAGAATGACCGTGCTTTCCGACGTGAGGGCTGGCTTGACTGCAGTGTTTAACTGCAGTCAAGCCAGCCCTCACGTCGGAAAGCACGGTCTCCCCAGACACAAAAGCCTTCGTGTCTGCTGCCATGGTGGGCCACCAGAACCGTCGCCTGAGGAAGTCGAGGGTGCGCTGGATACCCGGATGACAGGACAACTTGGATGAGTGGCCCCACTGCAACACTGGAGACCTAACTGAATCTGGGACAAAGAGACAGTTAGCAGGACCGTTACCTGGGTCCGGCTGAACACGGTGGGCCTCTCCGACCAGCGTTTCAACTTGCCAGGTAGCTGCTCCGATGACACAAGCAGGAGGTAGGATGAGCTCAGGCAGGGAACTGGTCTTTTCTGGGTCAGTTTGACGGGAGAGGGCATCAGGCTTACCATTACGAGAACCAGGCCGGTACGTGATAATGAAATTGAATCTTCCAAGAAATAATGCCCACCGGGCCTGGCGGGAGTTTAGGCGTTTTGCAGAACGAAGGTAGGCAAAATTCTTATGGTCGGTCCATACAATAAAAGGATGCTCAGCCCCCTCCAACCAGTGCCTCCACTCATCCAACGCCAAGCTAGTAGCTCACGGTTTCCCACATCATAGTTTTGTTGAGCTGGATTAAGAGTGAAAGAGAAAAAAGCACATGGGTGTACCTTATTGTCTTTAGGGGATCGCTGAGAAAGTATGGCCCCCACCCCCGTCTCCGATGCATCCACCTCCACAATGAATTGTAGAGAGAGGTCTGGGTGAAGTAACACCGGCGCGGTGGTGAAGAGCTGTTTGAACCTTGTAAAGGCTGCTTCAGCCTCAGGTGTCCAAGAGAAAACCACAGCAGAGGATGTGAGATGATTGAGAGGAGCCGCCACTGTGCTGTAGTTGCGGATGAAGCGTCGATAGAAGTTGGCAAACCCAAGAAAGCGTTGGAGCTGCTTGCGGGACTGTGGAGTAGGCCACTCTGCCACTGCCTTGACTTTAGCTGGATCTGTCTTCACCTGCCCCTGCTCAATGATGAACCCCAGGAACTTCACACTGGAAACATGGAACTCACA
Organism: Poromitra crassiceps; assembly: GCF_964638095.1. Classification (NCBI taxonomy): domain Eukaryota; kingdom Metazoa; phylum Chordata; class Actinopteri; order Beryciformes; family Melamphaidae; genus Poromitra; species Poromitra crassiceps. The sequence goes on along the minus strand of NC_139635.1, from coordinate 2,114,552 downwards.
CTTCTCCCCTTTAACAAAAAGTTTGTTCTCCAGCAGCCGGCGGAGCACCATCTGGACATGTTGAATGTGTTCCTCCATCACCAATAGATATCATCCAAATAGACAAACAGAAAACGGTTAAGCATGTCACATAGCACATCGTTCACTAGGGCTTGAAACACGGCAGGGGCATTATAGAGACCAAAAGGCATCGACTTTAAGCTTCTGCTCATCACATACAAATCCCTCCATGGTCTAGCCCCCACATACCTGTCCGATCTCTTACACCACCATACCCCCTCCAGAGCACTACGGTCAGCCGACCACCTGCTTTTGGAGGTGCCCAGGTCCAGGTTAAAAACCAGGGGGGACAGAGCCTTTGCAGTAACAGCCCCTAGACTCTGGAACTGCCTCCCTCTCCGCATCCGTGCAGCTCAGACCCTGGACACTTTCAAATCCCACTTGAAGACCCACCTTTTTGAATTAGCCTTTAAATAAAGCCCTCAGCCACCTTTTTAATTTTCTTTTGCTGTGTAGCTAGTCAATGTCTTTTAACTCTTCTACTTATTTTATTACATTTTTAATGCTTTATATAGCGTCACTTGTTTATGCCTTTATGCACTTTTGTGAAGCACTTTGGCTGCGGCTCAGCCGCTTGTAAATGCGCTATACAAATAAAATTGACTTGACTTGACTTGACTTGAATGCCGTCTTCCATTCGTCTCCCTCTCTGATTCGGACGAGGTGATAGGCATTTCGGAGGTCCAGCTTTTAAAACACAGTTGCAGAGTGAAGAGGAACAAAAGCAGAGTCTAGGAGTGGTAGTGAGTACTTATTTTTCACGGTGATGTCATTCAGGTGACGAAAGTCAATGCAAGGGCGTAGAGATCCATCCTTCTTTCCCACAAAAAAGAATCCTGCGCCCAGTGGAGAGGACGAAGGTTGGATTAAGCCCGTAGCCAGGGACTCATGAATGTACGTCTCCATGGATTCTCTCTCCGGCTTAGAAAGGATGTATAGGCGGCTACTGGGGAGAGGAGCACCAGAAAGTAATTCAATAGCACAGTCGTATGGTCTATGTGGAGGCAGAGACAGGGCACGTTGTTTACTGAACGCTTCTCCTATAAAATGGTATTCCACAGGAACACTCGATAGGTCAGGGGGTTCGAGAGGAGAAGCTGCCAATTTAGTGGGCGCTAGGGCAGACTGTAGACAATGTGAGTGACAGAACATGCTCCAATTTGAAATGGAGCCTGTAGGCCAGTCAATATGGGGGTTGTGCAATTTTAACCAGGGTTGACTCAAAACTACTGGAATGTGGGGAGAGGGGATCACATATAATTGAATGGATTCACTGTGATTACCAGACAGAGCTAAGATGAGCGGGACTGTCCGATGAGTTATGCTTGCCAACAACTCTCCATTCAGTGCATTCACCACTCTGGGCACAGAAAATGTTTCCAGAGAAATCTTTGCTTGTGTTACAAAGTCAAGATCAATGAAATTGTCATCTGCTCCGGAATCCACCAGAGCCAGCACAGGAAGTGACAATTGTTGCCATAGCAACGTAGCATCAAAGTGCATATTATTCTTAGAGGAGGAAGGCTGGTTAGCAGAGGTTGCATGATACACAGGAGTTTGAGCGAGTGGAACAGAAGGTAAAGGTGATGGACGGGCCCCTCTCTCCCTACGGCGTTCACGTAGCCTATTATCCAGCCGGATAGATAGGGAAATGAGGGAGTCAAGACTGGCTGTCTCATCGCGTGCAGCTAGCTCATCCTTAATATTGTCTGATAAGCCCTGAACAAAAACACCACTTAAAGGAGAATTTTGTTTTTTTTTAACCTGGACCCATCTCCTGGCATTAATTATGATTTGGCCACTCACCAGGCGATCTCCGCGGCGTTTCTGGCCGTCCTAAGGTTCAAGGTTCAAGGTTACTTTATTTTGTCTCCCAAGGGAGAAATTTGTCTTGGACACAGACCAGCAGCAAACATACACAGTACAGTGCACTACAAAACATTAACAATATGGCACACAGTGACACGTAAATCCCGTCACTCACCAATGTAATAAATAAGACACCTTAACTCCACCTCAGAGCCTTCTACCCCTCTGTCTGCCTTCCGCAAGGAGTCCATTGAGGAGTGTAATTGACAGAGGGACAAAAGAATACTTGTACCTATTATATTTCCACTTATGGACCCCATACCTCCTGCCTGACGGCAGTAACCTATACTCTGGATGAAGTACATGAGAGGGGTCAGACACAATTTTCTTAGCCTGCCCAATGGTAGACTGCTCAAAAATGACCTGGGGAGTAATGGGAGGTGTAGGCATCCCCATAATCTTCCCTGCCATTTTGACCAATCTAAGAATCTCAGTTTTATACTTTACCGTCAGGTTTCCAAACCAACTTGTGATACCATACCTTAACATGGACTCTATGCTGGCTCTATAAAAGATCAGCATTATATTTCTGCATACACCAAAGAGTCTAAGCCTACGTAAAAAATGAAGGCGCTGGTGTATTCTTGCACATAGATTTGTCACATGAGGGTGCCAGCTCATTTCACCATCAATCTGGACTCCTAGATATTTGTAGGAGGTGACCTGTGTGACGACCCTCCCCCTCTGCCTGTTTGTGGCTGACACCTCCCATCAGTGGAGGTGATTGGCAGAGTGGGGCAGGTCGTCAGCCCAATATTCCTCACCTGGGCTTGGGTAGAGAGGCAGACTACTTAACATGGTGTAACAGGAATGTAACAGGACGGGTTAGGTTGAGAGCATGGAGTTGTACAGTTATCAAGCACACACACACAAAGTATTGAGTTATCCCCATTGGCAATGGCCTGGGCTTTTATTTGTAAAAAGGTAGAACCAAAAAGAGTCTCAAAAAGGTAAACATAAAGTTGTTCCCACTGGAACTTGGCTTTAGCCCTATCCGGGCCGCTACCCGGCTTACCGGGTGGTCAACTCACAAGGTTAGGAGTTAGGTCTGGTTGTCCTCCCTTAGCTCTCTCTCTGAGCCTCTTTGCTCTGCTGCTTCCCCTCCCAATGAGTGTGTCCCTTCGCACTTAGTCTCCTCTGGGCCTAATCAGGTGGATGGGGAACATCTGGGCCCAATCAGGTAGTTGGGGACAGCTGGGTGAGTTTGGTCAGGTACACCATCCTCCTGAGACCACATGATGGAGCCAACGGGCGGGGACATAGCAGCCCTCAATCACCATGCCCATCATCCCCTTACATACCCCCCCCTTCAGTTTCTGCTTGGGGATGGGAACCGAGGTCCAGAGGGCGTCTCTCCGTGACAGGGCATCTGCGTTCCCATGCTTCGCTCCTGACCTGTGGGTGATAGAGAAATTAAATTCTTGTAAGGAGAGAAACCATCTACCCACTCTAGCATTGGTCTCTTTCTTCTTGGACATCCAAACCAGGGGTGCATGGTCAGTCACCAGGGAAAAATGTCTGCCCCACAGGTAATACCTGAGACATTCCAGTGCCCACTTGATGGCCAGCCCCTCCTTCTCTACTGTAGCATATCTTTGTTCCCTTTGGTACAGCTTCCTACTGATGTAAAGGACTGGATGTTCCTCACCATTTATCTCCTGAGATAGGACAGCTCCTAGTCCCACCTCCGAGGCATCCGTTTGGACCACCATCTCCCGTGTGAAGTCCGGGGTGACCAGAACGGGACGTGCACAGAGTGCCTCCCTGAGACCTCGGAACGCCTTCTCTGCCTCCGCAGTCCATTCCACCATCAGGGCTTTTTTTTTCTTAGTTAGATCTGTTAGGGGGGCAGCTATAGAAGAAAAGTTACGGATAAAACGGGAGTAATAAGAGGCAAGTCCCAGGAAGGTCTTTACCTGCCTCTTGGTTGCGGGTCGGGGCCACTCCTCGATAGCCTTGACCTTGCGCTCCTGTGGCTTCACATTTCCTCGACCGATGGTGAAGCCCAGGTATTCGGTCTCCTCCAAGCCCAGCTTGCACTTTTTCGGATTGGCTGTCAGGCCTGCCCTGCGGAGAGCCTCCAGAACTGCCTTCAGCCTGTACAAGTGTTCCTCCCACCCCCCACTGTGGATGATTACGTCATCTAAATATGCCGCTGCATACTCACTATGGGGTTTCAGTACCTTGTCCATGAGCCTTTGGAAGGTGGCCGGGGCTCCGTGCAGGCCAAAGGGCAATACGGTGTACTGGTAAAGTCCTGTGGGGGTAGCAAACGCAGTTTTCTCCCTGGAGTCGGCTGCCAGGGGCACCTGCCAATATCCCTTAGTTAGGTCTAGGGTGCTGATGTACCGGGCCTCCCCCAAGCGGTCAATCAGCTCATCGACCCTGGGCATAGGATATGCATCAAACTCAGAGATTTCATTAAGTTTTCTAAAATCATTACAGAACCTTTTTGTGGCGTCCGGCTTTGGAACCAGGACGATTGGACTGGCCCATTCACTGTATGATTCCTCGATGACTCCCAGCTCCAGCATGTTCTGGACCTCCTCCTTTATGATGCTCCTCGTGGCCTGCGGGGTTCTGTAGGGCCGTATTTTGACCTTCTGTCCCGGTTCAGTCCATATGTGGTGCTCCACCAGGCTGGTCCGGCCTGGTACACTGGAGAACACATCCGAGTTCTGCTGTACCAACTCCTTTATTTGCTGTAGCTGTCCTGGGGAGAGACCTGGTCCCAATGTCACTTTGGCCCCCTCACTGCCTGGAGAGGAGGAAGGAAGCACACAAGACAAAGCACAACCGGCCAACACATCTCTGGTATACCACTTTTTCAGCAGGTTGATATGGTAGATTTGGAGAGGTTTCCGGCGTCCCGGCTGCCGCACCTTGTAAGTAACGGGGCCTACCCTTTCGGCCACTTCATAAGGTCCGTGCCAGGAGGCCAGGAACTTGTGGTCCGTGGTGGGCACTAACACCAGCACTTTGTCCCCAACCTGGAACTCCCGTGGCTGTGCACCCCTGTTATAGACTCGCCTCTGAGCCTCCTGGGCTTGTGACATATGTTCTCTTACCAGGGGCCACAGTACTTTCATGCGGTCTTGCATCCTCTCCACATGTTCTACCAGGCTGCGGTGGGGGCTGGGTTGCTCCTCCCAGGCCTCTCTCACCACATCGAGCAGGCCCCTTGGCTGTCTGCCGTACAGTAACTCAAACGGTGAGAATCCTGTGGATGCCTGTGGCACCTCTCTAATGGAAAACATGAGGTAAGGCAGCAACTGATCCCAGTCCTTGCCATCTTTATCTATCACTTTTCTGAGCATGGATTTCAGTGTTTTGTTGAACCTTTCTACTAGGCCATCCGTTTGTGGATGGTAGACAGACGTTCGGATTTGTTTTACCTTGAGGAGCCGGCACAGGTCCTTCATGATCTTTGACATGAATGGAGTCCCTTGGTCCGTGAGTATCTCTCTGGGCAGGCCCACTCGGCTGAACATTTGGAACAGCTCTCTTGCAATGCCTTTCGTTGTCATGTTCCTCAGGGGAATGGCTTCCGGATACCTGGTGGCATAGTCAAGAACAACAAGAATATACTGGTGCCCCTGGGCCGATTTCACCAGTGGCCCTACTAGGTCCATGGCAATTCTGTCAAACGGCACATCAATAATGGGCAGCGGTATCAGAGGATTTTTAAAGTGGGGTTTTGGCGCCTTCTTTTGGCACTCTGGGCAGGTGCGACAGTAATCGGTCACCGCTCTTACCACTCCGGGCCAATAGAACCGGCTCATTATGCGCTCTTTTGTCTTCTCCACTCCCAAGTGGGCCCCAAGGACATGGCTGTGGGCCAGGTGCAACACTGTGGACACATACTGTTTGGGTACAACTAACAAACATATTTTTTGGTTGTTCCTCTTCTGCGCATAATATAAGAGCTGATTCTTTATCAGGAAGTGGGGATATGTCAGGTTACTCACCCCTGGGGCCAGTCTCCCCTCGATCTCTTGCACATTGCTTCGGGCATGTGTCAGATTGGGGTCCTCCAACTGGGCGGTGCCAAACTGTCCTTTCATCTGGGGTAACAGCTGGGCACCCTGCTCAGCTTCCCCGGAACTCTGTTCCTCGGGAAAAACCACAAACGGGTTCTCCCATGCCTCATTGGAGCTGGGTCCTGTGGGACTACTGTCCCTGTTCTCTGGAGCAGCACACACCAGCTTAGTGGTTTCTTCTTTTAGGGAAGGTACCTGGGAGACAGTCGGTTTAACTTTTAGTTTGTTAGACTTTGTATGACACAGATGTCTTCTTTCACTCACCGGTTTTTTCCTGTACAGCTTATCATAGAGGGGGCAGTCCCGGCCGACCAGCACAGGCACTGGGAGACGTGGAACCACTCCTACCTTGAGTTCACAGGAGCCCTGTGTTGTGGTGAGCTGAATTTTTCCCACCGGGTATTCCTTAGTGTCTCCATGTACGCAGGACACAGGTAACCTTTCACTAGGGTGCAGTTGGTCCAGGAGATGGGGTTGGATGAGTGAGACTGCACTACCCGAGTCCACCAGCGCTCCGGTATCCTTCCCATTGACTTTCACCGGCACCATGTGGGGAGGTGAACATTCAGAGACCCAGCAGGAGTCCAGCAGGTGGCAGGGCTTCCCTGGGCCTCCATCAGCAGAGGCTGCAGTGGGCATCGATTCGTCCCTGGTGGGGCAGTCCCAGGCCAGGTGACCCACCTCTCCACACTCAAAACACCTTCTCCGATCCCCAGGGACCTGGAAGCGTCTTCGTCTCCCCCCGTCATCTTCTCTCTCCTGTTCCTTTTTCCCCAGGGTCACCTTCTCCGCGACTTTCCTGGTTTTAGCAGCGTCGGGTCGCTCAGCTCTTCCCGCCTTCAGCATCTCCACTGTAACCTGGTGGCTTTCAACAAGAGTGACTAGACCCTCCACACTGTTCGGGTTACCATTGGCTACCATCTTCTTAGCATCATAGGGTAAAGCCCGGATAAATTTGTCCATAACCACTCTCTCCAACACACTCACCCCCTCTGGGTCGTTGGTTAGCCAGGATTTAGCCAACCGTGCCAGGTCATAGACCTGGGCTCTAGCAGACATCTCGGGGCTGTATTTCCACTCATGAAACCTCTGAGCTCGAGCATGTAGGCTGTAGCCATGCCTGGCCAAAGTCTCTTTCTTTAAGGCGCTATAAACCTTGGCTCGTTCAGGAGGAAGGTCAAGGTAGGACTGTTGGGCGGGGCCGGTGAGAAAAGGTCCGATAAGATCTGCCCAGGTGTTCTCTGGCCAACCCTCCCTTGTAGCAGTGCGTTCAAATGCCAGAAAGTACGCCTCTACGTCATCGCTCTCTGTCATCTTGGGGATGAAACGACTGGGGTTGGGATGACTCCCTGTTCCACTGGCCTGGCCAGTGGCAGCCCCCACCATCCTCTGTAGCTCTGTATGGAGGAGCGCGTTCTGCTGCCGCTGTTCTGCCAGGAGGTCTCTCTGCATCGCTTGTTGCTCCGTGGTGATCTTCAGCAGTTCTTTTATAAGACCCTCCATTTTTTTTTTTTTTTTTTAAATACTCTGCTCCTTCAGTGTGGCTTGATTCCTGTACACAACTCCAGCTCTGCCTGCATTCTCCACCAATGTAACAGGAATGTAACAGGACGGGTTAGGTTGAGAGCATGGAGTTGTACAGTTATCAAGCACACACACACAAAGTATTGAGTTATCCCCATTGGCAATGGCCTGGGCTTTTATTTGTAAAAAGGTAGAACCAAAAAGAGTCTCAAAAAGGTAAACATAAAGTTGTTCCCACTGGAACTTGGCTTTAGCCCTATCCGGGCCGCTACCCGGCTTACCGGGTGGTCAACTCACAAGGTTAGGAGTTAGGTCTGGTTGTCCTCCCTTAGCTCTCTCTCTGAGCCTCTTTGCTCTGCTGCTTCCCCTCCCAATGAGTGTGTCCCTTCGCACTTAGTCTCCTCTGGGCCTAATCAGGTGGATGGGGAACATCTGGGCCCAATCAGGTAGTTGGGGACAGCTGGGTGAGTTTGGTCAGGTACACCATCCTCCTGAGACCACATGATGGAGCCAATGGGCGGGGACATAGCAGCCCTCAATCACCATGCCCATCATCCCCTTACAATGGCTTACCTGACATTTCTCTCTCTCTCCTCCTCATCTGAGCTGCTGATCCCAGGTCTCAGGGTCCTGCCATATTATCCTTTACTTTTACATTCATACATCCATACACTCACACACACTATACTTCACTCATCCATACACTGCAAACATGACTGATTCTTACCATTTTCCAATACTGATACTTTTGTTTGGGTTGGTTTTGGGGTTATTTTGACTTATTTAGTTTACAATAAATTACTTTTTGGTATTTAAACTCATGTGTGGACTCCCTTTTGTCACTGACTACACCCGGTTCGTGACAAATGGGGGCTCGTCAGTTCTAATGATAAGTTACAATTTAATTTATTAATTGGAGACTTATTTGGTTTGTTTTGGGTGCCGGTTTAACTCAGACTGAGTTATTGGTTAACTCTTGCTGGCATTTGTTGAGTTCCTGTATGGAATTTGTTTGGTTCATCTATTTAGGTGAGCTAATTGGTTACAAATATTTGTAGTCTTACTGCATGGTAGCACCTGGTGTGCTTGTAGGAGACTAATTGTTTGCCAGTGTTGGGAGCACCACATGTGAGATTTGACCTGTGTTTCTTGATTTTGGAGCAGGTTTGTTTGATTGGCAATTTGGAGGTAGGAGAGGAGCATTTGTTTTGTCCCCAGAGTTAAGTTAAATTAAGGGGGTTTTTGATTTGTTTTTGGTAGTTTGTGGTAAGCGAGGTAAGTGTTGAAGTGTGATGTTGGTAATGTGGGTTGGGATGGCGTAACTTGTTGGAACCAATGCCATTTCCCTTTTTTGTGCACGGCGGTAAAAAAGATCCACGGGGGTCTAGGGGACACACCCAGAGCACCAGGGGGGTGATCAGCATAGCTGAGGGCCTTCCTGCTGTTCTGTGCAGAGTTCCATGCTCTGCGTAAAGGGCTCTTAGTGGTCTGATTTTGGACTTACTGGAGCAGTGTTTAAAAAGCCCGCCACCAAACTGTATGAAAAAGGATGTTTTCTGGGGAGGTTCCATTTTGTTTTGGCTACCCCAATCTGGGTTATTTGTCATGTTTTCAACACTGCTTGTGCTTACTAATTTTGTGATCACACTTGTTTTTTTTCATTTTGTAGGTAGCCTATAGTGGAAATATGGCTGCAATTGTTTCTGATTTTGTTGATTCTCCTTCATTAGAGCTGTTGGAGCAGTGCACTAAGGACCAGTTGGTGTTAATTGCTGAGCAGTATGATATAGAAATAACTGATAAAAAAAAGGAGTCTGTTAAAAACAGTTTAAAAGCTGCTTTGTTTGAAAAGGGGATTCTTCAGCCTGCTGATGTTCAGTTTGGAGGAGTTTCTTTAGCGGGTGCTAGGTTGACTTTTGAGCAGCAAAAAGAGCTTTTGTTGTTAAAACATAAACATGAATTTTCGTTGGAATTAGAACGTGAGAAAATTAAACATGACAAAGAATTGGCTTTAGAGGAGCTCAGACAAAAAACTGAGTTGGTCAAATTGGACTTGCAGCGTACAAAGCTGAGTTTAATTCGAGACGGTAAACTATCAAGTTCATCTATTAGTGACGGTGGACAGTCGTTTGCTCAAACTTCATCTTTTGATGTGATTGGTAATTTACGTTTGATTCCAAAGTTCAATGAAAAAGATCCGGACACATTCTTTTTCATTATTTGAGCGTATTGCTGAATCTAGACACTGGCCGGACGAAGATCGTACATTAATGCTACAATGCGTTCTGACTGGTAAAGCCCAAGAGGCGTACTCTGCTTTGAGTCCCGCTGACTGCAAAGTCTATGACCGGGTTAAAACGGCGGTGCTTAGAGTTTATGAATTGGTACCAGAAGCGTATCGGCAGCGTTTTCGAAATTGGAAGCGAGGAGATAAACAATCTCATGTGGAATTTGTTCGTGATTTGTGTGCTCAATTCGGTCGTTGGTGCGTGGCGTCAGATGTTGACACATTTGATCAACTGTGTGATATGTTGATTTTGGAACAGTTTAAAAACTCTGTGTCTAATCATGTTGCCACTTACATTACAGAGCAGAAGGCAGTCCTGGTGTTGCAGCGGTCTTGGCGGACGAGTATGTGTTGATTCACAAAGGTAACTTTGGTGGGTCAGGTACGGATAAAACACAGTTTTCTCTGCGACCAAAGTTTGTCTCAGAGCAAAATTTATATAAAAATGATCATGGCGTACGGGACAAAGCGGCACCAGGCAAGACGTGTAATTACTGTAAGGGCAGCGGGCACTGGAAAAGCGAATGTCTAATCCTTAAATCAAAGACCAAATTCAACGCACAGGTAAAACCTGTAGCACTGGCCAAGTCACTAAGTTCACTGGCAGCGTCCACACAACAGGTGGAGCCATTACAACAGAAATGTCTGGACGAGTATGGCCCATACATATCTGACGGTTCTGTATCTTTGGTTGGGAGTGATAAACGGGTGCCAGTAAAGATTCTGCGCGACACTGGTTCACTAGATTCATTTGTGCGTGAGTCTGTTTTACCGTTTTCATCTGACACTGACACAGCAGATGCAATTCTAATCCGGGGGATGGGGATGGTTGTCTTCACTGTTCCTATTCACAAATTGTCTCTCAAATCAGATTTGGTGACTGGAGATGTCCAGATAGGGGTCCGCGCTGAGCTGCCGGTTCCTGGCGTCGACATCATTTTGGGTAACAGTCTTGCTGGGTTGCGGGGAAGGAGTGATGGGTCACCGCCTAATGTCGTCATTAAAAAGTTGCCTTGTCCATTACAGTTGGAAAGTGTTGACGATGGCGTCGTCGTGTATCCAGCCTGCGCAGTTACGCGTGCCATGACCCTGGCTAGTTCTGTGCCAAATACCACCCAGGGGGCAGATACTGAGATTGCCCATGGAAATTTGACTTTGCCTGAGCAGTTCCAGTCAATGTCACATGCTGATTTGGTTGCGGAGCAGAAAAATGATTCTGGTTTGACAGAGCTGTTTGACAGAGTGTTGCCACTTAGTGTAATAAATAGCTCTGCGCTTGGTTATTTCCTCCATGATGGTATGTTATTTCGGAAGTGGGTGCCTCATGCAGAAACGTTTGTCGGCGATCCTGTTTTTCAATTTGTTGTGCCATCAAAGTTTCGGGACTTGGTTTTGCAGACTAGTCATGACAATCTGGCTGGGCATTTGGGCGTAAAAAAGACATACGATCGTGTGCTGCGCCATTGTTTTTGGCCCCGTTTAAAGCGTGACATTTCTGCATACATCAAAACGTGTCATACTTGCCAGCTGACCGGCAAGCCGAACCAGTCAATCAAACCAGCTCCACTTTGTCCAATTCCTGCGGTTGATCAACCGTTCGAGCATTTGATTATTGACTGTGTTGGTCCATTGCCCTGTTCAAAGCAGGGACACAAGTATTTGCTTACAGTCATGTGCCAAGTAACCAGGTACCCAGCGGCGTATCCACTCCGAACAATAACTACCAAGTCCGTGGTAAAAGCTTTGACACAGTTTATTTCTGTGTTTGGGGTTCCAAAGATACTTCAGAGCGACCAAGGGTCTAATTTCACCTCTCGCATGTTCGCGGAAATCCTCCAGCAACTTAAAATTAAGCATAACAAGGCTTCAGCGTATCATGCACAATCTCAGGGAGCGCTAGAACGCTTCCATCAAACGTTGAAGTCCTTGTTGCGTTCTTATTGTACAGAGCTGGGCGGCGACTGGGAGGAGGGACTTCCCTGGTTGCTATTAGCAGCCAGAGAGGTGGTGCAGGAAAGCACGGGTTTCAGCCCAAATGAGTTGGTGTTTGGTCACAAGGTTCGTGGTCCCATGGCTGTCTTAAAGGACAGTTGGGAAATGACAGTACCCCCTCAAAATCTTCTGGATTATGTGAATAGTTTCAGACAGAGGTTGTTTTTGGCTGTTGAAAAGGCAAAAGAGAAGTTGGGTAAATCACAGGAAAGAATGAAAAATCTGTATGATAGGCGGGCAGAGCCTAGACAGTTTATGCCTGGTGATCAGGTTTTGCTTCTTAAACCTATTGTCACTTCTCCTTTTGAAGCTAAATTCTCAGGTCCTTACACTGTGGTGCGACAGGTGTCTGGTGAGAATTACAGCATTGCAACGCCAAAAAGTAGAAAAAAGACAAAGCTATGTCATGTAAATCTGCTGAAACCTTATTATTCACGTTTATCAGATGATGAGGGGGGAAATGAGAGTGATGTTAATCCTTCTCTCTGCACTGCTACAGTTTCATTGGCTTCCTCACCGGAGGGTCTGTTTGAGGACAGTACCATGGAGGGCTCCATTCCTGATGGGGTGTTGCAAGGTCGGTTGAAAAATTCAGAGACCTTGGAAAATTTGAGTCAGGTATTATCTTATTTGGATGATTCCAAACGTGCAGAGTTGAGTGCTCTTGTCAAAAGTTATCCTTCACTGTTTTCGGACGTACCCTCTCGCACACATCTTATTGAACATGACGTGGATGTGGAGGGTGCGGTACCGATAAAGCAGCGCTTTTATCGTATTTCGCCTGACAAGCGCAAACATTTAGATCAAGAAGTGAATTACATGTTGGATAACCACATGGCTGAACCATCTTGCTCAAGCTGGGCGTCACCTTGTCTGTTGGTCAAGAAACCTGACCATACGTATAGGCCGTGTACTGACTTTCGTAAAGTTAATAACGTTACGAAGCCAGATGCGTATCCTCTTCCTCGCATGGAAGACTGTATAGCCTCGACCCCTCTATAATCAGCAATTACAGACCAATATCAAATCTTCCCTTTATTAGCAAAATACTCGAAAAAACTGTCTACCAACAACTCAATACCTTTCTATCCTCCAATGATCTCCTAGATCCCTTCCAATCAGGCTTCCGACCCCATCATAGCACCGAAACTGCGCTTATCAGAGTTATAAATGACATCCGAATGAACACTGATTCAGGTAAAATCTCAATCTTAATGTTACTAGATCTCAGCGCTGCCTTTGATACGGTTGACCACGAAATTCTATTGGACAGACTGGAAAACTGGGTCGGGCTTTCCGGCACGGTCCTAGAGTGGTTCAGATCTTATCTGCAAGACAGGAACTACTTTGTCTCCATTGGCAACTACACATCTGACCAAACCAAAATGACATGTGGGGTACCCCAAGGATCAATTTTAGGTCCTGTCCTGTTTAACCTTTATATGCTCTCTCTGGGCCTAATTATGCAAAAAAACAAAATAGCTTATCATAGCTATGCAGATGACACCCAACTCTACATAGCCCTCTCATCGGATGACTATGCCCCCATAGAGACACTGTGTCAGTGCCTTGTGCAAATTAATGATCGGATGTGCCAGAATTTTCTCCAACTTAATAAAGACAAAACAGAGATAATTGTCTTCGGCAAAAAAGAAGATAGGCTCAAAGTTACTGCTCACCTCGAATCCCTATCTTTGAAGCCAAAGGACCAGGTAAAAAATCTTGGCATTATTATTGACTCTGATCTAAATTTCAACTCCCACATCAAGCTTATAAGAAAATCTGCCTTCTATCATCTAAAAAATATAGCAAGGATTAGAGGCTACATGTCCAAACAAGATCTTGAAAAACTAATTCATGCTTTCATTTCTAGCAGGCTAGACTACTGCAACAGTCTTTTCAATGGTCTTCCCAAAAAAGCTATTAAACAACTACAGCTCATTCAGAATGCGGCTGCTAGAGTTCTAACAAGAACCAAGAAAGCTGAACACATTACACCAGTTCTCAAATCCCTGCATTGGCTGCCAGTAAATCTTAGAATAGACTTTAAAATTCTGCTAATAGTTTACAAATCTCTCAACGGGTCAGGCCCACACTACATCTCTGAAATGCTTCTACACTATGAACCATCCAGATCCCTGAGATCTTCAGGCACTGGTCTACTAATTGTCCCGAGGACCAAATCAAAACATGGTGAAGCCGCGTTCTCCCCCTATGCCTCTCATAACTGGAACAAACTCCCTGAACACATTAGATCTGCCCCTACTCTGCCTATTTTTAAATCCAAGCTAAAGACCTTTATGTTTACTCTTGCTTTTAACTGCTACTAAACTACTGCCTCTCTCGGCCTGTAATTAAAAAAAAAGATTCCTGTACATTTCCAACAAATGGACTGTACATGTAATAATAATACTGAAGAGTGCCTTGTAACTTATTTAAAACAGAAATAATGTTTCATGTTTGTTAATTTGAGTATATATTTTAACTAAAACTGTCGGCTGTGTTTTTTATGTGTTTTTTATATGTGCATTGCTTTGCTGCTTGTTTTTTCGATTATTTTTTGTAAAGCACCTTGAATTGCCTTGTGTATGAAAGGTGCTATATAAATAAAATTTGACTTGACTTGACTTGACTATAGACCAAGTGGGCTCGGCGAAGTTTGTCAGTAAATTTGACCTACTAAAAGGTTACTGGCAGGTCCCACTGTCTCAAAGAGCACAGGAGATTTGTGCATTCATTACGCCATCTGGTCTCTACAACTATACTGTGATGCCTTTTGGCCTACGAAACGCGCACGCGACATTTCAGCGCTTAATGAACCGGGTTGTGTTTGGTCTGGAGGGATGTGCGGTTTACCTTGATGACGTCGTCATTTACAGTGATACATGGTGTGAGCACGTTCAGCGTATTCAAGCACTCTTTGACAAACTGGTCTGGGCACGGTTGACCATTAATTTGGCAAAATGTGAATTTGCGAGGGCCACAGTCACATATTTGGGCAGAGTGGTCGGCCAGGGTACTGTGCGTATGTCACAGGCTAAGGTTGAAGCAGTCCTCAAATATTCACGTCCAGCCACAAAAAAAGAGCTATTGAGCTTTTTGGGCATGGTAGGATATTATCGAGTCTTCTGTAGAAATTTCTCAACCGTGGTGGAACCGTTGACTGCTATTGAAAAAAGAGTCCAAGTACATCTGGTCTGACAGATGTCAACAGGCGTTTGCAAATGTAAAGGCTCTCTTGTGTTCGGCACCAGTGTTGGCTGCTCCAAGGTTGAATGATCCATTTACCTTGCAGGTGGATGCTTCCAATGTGGGGGCAGGTGCCGTCCTCTTGCAGACAGGGGAGCAGGGGGTCGAAAAGCCGGTTGCGTTCTTCTCAAGAAAGTTTAATACTTACCAACTTAATTATTTTGTTATCGAGAAGGAGGCCCTAGCACTCATATGGGGTTTGCAGCATTTCGACGTGTACTTGGGGTCAGGGGTAACTCCATTAGTTGTGTACACAGATCACAATCCCCTTACATTTTTGCGGTCACTCCAAAATCCCAATCAGAGACTCATGAGGTGGGCATTATTTTTGCAGCCTTTTCATTTAGATATCCATCATATCAAAGGTAAAGAGAACGTGATAGCGGATGCACTTTCGCGTATGCCCTAGTTCTATTTGCTTGTTCTCTTAGTGTCTACTTTTCTACTCTGCTAATCTGTCCTGTCTTCCTTCTCTCTTAATTTGCTCCTTAGGATCCAAGGTTGCTGATAGAGGGGCAGCGGGGTGGTGTGGTGGAGGAGACTAGAGGTATTACTGGGGATCTTGCTAATGTTATGCTGGGCAGTCGTTTTGGCTTTTGGGAGTTAATTATGGTATTTTTTTTGTTTATTAGAATATTGGGGGTAATGTTGTGTAGCTTTTTAGCTGCAGGGGGCAAAATTTAAACATGTTCACTAAAATAATTGGTGTCAAGTTGAATGTTTATATTACATTGACTTAACTTTTAATATGAAGTCTAATTGATTTGTTTTTCTTTTTTTTCTTAGATTATGTGGTGGAACCACATTCTTTAGGAGGGGGGTGTGACGACCCTCCCCCTCTGCCTGTTTGTGGCTGACACCTCCCATCAGTGGAGGTGATTGGCAGAGTGGGGCAGGTCGTCAGCCCAATATTCCTCACCTGGGCTTGGTTAGAGAGGCAGACTACTTAACATGGCGTACCTGACATTTCTCTCTCTCTCCTCCTCATCTGAGCTGCTGATCCCAGGTCTCAGGGTCCTGCCATATTATCCTTTACTTTTACATTCATACATCCATACACTCACACACACTATACTTCACTCATCCATACACTGCAAACATGACTGATTCTTACCATTTTCCAATACTGATACTTTTGTTTGGGTTGGTTTTGGGGTTGTTTTGACTTATTTAGTTTACAATAAATTACTTTTTGGTATTTAAACTCATGTGTGGACTCCCTTTTGTCACTGACTACACCCGGTTCGTGACACCTGTTTTATGTCATGACCATGTATACCAATCAGGGTGTGGTCACCTATAGACCTATACAACCTAGCGTTGTTTTGAGATCAATAGCCAAGTCAGTTGTAAAATGGAGCTGACTTGGGGCCAAGTGTGAGCCTGTCTTTCCTGCATCTAAATAGCTATTTTTATTCCCATTTTCGCCAAATATCGTCATAATCTGATCCCTCAAGAACCACCACAGTGATATTTCGCCAAAGGCTGTTTCCTGGAGTCGCACAGGGATCAAATTACCTCAAACGTGATCTTGGTCACCAAGTCTCGTGAAGTCCCGCGATACTTTCCTGCCGACTGGCCAAGTACAGGAGGACGCTTTGCGGTGGTGGTTTTAGCGCAACCTATGTGGGGTTTGGCATAACCTATGTGGGATTCGAAATAACGAAGGTTTTGCCAAACCCCACATAGGTTGCGCTAAAACACCGGAAAAGATGTACAAACAGGCTCGTGGTTATGGTTCTCCCATAAGGCAGTCACCCACTGAGCTGCCCTCCCGGATAACAACCCCATAATGTAGGCTATCCGTGACTGTTCAGAGTTAAATGTACCTGGTTGTTGTGAGAATACGAGAGAACATTGAAAAATAAATCTGTCACAGGCTCCTAAATCCCCCGTATAACGCTCCGGAGTAGACACGGGGGGTTCCCGAGTGGCGAGGTGTGGAACAGCCGGGACAGGGGCAGGAGGAGCAGGACGTATATTGACGAGCGGAGCGCCAGCAGCAGCGGGTTGAACAATAGCCAGTTGTCCTAAGCCGGTAGTCAGATCTTGAAGAGAGTCCACAACACGCCGGATTAACATGTCATGTTCTCCAAGCAAAATCCCTTGGTTAGTTATCGTATTACGGAGGTGGTCCATGTCCGCTGGTAGCCTGGGTAAACCCATCCCCCACGTGACCTGCTCTCAGACCTGTTCTCAGTCACTAGGGTCTGGAATCCCACCTATGTTAAGTCGATTTCTAGCGGTTGTTGGGCCCCCCCCGATAGACCGCTCCATTACGCAACCGTCATCCAACCAGCTTAGTGCACAGAGCACATGCGCAGTGCAGCAGATGGCGTCATCACTCTGCGACCTTTGTTGTTAGCATGCCAGCTACCTACACTTTGATTCACTAGGCTACTGCTAGCTAACGACCCCACAACAGCACCGCGATGGCTAGCACCAATGTGAATGATTTTTGCAGGTTGTGTAAGAGAAACCTTCGTTCTAAAGGCAAGTTGGGCAGCTGCAAACCACTCGAGAAGGGGGTATTTCTACGCCTGGAGAGGGTTGGTGTGAAACTACACCAACAGGATAGCAAATCATGTCGGATTTGCCAGAGTCTGACTGAGGTATGTACTTGTAACCTAATGTACTAGTGCTGCACGATTAATCTACACTTCCCCCGTGCACTCCCGCAAATAAGTAATTTTATGCGCAGCCAGTTTATCAGATAATTTCGCCATAAAATGTGTCCAGGTGATGAGAAGCCCCAGCTTGTACAAGCTGTCCTTTGTATGATCGCTGCCCGTCCACTAAAACGTGATTTCGATATAGCGTGAGGTGATATTTTGATCAACAGACCTCATAACGGGGATCTATATTGTTACATGTGTCTACTGTACTGACGTCCTCTCTGTTTATTCTTTCAGGTATTAATTCAATACATTCGATAAATGACTGACTTTTCCTCATCGGCTGTAGTGGGTTAGCGAGGTAACGTTAGCTAGATTACGGGAGCATTTAACGATCTAATGAATTCTAGAAAAACATGTCAGAAGCTAGCTAACGTTAGCCACGTGTAACATACAGTAACTATTACTTTTTATATTATTAGTCATTTGGATTTGCCAGAGTCTGACTGAGGTATGTACTTGTAACCTAATGTACTAGTGCTGCACGATTAATCTACACTTCCCCCGTGCACTCCCGCAAATAAGTAATGTTATGCGCAGCCAGTTTATCAGATAATTTCGCCGTAAAATGTTAACGGGGATCTATACTGTTACATGTGTCTACTGTACTGACGTCCTCTCTGTTTATTCTTTCAGGTATTAATTCAATACCCTTCCAATCCAAACAGACCAGAGTGCCATGCCCCACATCAGCCGCAGGTATTGTGGAGAAGGGCAACTGGTCAGCTGCTGCCAACCTGATGAGGAAACAGGCGTGCTTGTTATGCTGGATCCTCCGGCGCTGTTCGCCTCAGGACTTGAAGGCCTAACGTTGTACCATGGACTGTATACATTCTGTGCTAATAATGCTAGCATGCTAACATCCTTTTCACACACACACACACACACACTGAATATACCGAAATGCTAGATTTGATCATGGACTTAACGCTAATGTTAATCAAAAACGGCCGCAGTCATAACGGTAAGGTGTGTTTGACCTAATTGAAATATTAACGTTAATGCCCTCACATTTCAGCGTGGTTACAGATAAACCTATTTAACGCTAGCTAGCTACAGTAGATTTTTGGAGGCTATAGCGTTAACGTGAATGTCATGACATAGTGAGCGTAGTGTTATACTGTATATTATACATAATCCAGATCATATTCCAGATGCAACCTAGCTAGATGTTAAGATCCACACTGCTGTATGAGTACAATCAAATCTATCAAGCCTTGATATCATATTCCAACGTGAATTCAGCTGAGGGGTTCGCTCCAGAACGAGACTGTTGCATTCAATATTTGTACACGTTACTGTGCAGTAGTTAGTGCAGGCTAGTTAATTGTTGGAAGTAAGGTTTTTGAATTCTAAAAGGCTCACAGCACATGTTGTTTCTGACTTGGATTGATTAATCAAATTTTTCAAAATCTTTACTACTGTACTGTCCATTAATAATGACATCAGGTGACAAGCTGAAATGTCAATTCTTATAGCAAATCTAGGTAAATTTCAGACTTTAACGTAGTGTCTTGTCTGAAGTGAATACAAGTGACCTATATTTTTCAATCCTGTCTTTGAATAAAAGTTGTACATTGTGTTATACTTGAAAACCATGTCTTTGCTCCCTTATTTGTGTTCACAATTACAACAAATCTGTATGGTTTATCTGTTGGCATTAAACCGTGGTATTTCCTTGGGTGATATTCCATATTTGTCATTAAACCTAGCTGTTCACATCTGCATTTTCTACAAATTGGGCTAAATTTGCAATGATGAATCAAAGCCACGTGAGATATCACAAGTAGCCTACTTTTATTAAAAAACAAAATAAAATGCTCTCTCTAACTATTGGTGCGTTCACAAAATATTTACACAATGAGATTTTTTTATAAATAATCATCAATAACGTGGATAATGATGACATCTGCAGCTGCTGGACGAGAGACAGAAGAAACTACTAACCGAAGATTGGAGCAGAGGACATGACTACAGAGAAACTTAACCGACCAGCACTCTGCTTCAATCAATGAATGCTTATAAATAAACCATACACATGAGAATTACTGTTAACGTTACAGCATTTAATAACATAAATATGGTGATATCTGGTGGTCTGAAATTACTCTCTCTCTAGCTACAGTAGGGTAACTGGCTCCTATTGTGTCTTATTATTGTAACGTTTGAATCAGCGTTTCATAACTATAATAGCCTAATGTTACTGTAGCCTGGATGACGTTAGCTAATGCTACGCAGCCTTCCATTGGCATATGCTGCCTCACAAATCAACCATTGCAGCCGGACTGGTCATTTGGTTCAGCATCAAAATGGGCTGAGAGATTGAGTAGGCTAAACAATACACATGAGAATTACAGTTAACGTTACAGCATTTAATAACGTTAATTTTCGTGTACCCGATGCCAGGATATTTTGTCACTTTGTCTTCATCAAGTTCTCTGGACTTATATACATAAGCTCACAGTGTCCTAACAGGTTAACGTTATAATCTCAGGAGAGATTGAGTAGGCTAAATAAACCATACACATGAGACCATGCCCAAATGGTCTACTGTCTAATTTCCTCAACGTAGTTGCATAGCCATATAGCTAGCCATATAGCTAGTAGCTAGCTCGGGAGCTATGCTTTAGAGAGGCCAGATGCTAACGGCTACCAGTGCTTAAACCGCAGGAGCTGTTACACGTCATTGACTGATTGGCCGATCACGGCAGGACTGATGTTGGCAATCACGCCGTCACTCATTGGCTGCAGGTCTGCGTGGGTCTTTCAATCGCCCCAGAAATCGATTTGAATGGCCCGGAGTCTAGACGCTAGTGACTGGGAACTGAGAGAGCAGGTCACGTGAGGGCTGGGTTTACCTAGGCTAGTCCGCTGGGTCCATGTTGGCCAGATTGTTCTGTCACAACCTTAAAGAGCAGGACCCAAAAGCGGACACGGAGACAGATTCCAACGAGTAACAAGATTTAATTTGCACAAGGTAATTTTGTAGGCATGAGCAGGAGACAGGCAGGCTGGCACAGCTGAAGATCCAGGTAGCAGGTGTGGGATCATGAACACAGGAACTGTAGACAGCTGGCACTGCCAGCTGTTCAGGTCTGCTGATCTCTGCTGCCAGCCTGGCAGCAGAGATCAGCAGACCTGAACACAGGAAAAATCATGAGTCAAAAATGTCTTCCTCCAGGAAAATACAGGAACGAGCAAACACGAGAGTGGCTAGGCGTACTACCACGTATGGAGACTAAACAATCTGGCGACGAGTCACTGGAGAGCCAGGGTATATGTAGAGGCGTCTGGTGATTAGCTGATCACCACCAGCCGTGCAGCAACCCAGGTACCAGGTGCAGATCTCCGCCCACTACACACAAACACTCAGGGAAGGGGGAAACACAGGGAGAAAAGAGACACACAAGACACTTGCTGTCCCCTGACAGGTTTGAGGTTATCCACTCAATGCGACAGAAGCTGGATAGTTTATATCATAACTGTAGTGGCTCTTAGTCAAACTTTCAAAACAAACTTCAAAATCAATCTTAACACGTTCACTGCCAATGACGAGATATCTCGTCTTACAAAATCCAACGGTTGACTGCCAATGACGAGATATCTCGTCTTAAAAAAAAAAAAAAAAAATTGACGGTGGGACGTGGATCAACGCCCCCCACGTCTCCTATAAAATTATTGGAGCCACCCAACGTGTACAACCCAGTCCACCGACCCACTAAGTGGCGACAGTTCCCTCCAAACTAGAAAAAGCAGAGCCAAAACTGCAGGGGAACGCGCGATGAAACCATTCTCATACTGTAGAATGGATTGGCGAAAACGCTTTCGCTTTCGCGCTGATTGCTGGCGGTGAGGGATTGCAAATTTGCATAATAGATTACGGGTGGAACACACTTTGAAACACGCAGCATAAATAAGACCAGAATCGCAAAAGCTTCATCAAAGCTCTCAACCGAAACCGCAAGAAACGAGCGAGCCCATCCAGACTTGCCCAGCGGCCGCCAGCAGACAGGAGCAGCAGCAAAGCAGTGAGCCTGGTGACGCGAGGTTACAGCAGCAGAAACGAGCTTGTGACACGCCCGCTGCAGCCAAGAAGACACACACGGAGGGAGGAGTTTGAAGGAGAGGGGTGTTTCCTGCTGTTATGGAGGAAATTACTGTTCAAAACTATTGTTTAGATGTCTGACGTCTTACTGATGCCAAAAATGAATGGTTAAAGTGACTGTTCTATCGAATTTCACAAAAAGCCATTTATCTCAGAATAAATTTTCAGACGCTGAAACCATGCTGTATTCAACTGCTAATGCTTACATAACTACTAACTCTACAAACTAACTCTTTTAGACAGAGAAAGCACACATTCTATTAGTTCTTTTGAGATATTGTGTGTTCACAAAATCCTAACAGAAAAGAATCCTCGGCTCTTGAAAGATGAGCCAGAATCCTAAAAAAAAAACCTTGGCAGAAGCTAACTACAGTATTGAAAAACGGCTGGCAGTGAATGTGTTAACAAAAGACCACTGATGTACCATTTGAGTTATGGTGTACTCAGGCAATCAAGAAGTTCAATGTCCAGGCAAAATCCATGTTTTGGGTGTTTTTATTCTCCATCCAGTTCAAAAGCAAACAAACAGGGTACATGTGCTGATCCTGCTCCCTCTCTCTCCTCTGGTAAAAAATAAATAAATACAACCTTTCAGTGGTGCATCACCTGAAGACACACCTGCTACCTTTAACCTCCCCACAAGTGATTGCTGGTTCCCAGTGCCCCTAGTGTCTACAAACCTAAAATACAACTAATTAACAAATAATAATAATGAAATAGCTCTTACAATAACATCTTCTTTCTTAAGTTGTAAACCTTGAGGCAGAACATGTAAATACCAGTTTATATATAGACTGTTGGAAAAAATAATAATCAATGACCTGAGAATGGACTGAAATTCTAAACTGATGAGATGAGTAACAAATCTGTAAATAAAAGATACAAGTTAAAAAAAAAAAAATTGTTCCTTTAATGTGAAATATATACATGTAGGTATTTTACTCTGTGCAGTTAATAACATTTTTACAGAATGCTTCACAGCATATATTGTAGGGAAGTTGTAGCTTCCGCTTAATTCACACTAGATCCGTTAGGTCGGAACTCTGTTGGCTTTTCAATATAGTTACAGGGAGATAGTCACAGGCATGTCAGCATAAAATATATCATCATCCCAATGGACCCTTTTCACAGCAGTCATTTTGTGTCTCAAAGGCAGGATAAACACAGATGCAACAAAAACATTCACGAGGGCCCCAGCATTGGAACACCTAAATGGAATGTTTTGGTTACACCTGTGTTTAGCCTGCCTAAAATGCTGAAAAGGGTTTATACCACTATGAAATCTTGATAAGTTTTAAATTAGACCTTTAAATTAGACCTATGCTCCCCTCCAAAGGTGAGAACCAAACCTTTTTTTAAACTTCAGATTATAGTGTTTCCCATGCAATTGTACGTCATAATTTATTTTCTTTTCTTTTTTCAATACAAACCTTTGTAATACAGCAAAACACATGTTGTAGTAATATGAGCACTAAATAACACCAAATACATTCATTCAAATGGTAAGTTAAACTGATTATTTATTCAGCAATAAATGCACTTAAAGTCATCCTCTCCTTGTGATCATTTTGTTTCAACTCTTGAATATACTGAGCGAACAAACATTTGAAAGCAAGTAATTAGGTTCTTCTTCATCCAAGAAATTATGTGACTTGAAGGTCACAGTGAGGGGAGGCTTCAGACTGGTTTATCCCCTTTGATATAAAGAGGTCCCTGATAGTTTGACATTAGGCAACAGATGACCCACAGCTGATTGACTGAACCTACCATATAAAGAGGAATAAGCCCATCCCAAATATGGTACTCCTTCACCCTGCATATGGCCCTCTCTACTAAAACCCTCAGATGTGCAATAGCATGGGTCTTCTTGGTGTCCTCCATGCTGAGCTGAGATTTCTTCAGTGGAGGGATGATGAGTGTTGCCCCCACCTCTGACAACATCTTCTCCATAAGGCCCGTCTCTTGGCTGAAGTAAATGTAAGAGCTGTGACTTCTGAGTGGATCTCCGTGCAGTCTATTATCACTCTCACCTGAGGGCAGTAGAGCTCGAACTTCTCAGACATTGTGGCCTGCACTTGTTGTCTTGTCATCCATGATGGTAGCGAGCCAAGAACCTGGTAAAAGTAGCTAGTCCAGGTTAAGATGGTGCGACTAACTGCAGACAAGCTGACCTCAAAGATTGATGACGTTCCCCCTGCTCTCCCTCCCCTGCACCCTCCCACCTCTCCTTCTCTGTTCTCTCCTCCTCTCTGTCCTCTCCCCTCTCTCACATTCCCCCTGCACTCCTTCCCCTGCACCCCCCCACCTTTCCTTCTCTGCTCTCTCCTCCTCTCTGTCCTCTCGGGGGGGGGGGGGGGGGAGGAGGGGGCGGAGAGGTCTGTTCCCTCCCCCGCCTCCTCCTCCCGCGTTCCCCCTGCACCCTCCCACCTCTCCTTCTCTGTTCTCTCCTCCTCTCCCCCTGCACTCCTTCCCCTGCACCCTCCCACCTCTCCTTCTCTGTTCTCTCCTCCTCTCTGTCCTCTCTGGGGGGGGGGGGGGGGGGTGTGGGATGCTCCCCCTGCTTCTCTACCCTGGCTCTCCCTCCCCTGCACCCCCATCTCTCCTTCTCTCCTCCTCCACATTCCTATTTTCTCCCCACCTCCCCCCTCTCCTCCGTCTATATTGCTCATGTAACCAGTTTAGAATGATACCTTTATTTTTGTGTTTGAAACATCACCAAATCCTGATCTATGTTGAATAACATCTGTTTTGTTATGTTCAAGTTGTATTTCATAGTTTTATCCAATGGTGTGCTCAAACCTGTACTGTCACTTTAAGACGTCCGTTGGTTTTGACGTCACTGCTGCGACTCCCTCAGTCCGCGCTAAACGTTCTGAGAGGAGGTATGTATTATTTTCTGTGTCAGGAATAAGCATTTATTTTGGTTTTTGGACAATACAAACGTATCAGTATGCACTTGTCAATGATAACCTTAAGGTTGTGAACATGTAGAGCTCTGTGTCATTAGAATCTGAACTTTGTAAATTCGTTTTGCAAGTTTATAGTGACATGTGTTTCCAAGTACTACAGGGTTTCCCGTGTGTTTTATTGCTAACAGGGGCCGGTGAATCCGTGTCGTGTGGAGACTGCATGTTACAGCCTTTGTTTATATTGTATTATTTCATACAGGTATGTGCACTTTGTTTATTTTCATACATGTCCATTGTTACTCCTAATGTTTAGCATCATTAGAGTAATGTGTAAA
This sequence comes from Poromitra crassiceps, assembly GCF_964638095.1. Classification (NCBI taxonomy): domain Eukaryota; kingdom Metazoa; phylum Chordata; class Actinopteri; order Beryciformes; family Melamphaidae; genus Poromitra; species Poromitra crassiceps. The sequence goes on along the minus strand of NC_139635.1, from coordinate 2,089,507 downwards.
TGAAAGCAGTCCGCGCTAAACGTTCTGAGAGGAGGGGCCGGTGAATCCGTGTCGTGTGGAGACTGCATGTTACAGCCTTTGTTTATATTGTATTATTTCATACAGATCCCGTTTCCACTAAACGTCTTCCAGTCGCAGCTTGTGTCAGAGTCCTTCCTTCCACCTGCACAGCCACAGAACACAACGCAGATCATACTAACGTTAACGGATGCGCAGCCAGCCAGACTGAAGTGGCAGGCCAGGCACGCCCGTTACAATGGTGCCGTGACCTTTCAAGGATTGGTCTGAAGATCGACGCCAGCTCGTTCGCCGGGGGGAGTCTGTGATCCCTCGCCTGTACCAGGTATTTCCTTGGACTGTGCCCAGGTGTGTCAGAGGACACTTCCTTTAATTCTATGGACTGAGCTGATGAACAAGAGGATAGGAAGAGAGAACCAAGAACCCCACGGACTGGTTGTTTGATATTTTTACAGGACTGGGGTATATAAAAAAAAAAAAAAAAAAAAACTTTATTTAGTGTTCTCTCAGACTGGTCAACAAAAGAAGAGGAAAAAGAAAAAACGTTATAGACTTTTTATTCAGTGTTCTCTAGGACTGGTCAACAAAAGAAGAAAAAAAGAAGATGCTTTATGGACTTTTTATTTAATGTTTTCTCGCAACTTGGTGAAAAAAAAAAGTGAAGGACAAAGAACTTTGCAGGCTTTTTGTTTAATGTTTTCTTGGTAAAAAAAAAAAAAAAAAAAAAAAAAAAAAATAGAAAGCTGAAATAAGAGCTTCACGGATTGTTTATTTGATTTTTTTTATGGACTGGGTTTAAAAAAAAAAAAAAAAAAAAAAAAGAATGAACGATAAACTCAAGAGACTGTGTTGATATGCAGTAGCGTCTAAGTTTCTGATTTGCTGATGTACAGCCGAATACCGATTCATGTGGTTGTACAAATCTGTATAGTGATCTTGAATTAATCATTCAGATTTTGTTTTAAATTTTCTCTAAATTGTTTTATTTTTTTTCTCTGTGTGTATAGAGTGACAGAAGCATGGCAAGGGGTGGGACATATTTTGTCGGGTTAGAGGGTGACAGTGCTGACCGTGACTCTATTGAGTCCCAGTTTGGTGTGGGGAGGGGATTTTCGGATCGACCCTTAGAGACCAGGGCATACAGTCACAGCATTTAGTACTCCACAGCTTACCTCGACACGTTATGTAGATCGCGCCATGCAAAGCCAAGTTGAGCAGAATCCAGACTTAGGCTCACTCATCACACAGTTAGCTGAGAAGCTGGGCGACTCCATTACAGCTCGGCTGCAATCAGATAGGAGCACACACAGTGCTAGAGCTCCTGAACAGCCCTCAGACATGACACTGCCTAACGTCAAGTTTGTCATGCAATCAGATGCAAGGGAGCCTCCTATATTCAGGGGAGATGGCTCAGATAAATTCACAGTTCACGAGTGGGAGAATCTCATGACTTTGTACTTAAGGAAGAGGGCCATTCCAGTTCATGAGCACTCACAAGAGGTCCTAGCAAGGCTTATGGGTAAAGCGGGGGATGTGGTGAGGATAAAGTTGCGTAACAACACATCTATCAACCACACTGCCAATCCCCATTTGATTTTTGATATTCTGAAACAACACTTTAGCGAGCTGACATACTCAAGCATGCCGTTAGCAGATTTCTATAATACACTGCCCATACCAGGTGAGGATGCGATGGAGTATTGGATCAGGCTAAATAAGACAGTAGATGTGGCAGGTGAATGTCTGAAAAGGCAGGGCCGTAGCATCGATGACCCTGGTCATGAGGTCAGTATGATGTTTATCAAACACTGCCCAGACCAACCTCTTGCAAGTGTTTTCAAGTTCAAATCTGCAGAGAAGTGGTCAGCTTGCGAGATCCAAGAGAGGCTAGATGAGCACATGCAGGACAAGAAAACTCGAGCAGCAGCGGTTAGGCCACTTAAGCTAAGCACAGCAGAGCACAAAGTCCATTCTCATTGTCATGTGCCCTTCATTGGTGATGCACCTGTCTTGAATGCCACTGTGGCATCTGTGCCGTCTCCGGCACCCTCGACTACTGCTGGTATTGACAGTGACTGCATGAGGAGCTTAGTGAGCTTGTTGGACCGGCTGGTCACACAGCAGACACAAGTGCCTGCTACTTTCGACAGCAGCGCCGCAGTGCCTAATTCTTTCCAGAAGGTGTGCAGGGTTTGTAGGAGCCCTGATCATTCCACATTGGCTCACTGCAGGCGTGAGAACAGATGTTTGAAGTGCTTATTTCCTGGTCACTGGAAGAGGGACTGTCCTCAGCAGACAGGCCACCGCCGCTCTCAGCCGAACGAGAGCGCGGGTGGACAGAACGAGCCGTTAAACTAGAAAACCCACACCTGGAGGGGGGCGGTGTGGGTAACTTAGATGAATCCCTCTTTGAAGCGGGTGACCTAGCTCAGTTATATGAGGACAGCTGCAGCGCAGCGCCTAGGGGAACTCGAATAGTTATTCAAGCCACTCAGAAGATCGAAGCTTTCGGAGAGCTGTCTTATGCTCCTGTTCTTGTCAACCACACCGTGCAGCTTGAAGGGATGTGGGACTCTGGCTCTATGGCATGTAGCATCAGCGAACAGGCAGTGAGGAAACTCAGCTCTGCTGGTGTTTTGCCTGAGAGGCAGCACCCCAAAGAGAACATTGTCTTGGTGGGCTGTGGTGGTCTGCAGGCTCGTCCCGAGGGCTTTTATGACTTGGAGATGCAACTTTATGGTGTTCGCTGCATCGTGCCCACTTTAATCGTGCCCGGTCAGCATGACGATCTCATCTTGGGCTCAAATATCATCAAACGCGTGATTCATGTCCTGAAGGGTGGAAGCGACTACTGGGACATCGCGTCCAGACATGAACATCAGTCTGACCCCGACATTGAGCATTTTCTGTCGATGTTCACCAATGTTGAGCGCTGGAAAGGGAGCGAGGTCCCAGACAAAATAGGCACTGTCAAGCTCACCCAAGCAGTGACCCTCCTACCCCAGCACGAGCACCTAGTTTGGGGCAGACTTCCGGCTAATGTGCCTATGTCACCTGGCAGCACTGTTGTCGTGGAGCCGACCAGCTCCAGAGCCATGCCACGAGGTGTTCTAGTGGGACGTCTTGTCACACCTCTCTGGGGAGATAGGTGGGTGCCAATGACAGTTGTGAACCCAACTGACAAAGCCATCACACTAAAAAGAAATAGCAAATTGGCTGACGTGTGTCCCTGCTTGGCAATCGAGGATCTTGATGCCTTCCAGGGTCTGCGAGCGGCTTCAGAGAAACCGCAACCTACAACAGTCTCATGCAGAGAGGCAGGAACCTGACAAAGGGCAACCGCAGCCTGGTGCCTCATCCAGTGCCTGTCCTGCTCAGTTCGCTGAGAGTCTGTCAGAGTTGGGCCTGAGTGACATAGAGATAGACTCGTGTGAGGTTAGCGAAGCCTGTAAGTCTCGGCTCGCGGGGCTGCTAGCTGAATATCAGGACATCTTCTCCAAGCACTCGCTGGACTGTGGTGAAGCCATAGGTTACACGCATCGCATACGTCTCACTGACGACCGCCCTTTTCGCCTACCATATAGGAGAGTTCCCCCAGCCCACTATCAAAAGTTGAGGCAGGTTCTCACTGATATGGAGGAGAAGGGGATTATCAGGAAGTCGTCGAGTGAATATGCTTCGCCTTTGGTGATGGTATGGAAGAAAGATGGTGGGTTGCGGATTTGCAACGACTTCAGGTGGCTGAACGCCCGAACCTTGAAGGACGCCCATCCCTTGCCTCACCAGTCCGACTGTCTGGCTGCTCTTGGTGGCAACTGCCTCTTTAGCACAATGGATCTCACCTCTGGCTTTTTCAACATCTCAATGCATGAAGACGACAAAAGGTACACAGCTTTCACGACTCCCCTTGGACTGCATGAATACAATCGCATGCCACAGGGTCTGTGTAATAGTCCAGCGTCCTTTATGAGGATGATGATCGGGATCTTTGGGGACATGAACTTCACAAAACTTCTGTGTTATCTTGACGATCTTCTTGTCTTTGCGCCGACGGAGGAAGAGGCTCTATGCAGACTCCAGACAGTGTTTCAGAGGTTGCGGGAAAACAACTTGAAACTGGCTCCTAAAAAGTGCCATCTGCTACAAAGGCAAGTCGGATTCCTTGGCCATGTCATCGATGGTCATGGTGTGTCAGTCGATCCTGCCAAAGTGGAGGTTATCACCAACATGACGGTCCAAGACCTGATGGAAAATGATGGGTGCACTCCTTCTGTTCGAAGACTCAAATCATTTCTTGGCATGGTGTTTTATTATCAGCACTACCTCCCGAACTGTTCCTCTGTTGCAAAGCCCTTGTTCGCACTTACAGCTGGGCAAAAGAGGCGGGGAAAGGCAGCTAAGGATAGGAAGTCTCAAGGCACTTATCGAAAGCTTACCCCTGCAGATTGGACGGTGGAGTGTGAGAGTGCTTTTGACCGGCTGAAAGCCATGCTGCTGGAATGTGTCGTGCTCGCCCATCCAGACTTTGAGGAGCCGTTCATCTTGACGGTTGATGCATCGTTGGATGGACTTGGAGCGGTACTCTCTCAAGTGCCCCAAGGAGAATCCAAGGCCAGACCTATTGCTTTTGTGAGCAAGACTCTCAGTGCGTCACAGCGTAGGTATCCAGCTCATAGGCTGGAGTTCTTGGCACTGAAGTGGAGTGTATGTGAAAAGTTCAGCCACTGGTTGAAGGGCCGTAGCTTCACTATCTGGACGGATAATAATCCGCTTACATACCTTCTAACGAAGCCAAAGCTTGATGCTTATGAGATTCGCTGGGTGTCTAAGCTTGCAGCTTACTCCTTTGATCTCAAACATCTGCCTGGGAAGAAAAATGTGGTGGCAGATGCCTTGAGTCGCGACCCATTTGCGAAACCCATCAGCCAGAGGCTGTTGAGGGAATCATATTCCACTCTGACTCAGGAAGCCAATGGGGTGGGAGAGGATTTGGTGCAGGATGTTTTTAGGGTCAGCTGCCAGTCTCAAGCCCACAGATCAGCGAACCACCCAATACCGAACATTGTGTGTGATGCAGCTGAGATGAGGGCTCTTTGTCAGGGCCACTGTGCCTGGGCTGACGCAGCGGAGACCAGAACACTCTATCTGGCCCAACATGTCCAACAGCTATCAGCTGGTCAAGATGTGTTGCCCATGTTCTCTGCCCAGGAGCTACAGCTGAGTCAAGAGCAGGACCCCTGCATCTCTGCCGTGTTACCCTGTGTTGCTGCCAGGAAGCGTCCTTCTAGGCGAGAGAGGCATGGTGCAGACTCAAAGGTCCTCAGGTTGTTCAAGCAATGGGACAAGCTGGAGGTCCATGGTGGCATACTGTACAGGGCAACACGAGATCCTGTGTCCAAGCAGAAAAGGTGCCAATATGTGCTGCCTCAGAGTCTAAAAGACAAGGCGTTAGCAGGCATCCACAATCTGGCGGGTCATCAGGGTCAGGACCGTACTCTCTCGCTTGCAAGGCAGCGTTTTTATTGGCCCGATATGGAGAGGGATGTAAGGGCACATGTCAAATGCTGTCAGAGGTGTGTCTTAGGGAAGTCACCGGAGCCAGCTGCCCGTGCGCCCCTTGAAAGTATCAAGAGCTCTGCTCCAATGGAGTTAGTCTGCATGGATTTTTGGTCTGCAGAGGACAGCAAGCAGCGGTCGGTGGACGTGCTCGTGGTCACCGATCACTTCACCAAACTCGCTCACGCTTTTCCTTGTGCCAATCAGACAGCGAAGCAGGTCGCCAAGAAGCTCTGGGATAATGTGTTCTGCGTTTATGGTTTCCCAGAGCGGATACATTCAGATCAGGGCACTAATTTCGAGAGCAACTTGATTGCAGAGCTCCTCAGGTTGGCTGGCGTTGCAAAATCCCACACCACAGCCTACCATCCAATGGGCAATGGCGGAACAGAGCGTTTTAATCGCACCTTGGGGAATATGCTTCGTGCTCTCCCCCTTAGAGAGAAACACCAGTGGCCACAGCAGATCCAGACTCTCACGTTTGCTTATAACGCCACCGCCCACGAGACAACAGGCTATGCGCCATTCTTTCTTATGTTTGGGCGTGTCCCTCGACTGCCCGTGGATGTCATGTTCAAGCAGGTTTTGAATGACCCTGCAGTGGCTGATTACGACTCATATGCCAAGTCCCTGCTTTCTTGCTTGAAGAGTGCTATGGAAATAGCACAGAAACATTCTTCCACTGAGCAGCAACACCAAGCCCGACAGTACAACAAACGCGTCAAGGGCACCTACTTGTCCGTCGGGGATCGTGTGTTGGTCGCGAATAAGGGGGAACGGGGTAAAAGAAAGTTGGCCGACAAATGGGAGGATGGAGTGTACACAGTTGTTGGTGTGAATCCCGGCATTCATGTCTACAAGATACAGGATGCCGAGGGACACACAAGAGTAGTGCACAGGAATCTCTTACTGGAGGTCAATTTCTTGCCACTCCCTGGGGTGGATCATGGCGATCTGACCCATGCAACTGATCAGTCCTTGATCAGCGAGGAGTCTGATCAGGAGGACTGTGATGACACAGCCTCAATGTCTGAAGTACTGATTCCAGGTGATGATGCACGGGAGTTGTCAAATCCCGGAGATGGAGAGCAGTCTGCAGTCTCATCTCTTGAAGACTCGCAAGAGTCCAACTTAGCTGAGTCAGAAGAGCCAGTGCAGCCTAGTCCAGTAGTCAGTCCTGCCGCTGCCATTGCTGACTATCCATCCTTCTCACCTGCAACACAGACAGACACTTCACACTCACCTCACACTGACACCTTAGCTTCCACTGACACACATGCACACACTGAGGCTGATAGCCAGGTTAGAACGCGTGCAGGGAGGTTGGTGAAGTCAGTGAACAGACTGATAGAGTCTATGGTTCAGAAACCATTTCTGAAGGGTCCAAACAGCTTATTTAGTAGCCGTCCTCAGTCTCTCCTTGCTGGTTTCGAGAGGTGAGCTGTAATAAGTGTTGGAGGTATTTATGAGAGACAGTTTTGTTTTTTGTTTTTGTTTTGAAAAGAATATACATGTGCAAGTGTCTATGGAACAAGTTTTTAGGCCAAGTGCTGTGCGACGTATCAGGCGTCGCATTTATCTAAGGGGATTCAGAGATCTGATCAACCTCTTTCTCCCTTGAACCTTGTAAGTGAGGTAACTTCTGAGTTGACTGTAAAGACTAGGTCTTTCTTTTCACTTGTGCCAGATTGGGTCAGTAGTAGACATTGTGCTTGCAGTCTTGAGAATGCATCCTATAATCAGGATGTTGGTGAATTTCAGGAGGGGTGAATGTAACCAGTTTAGAATGATACCTTTATTTTTGTGTTTGAAACATCACCAAATCCTGATCTATGTTGAATAACATCTGTTTTGTTATGTTCAAGTTGTATTTCATAGTTTTATCCAATGGTGTGCTCAAACCTGTACTGTCACTTTAAGACGTCCGTTGGTTTTGACGTCACTGCTGCGACTCCCTCAGTCCGCGCTAAACGTTCTGAGAGGAGGTATGTATTATTTTCTGTGTCAGGAATAAGCATTTATTTTGGTTTTTGGACAATACAAACGTATCAGTATGCACTTGTCAATGATAACCTTAAGGTTGTGAACATGTAGAGCTCTGTGTCATTAGAATCTGAACTTTGTAAATTCGTTTTGCAAGTTTATAGTGACATGTGTTTCCAAGTACTACAGGGTTTCCCGTGTGTTTTATTGCTAACAGGGGCCGGTGAATCCGTGTCGTGTGGAGACTGCATGTTACAGCCTTTGTTTATATTGTATTATTTCATACAGGTATGTGCACTTTGTTTATTTTCATACATGTCCATTGTTACTGCTAATGTTTAGCATCATTAGAGTAATGTGTAAATGAAAGCAGTCCGCGCTAAACGTTCTGAGAGGAGGGGCCGGTGAATCCGTGTCGTGTGGAGACTGCATGTTACAGCCTTTGTTTATATTGTATTATTTCATACAGATCCCGTTTCCACTAAACGTCTTCCAGTCGCAGCTTGTGTCAGAGTCCTTCCTTCCACCTGCACAGCCACAGAACACAACGCAGATCATACTAACGTTAACGGATGCGCAGCCAGCCAGACTGAAGTGGCAGGCCAGGCACGCCCGTTACACTCATTCTCTCCCCACCTCCTCCCTCCCCCTGCTCTCTTCTCCCCCACACCTCCCCTCCCTTCCCCTCTCCTGCTCTCTCCTCTTGCTCCTTCCCCACCTCCTATACCCTCCCCACCCCATCACTCTCTCACATTCCCCCTGCTATTCTCCCTTCTCCCGCGCTCTCCTCTGCTCTCCCCTCATTCCTATATTTTCTATATTATCAATTGTTCAAATGTTATCTTTATTCTGTATATTCTTGTTACTGTTGTGTCAGCTAGAATTAGCTAGACATACTTTCTGTGAAGCCCTCTGAGACATGCTTGTGAATTAGGGCTATATAAATAAACTTGACTTGATTTGACATGACAAGGTTTTCTCCTGAAGCCCAGCTGCAAGGCGAATGAGAAACATGAAGAGTTCATCAATGATTGGGAGTTTTCACTGAGGGCTAGGTGGATCTTGTGCTGTTCGCTGTGCCTTTGCCTAGTACACAAGCCATGAAGGAGAGGGATAAACTGACTCCCAAAAGATAGTAAAGACCTCCTCCGAGCTGAATCTTGTGTAGTAACGAAAGTCCTCGCCTGTCACACAAAACTTTGAAATCAGTGGCTGCTGGTTCTTAAGTGTCAGCTGCTGGATTTCAATGTCTAGTGACAAAACTTCCAGTTCCAACTCGCGAATTCTCCGACTGGCATCGTCCAGTAACCTTAAGGGGAAGAAAGAGCATACAACGTTATAGCTATCACTCGAGTCATCCATCTATCTATTTTCACTCACTCCTCATTATTGGATGGATGCTGTGTTTTTAGTGAGCTTGACTCTTCTCTTATGAGGTGAAGAGACTAATAAAATAAAGTTTACAGTGTAATGCTTGTGGAGGTTCTCAGTATCTACTATCTTGTAATAGAATTCAGAGTAACTGGGCTTGCATCTGGTGGTGATGATACACTTAAGCGCTAGTTTTTTTTTTACGTCAAACATCCCAACCAGTCAGAAGAACTGAAGATGAGCGGTGAAACATCTTCAATTTGTTTCACAGCAAGTCCAGCTGCTCTGAACACTACTACAAGATAATTACAATGTAATTCACTGCCACATTTTTTTCCTGCAAGCTATAATAAGCTGTTATTCTTTTTGTAATACTAACCAGGGGAAGGATGGCCGTCATAGTCATGATCTTTGGCCACTGCACCTGCAGGCGATGGCTGCTCTGTGTTGTCCCCTAGGGCAGGCATCTCCTCTGAGTCAGGTATCTCCTGAGATTCAGGCAGGACAGCAACACAAAGACGCTTTCTTGCTCACTGGTAAATGGACACCCGAGTTTGTGAGCCTAATCCTGTATGAAATATGTTGATACAATTGATTGTCATGACACTGGATCAATTTGTTGTGCTTTAATTTTTGGTATGGATTAATACAAGCTGTATTAAAAAGCAAATGCAAAACAAACTCAATACTCAACCTTCACAGAATTGTTTCTTTATGTATTTCAAACAAATTAATTGTAAGGCACTGAACTTAATATAACAAATTATTATGACCTTTATTGTTAAACGTTTAACGTCGTCCTACCATTCCAGTGGAATCTAGTTGGCACTGCAACTTGTTTAATCTCAAATAGGGAAAATGTTGTTTATTCGAACATGGAGCGCTGCAGTAGCATCATCTTGATGACTGTGCCATGCTTGTTGGATGGATGGGCTGCTGAGAGATGGACACAGGGAGAAAGGAAAGAGCAAAAATGATTAATCAGATCAGCATGGAAATGGATTACCATTTAACGCTAGCCAGGGGCATAGTGGAGGCTAAACGCAAGTAAACTCAGTTTACACACCTCTTTGAAATGAGGCAGTTTACTCACCTATTTTAAGATCAACTGACTGCTCACCTTGGATAGTTTACCATCTCTGTATTTACCACACACCCTTGACGCTACTCTTAATCAAACCTATAGCTTAACTATAGCTTTGATTAAGAGTCAGTATCAATCTATTGTTTATTTGGATCCCCATTAGTTGTAACTGCTACTAATGGTTATTGTAAACAAGTGTTCGATATGCATTAGCTAATATAAAAAGCAAACACAAGCAGTAAACTTAACATAGCACAGGTAGGCAAGCTGACGTGAGTTGTTGCTAACGTTGCTGCTAGCTAGCCTACTTTCTCAACCTAGCTAACGTTAAGGCAGTTACAGAATGGACAGTGAATTGGAAATGATTGGTAAAGTGAACGTTACCAAGAAGAAGAAAATAATATAAATTACATAAACATTAGTCTTCTTACCTTTAGAAATTAACGCTACTTTGAGCTAGCATTGGTTGTTGAGCTGTTGAGTCAAGTCTCCTGGAGTCAACAGATGCCTCTGCAATTAATGCAGCCTTTATCGCGTTTCGAACGTATCGACAGTCTATTGTGAGCAAAAATGTGTCTGCAAGTCTTACATCATCTAACCATTGACAGTAACATCTAAAGGTATTACTGGCAGCTTTGAACCCCACGCCTGACAGACTGTTCTGTTCTGTTTATTTTAATGGAGGGTTGGCACCCAAAATGTTGCATTAGCGCCTCCTTCTGGATTAATCCATCCAATGTTTCCATACTCCATACAGTCTTGTAATTAGCCCAGTCTCTCTAAAAAAACGGACCATCAGTTTCTTTCCCTCCACTGCTCACAGTCTCCCACACATCCCATTATATCCTTCACCATGACCTCCATTCGTCCCAGTGCTGTGTTTAGAATCAGATATATGTTGGTTACAGCCTGCTGACGCTAGAGGGCGCTGCTAGTAAAGGAGTAGAGTGTAGAGTGGGAGATCAGAAATGAAGAAGAGTGTAAACAAGCACTAAATACACTGATGGACGTTCCCTGTTGAATGCATACGTGTTAGTGGTCATTCCAAGCACTAACATAACACCCAGTCTCTGCAGTCTGCAGGCACCATCATCTTTCTCTTCACTTCATATCTCCTGCCTGAGGTAGCGGCTGGCCAGACAGACAGGCACAAGCCCAGTGCTCTTATTTTGGAGGGGTTATGGAGGAGGCGGGACATCCCATTGCAAGTGATCCCCCTCATTGGCTGATTACATTTGTGGATTTTATCTGCGCAACAAGAGTGTCAAAACTATTTGTAGACAAATGCAATGCATTCCACACACAGGCTGTGATGTGCAAACACCAATTCAACAATTGAAGACCTAGCATAGCGATCCACACACGCACACACTGATGTGCAAACAGATTTGAGACTTGAACACTGTGCATTGCACATGATTTGTATGTGTCTGGAAACAGTGGTTTGAAAATACATGTGTGTGTTTGTGAATTTTAAATATATTTGTGAGTTGTGTTTCACATTTGTGGATCATGGTGTGTGTGTTTGTGGATTTTAAATATATTTGTGAGTTGGGTTTCACATTTGTGGATCGTGTTATGTGTTTACAGATTGTACTATCTATTTGTGAATCATAATTTGTCCATTTACAGCTGATCTGACACCATTTTACCCCCATAGCTAACCTTTAGCCAGTTAGCTGTGTGTGTGTGTGTGTGTGTGTGTGTGTGTGTGGGGGTGTGTGTGGGGGTGTGTGTGCGAGAACCGAGAGAGAAACCGCTGCTATGTACATGCACACCACATCTGTTATTTCCACAACAAATGGAATAATGCAGTGACCAAACCAAAAAAGTATTAAATCAAACTTCTTCCGACAACTTTGCTGTCACGGAAAGGCAAAGACATTGGAAAGAATGTCAGACTAATCGACTTTAATATTTGTACCACTGCATTGTTTTCATTGAAGCATAAGGCTTTATATCAAGATGGCTGTAGATAATGAAAAGCATAGGTCTACATAACATTCAGTCAGGTGGGTCCAACTCTCTGTGCTTGTGGACACTGTATGTTACCCACTGAGCAAGAATACGTCCAAAGAACGTCCTATGAACGTAATTTTTGGACATCCAAAAGAGCTCCACCGAGGAGCCAGACTGGAAGTTTTTATGACGTCTTTTCATGACGTCTTCTGAACCTCCAAAGTTTGACATCCATAGGATGTCATCAGAATTACTTCTTCTGAACGTCTAATATTAGACGTTCAGAGGATGTCTTCTGAGCGACGTCTTCTGAACATCCAATGTTTGATGTCCAGAGGATGTCTTCTGAACAACGTCTTCTGAACGTCTTTGTTGGGCGTCCTAAAGACGTTCAGAAGATACGTGCAAAGGATGTCTTCAGAACGTCTTTGTCAGACGTCTAAAATATGTCTACTGAGGAGCCAGAATGGACGTCTTTTTATGACGCCTTGTCAACGTCTGTTGTTGACGTCCTGAATACCTCTTTATAAAAGTTTAAAAATAAGTTCAAATGTGGTTATTTTTTGGACGTCTTGTAACGTGACGTCTTTTTAGACGACACCTTTTAGACCTCCACATGTATACTGCTATACAAGACAATCTATACAAAGTTGGCCTTACTTACAAATAACAATTTCTCAAACTATTTAATTATCACTTACATTTATTTGAACGTCATAATCCAGGACAGACAACAGTAATAGTAATAACATTAATATACCCAGCAAACACCGAACGTCAATCCGACGTTCAGATCATGTCTATATAGCGTCCGTCAGTCCAGA
>NC_139635.1:1875512-2076512 GCF_964638095.1 Poromitra crassiceps | reverse complement strand
ACCCATATTGCATGTCTAGTGGACGTCCAATACGGGTTCAATATTTGGCCGTCTGGGCAGGACCCTTTTTGGACATCTGCTGGACGTGCAAAACGGGTGCAACTTCTGAACGTCAGGTTGAGACCCTGGTTTGACGTTGGTAGACGTACAAAACGGGTTCAGTATCTGAACGTTAAGTCGGTACCCCGTTTGTACGTCTGTGGACATCCAAAACAGGTTCAATATCTGAACGTCTAGCTACAACCCTTACCGGATGTCTCTGGACGTCCAAATTAGGTAAATATCTGGACGTCCGGCTCGGACCCTTATTGGACCTCAGGTGGACGTGCCAGACAGGTTCAGTATCTGAACGTTAGGTCGGGACCACGATTGTACGTCTGTGGACGTCCAAAACAGGTTAAATATCTGAACGTCTAGCTACAACCCTTACTGGATGTCTGTGGACATCCCAAATAGGTCAATATCTGGACGTCCGGCTCGGACCCTTATTGGACCTCAGGTGGACGTGCAGGACAGGTTCAGTATCTGAACGTTAGGTCGGGACCACGATTGTACGTCTGTGGACGTCCAAAACAGGTTTGATTTTGGAAAAAAAAAAAAAAAAATCCAAAATCAGACAGAGTGTTGACACCAGAGAGGCTGAATACCGCACTGAGTCAATGCGGTCTCAGCCTCTCTGGTGTCAACACTCTGTCTGATTTTGGATTTTTTTTTTTTTTTTTTCAAAAATCAGACGACACCAGAGAGGCTGAATACCGCACTGAGTCAATGCGGTCTCAGCCTCTCTGGTCTCAACACTCTGTCTGACTTTGGATTTTTTTTTTTTTTTTTCCAAAATCAGACTTGACACCAGAGAGGCTGAATACCGCACTGAGTCAATGCGGTCTTAGCCTCTCTGGTGTCAACACTCTGTCTGATTTTGGATTTTTTTTTTTTTTTTCCCAAAATCAGACTTGACACCAGAGAGGCTGAATACCGCACTGAGTCAATGCGGTCTTAGCCTCTCTGGTCTCAACACTCTGTCTGATTTTGGATTTTTTTTTTTTTTTTCCAAAATCAGACTTGACACCAGAGAGGCTGAATACCGCACTGAGTCAATGCGGTCTTAGCCTCTCTGGTGTCAACACTCTGTCTGATTTTGGATTTTTTTTTTTTTTTTCCAAAATCAGACTTGACACCAGAGAGGCTGAATACCGCACTGAGTCAATGCGGTCTTAGCCTCTCTGGTCTCAACACTCTGTCTGATTTTGGATTTTTTTTTTTTTTTTCCAAAATCAGACTTGACACCAGAGAGGCTGAATACCGCACTGAGTCAATGCGGTCTTAGCCTCTCTGTTGTCAACACTCTGTCTGATTTTGGATTTTTTTTTTTTTTTCCAAAATCAGACTTGACACCAGAGAGGCTGAATACCGCACTGAGTCAATGCGGTCTTAGCCTCTCTGGTCTCAACACTTTGTCTGATTTTGGATTTTTTTTTTTTTTTTCCAAAATCAGACTTGACACCAGAGAGGCTGAATACCGCACTGAGTCAATGCGGTCTTAGCCTCTCTGGTCTCAACACTCTGTCTGATTTTGGATTTTTTTTTTTTTTTTCCAAAATCAGACTTGACACCAGAGAGGCTGAATACCGCACTGAGTCAATGCGGTCTTAGCCTCTCTGGTCTCAACACTCTGTCTGATTTTGGATTTTTTTTTTTTTTTTTATAAAATCAGACTTGACACCAGAGAGGCTGAATACCGCACTGAGTCAATGCGGTCTTAGCCTCTCTGGTGTCAACACTCTGTCTGATTTTGGATTTTTTTTTTTTTTTTCCAAAATCAGACTTGACACCAGAGAGGCTGAATACTGCACTGAGTCAATGCGGTCTTAGCCTCTCTGGTCTCAACACTTTCTGATTTTGGATTTTTTTTTTTTTTTTTTCCAAAATCAGACTTGACACCAGAGAGGCTGAATACCGCACTGAGTCAATGCGGTCTTAGCCTCTCTGGTGTCAACACTCTGTCTGATTTTGGATTTTTTTTTTTTTTTTTTCCAAAATCAGACTTGACACCAGAGAGGCTGAATACCGCACTGAGTCAATGCGGTCTTAGCCTCTCTGGTCTCAACACTCTGTCTGATTTTGGATTTTTTTTTTTTTTTCCAAAATCAGACTTGACACCAGAGAGGCTGAATACCGCACTGAGTCAATGCGGTCTTAGCCTCTCTGGTCTCAACACTCTGTCTGATTTTGGATTTTTTTTTTTTTTTTTTCAAAAATCAGACTTGACACCAGAGAGGCTGAATACCGCACTGAGTCAATGCGGTCTCAGCCTCTCTGGTCTCAACACTCTGTCTGATTTTGGATTTTTTTTTTTTTTTTCAAAAATCAGATTTGACACCAGAGAGGCTGAATACCGCAATGAGTCAATGCGGTCTTAGCCTCTTTGGTCTCAACACTCTGTCTGATTTTGGATTTTTTTTTCTTCCAAAATCAGACTTGACACCAGAGAGGCTGAATACCGCACTGAGTCAATGCGGTCTTAGCCTCTCTGGTGTCAACACTCTGTCTGATTTTGGATTTTTTTTTTTTTTTCTCCAAAATCAGACTTGACACCAGAGAGGCTGAATACCGCACTGAGTCAATGCGGTCTTAGCCTCTCTGGTGTCAACACTCTGTCTGATTTTGGATTTTTTTTTTTTTTTTCCAAAATCAGACTTGACACCAGAGAGGCTGAATACCGCACTGAGTCAATGCGGTCTTAGCCTCTCTGGTGTCAACACTCTGTCTGATTTTGGATTTTTTTTTTTTTTTTCCAAAATCAGACTTGACACCAGAGAGGCTGAATACCGCACTGAGTCAATGCGGTCTTAGCCTCTCTGGTCTCAACACTCTGTCTGATTTTGGATTTTTTTTTTTTTTTTTCTAAAATCAGACTTGACACCAGAGAGGCTAAATACCGCACTGAGTCAATGCGGTCTTAGCCTCTCTGGTGTCAACACTCTGTCTGATTTTGGATTTTTTTTTTTTTTTTCCAAAATCAGACTTGACACTAGAGAGGCTGAATACCGCACTGAGTCAATGCGGTCTTAGGCTCTCTGGTCTCAACACTCTGTCTGATTTTGGATTCTTTTTTTTTTTTTTTCAAAATCAGACTTGACACCAGAGAGGCTGAAAACCGCACTGAGTCAATGCGGTCTTAGGCTCTCTGGTCTCAACACTCTGTCTGATTTTGGATTCTTTTTTTTTTTTTTTCAAAATCAGACTTGACACCAGAGAGGCTGAATACCGCAATGAGTCAATGCGGTCTTAGCCTCTCTGGTCTCAACACTCTGTCTGATTTTTTTTTTTTTTTTTTTTTTTTCCAAAATCAGACTTGACACCAGAGAGGCTGAATACCGCACTGAGTCAATGCGGTCTTAGCCTCTCTGGTGTCAACACTCTGTCTGATTTTGGATTTTTTTTTTTTTTTCAAAAATCAGACGACACCAGAGAGGCTGAATACCGCACTGAGTCAATGCGGTCTCAGCCTCTCTGGTCTCAACACTCTGTCTGATTTTGGATTTTTTTTTTTTTTTTCCAAAATCAGACTTGACACCAGAGAGGCTGAATACCGCACTGAGTCAATGCGGTCTTAGCCTCTCTGGTGTCAACACTCTGTCTGATTTTGGATTTTTTTTTTTTTTTTCCAAAATCAGACTTGACACCAGAGAGGCTGAATACCGCACTGAGTCAATGCGGTCTTAGCCTCTCTGGTCTCAACACTCTGTCTGATTTTGGATTTTTTTTTTTTTTTTTCAAAATCAGACTTGACACCAGAGAGGCTGAATACCGCACTGAGTCAATGCGGTCTTAGCCTCTCTGGTGTCAACACTCTGTCTGATTTTGGATTTTTTTTTTTTTTTCCCAAAATCAGACTTGACACCAGAGAGGCTGAATACCGCACTGAGTCAATGCGGTCTTAGCCTCTCTGGTCTCAACACTCTATCTGATTTTGGATTTTTTTTTTTTTTTTCCAAAATCAGACTTGCCACCAGAGAGGCTGAATACCGCACTGAGTCAATGCGGTCTTAGCCTCTCTGGTGTCAACACTCTGTCTGATTTTGGATTTTTTTTTTTTTCCAAAATCAGACTTGACACCAGAGAGGCTGAATACCGCACTGAGTCAATGCGGTCTTAGCCTCTCTGGTCTCAACACTCTGTCTGATTTTGGATTTTTTTTTTTTTTTTCCAAAATCAGACTTGACACCAGAGAGGCTAAATACCGCACTGAGTCAATGCGGTCTTAGCCTCTCTGGTCTCAACACTCTGTCTGATTTTGGATTCTTTTTTTTTTTTTTTCAAAATCAGACTTGACACCAGAGAGGCTGAATACCGCAATGAGTCAATGCGGTCTTAGCCTCTCTGGTCTCAACACTCTGTCTGATTTTGGATTTTTTTTTTTTTTTTCCAAAATCAGACTTGACACCAGAGAGGCTGAATACCGCACTGAGTCAATGCGGTCTTAGCCTCTCTGGTGTCAACACTCTGTCTGATTTTGGATTTTTTTTTTTTTTTTTTTAAATCAGACGACACCATAGAGGCTGAATACCGCACTGAGTCAATGCGGTCTCAGCCTCTCTGGTCTCAACACTCTGTCTGATTTTGGATTATTATTTTTTTTTCCAAAATCAGACTTGACACCAGAGAGGCTGAATACCGCACTGAGTCAATGCGGTCTTAGCCTCTCTGGTGTCAACACTCTGTCTGATTTTGGATTTTTTTTTTTTTTTCCAAAATCAGACTTGACACCAGAGAGGCTGAATACCGCACTGAGTCAATGCGGTCTTAGCCTCTCTGGTCTCAACACTCTGTCTGATTTTGGATTTTTTTTTTTTTTTTTCCAAAATCAGACTTGACACCAGAGAGGCTGAATACCGCACTGAGTCAATGCGGTCTTAGCCTCTCTGGTGTCAACACTCTGTCTGATTTTGGATTTTTTTTTTTTTTTTCCAAAATCAGACTTGACACCAGAGAGGCTGAATGCCGCACTGAGTCAATGCGGTCTTAGCCTCTCTGGTGTCAACACTCTGTCTGATTTTGGATTTTTTTTTTTTTTTTTTCCAAAATCAGACTTGACACCAGAGAGGCTGAATACCGCACTGTGTCAATGCGGTCTTAGCCTCTCTGGTGTCAACACTCTGTCTGATTTTGGATTTTTTTTTTTTTTTTTCCAAAATCAGACTTGACACCAGAGAGGCTGAATACCGCACTGAGTCAATGCGGTCTTAGCCTCTCTGGTCTCAACACTCTGTCTGATTTTGGATTTTTTTTTTTTTTTTTCCAAAATCAGACTTGACACCAGAGAGGCTGAATACCGCACTGAGTCAATGCGGTCTTAGCCTCTCTGGTGTCAACACTCTGTCTGATTTTGGATTTTTTTTTTCTTTTTTTCCAAAATCAGACTTGACACCAGAGAGGCTGAATACCGCACTGAGTCAATGCAGTATTAGCCTCTCTGGTCTCAACACTGTCTGATTTTGGATTTTTTTTTTTTTTTTTTCCAAAATCAGACTTGACACCAGAGAGGCTGAATACCGCACTGAGTCAATGCGGTCTTAGCCTCTCTGGTCTCAACACTCTGTCTGATTTTGGATTTTTTTTTTTTTTTCCAAAATCAGACTTGACACCAGAGAGGCTGAATACCGCACTGAGTCAATGCGGTCTTAGCCTCTCTGGTCTCAACACTCTGTCTGATTTTGGATTTTTTTTTTTTTTTTTTCAAAAATCAGACTTGACACCAGAGAGGCTGAATACCGCACTGAGTCAATGCGGTCTCAGCCTCTCTGGTCTCAACACTCTGTCTGATTTTGGATTTTTTTTTTTTTTTTCAAAAATCAGATTTGACACCAGAGAGGCTGAATACCGCAATGAGTCAATGCGGTCTTAGCCTCTTTGGTCTCAACACTCTGTCTGATTTTGGATTTTTTTTTCTTCCAAAATCAGACTTGACACCAGAGAGGCTGAATACCGCACTGAGTCAATGCGGTCTTAGCCTCTCTGGTGTCAACACTCTGTCTGATTTTGGATTTTTTTTTTTTTTTCTCCAAAATCAGACTTGACACCAGAGAGGCTGAATACCGCACTGAGTCAATGCGGTCTTAGCCTCTCTGGTGTCAACACTCTGTCTGATTTTGGATTTTTTTTTTTTTTTTCCAAAATCAGACTTGACACCAGAGAGGCTGAATACCGCACTGAGTCAATGCGGTCTTAGCCTCTCTGGTGTCAACACTCTGTCTGATTTTGGATTTTTTTTTTTTTTTTCCAAAATCAGACTTGACACCAGAGAGGCTGAATACCGCACTGAGTCAATGCGGTCTTAGCCTCTCTGGTCTCAACACTCTGTCTGATTTTGGATTTTTTTTTTTTTTCTAAAATCAGACTTGACACCAGAGAGGCTAAATACCGCACTGAGTCAATGCGGTCTTAGCCTCTCTGGTGTCAACACTCTGTCTGATTTTGGATTTTTTTTTTTTTTTTCCAAAATCAGACTTGACACTAGAGAGGCTGAATACCGCACTGAGTCAATGCGGTCTTAGGCTCTCTGGTCTCAACACTCTGTCTGATTTTGGATTCTTTTTTTTTTTTTTTCAAAATCAGACTTGACACCAGAGAGGCTGAAAACCGCACTGAGTCAATGCGGTCTTAGGCTCTCTGGTCTCAACACTCTGTCTGATTTTGGATTCTTTTTTTTTTTTTTTCAAAATCAGACTTGACACCAGAGAGGCTGAATACCGCAATGAGTCAATGCGGTCTTAGCCTCTCTGGTCTCAACACTCTGTCTGATTTTTTTTTTTTTTTTTTTTTTTTCCAAAATCAGACTTGACACCAGAGAGGCTGAATACCGCACTGAGTCAATGCGGTCTTAGCCTCTCTGGTGTCAACACTCTGTCTGATTTTGGATTTTTTTTTTTTTTTCAAAAATCAGACGACACCAGAGAGGCTGAATACCGCACTGAGTCAATGCGGTCTCAGCCTCTCTGGTCTCAACACTCTGTCTGATTTTGGATTTTTTTTTTTTTTTTCCAAAATCAGACTTGACACCAGAGAGGCTGAATACCGCACTGAGTCAATGCGGTCTTAGCCTCTCTGGTGTCAACACTCTGTCTGATTTTGGATTTTTTTTTTTTTTTTCCAAAATCAGACTTGACACCAGAGAGGCTGAATACCGCACTGAGTCAATGCGGTCTTAGCCTCTCTGGTCTCAACACTCTGTCTGATTTTGGATTTTTTTTTTTTTTTTTCAAAATCAGACTTGACACCAGAGAGGCTGAATACCGCACTGAGTCAATGCGGTCTTAGCCTCTCTGGTGTCAACACTCTGTCTGATTTTGGATTTTTTTTTTTTTTCCCCAAAATCAGACTTGACACCAGAGAGGCTGAATACCGCACTGAGTCAATGCGGTCTTAGCCTCTCTGGTCTCAACACTCTATCTGATTTTGGATTTTTTTTTTTTTTTTTCCAAAATCAGACTTGCCACCAGAGAGGCTGAATACCGCACTGAGTCAATGCGGTCTTAGCCTCTCTGGTGTCAACACTCTGTCTGATTTTGGATTTTTTTTTTTTTCCAAAATCAGACTTGACACCAGAGAGGCTGAATACCGCACTGAGTCAATGCGGTCTTAGCCTCTCTGGTCTCAACACTCTGTCTGATTTTGGATTTTTTTTTTTTTTTCCCAAAATCAGACTTGACACCAGAGAGGCTAAATACCGCACTGAGTCAATGCGGTCTTAGCCTCTCTGGTCTCAACACTCTGTCTGATTTTGGATTCTTTTTTTTTTTTTTTCAAAATCAGACTTGACACCAGAGAGGCTGAATACCGCAATGAGTCAATGCGGTCTTAGCCTCTCTGGTCTCAACACTCTGTCTGATTTTGGATTTTTTTTTTTTTTTTCCAAAATCAGACTTGACACCAGAGAGGCTGAATACCGCACTGAGTCAATGCGGTCTTAGCCTCTCTGGTGTCAACACTCTGTCTGATTTTGGATTTTTTTTTTTTTTTTTTTAAATCAGACGACACCATAGAGGCTGAATACCGCACTGAGTCAATGCGGTCTCAGCCTCTCTGGTCTCAACACTCTGTCTGATTTTGGATTATTATTTTTTTTTCCAAAATCAGACTTGACACCAGAGAGGCTGAATACCGCACTGAGTCAATGCGGTCTTAGCCTCTCTGGTGTCAACACTCTGTCTGATTTTGGATTTTTTTTTTTTTTTCCAAAATCAGACTTGACACCAGAGAGGCTGAATACCGCACTGAGTCAATGCGGTCTTAGCCTCTCTGGTCTCAACACTCTGTCTGATTTTGGATTTTTTTTTTTTTTTTTCCAAAATCAGACTTGACACCAGAGAGGCTGAATACCGCACTGAGTCAATGCGGTCTTAGCCTCTCTGGTGTCAACACTCTGTCTGATTTTGGATTTTTTTTTTTTTTTTCCAAAATCAGACTTGACACCAGAGAGGCTGAATGCCGCACTGAGTCAATGCGGTCTTAGCCTCTCTGGTGTCAACACTCTGTCTGATTTTGGATTTTTTTTTTTTTTTTTTCCAAAATCAGACTTGACACCAGAGAGGCTGAATACCGCACTGTGTCAATGCGGTCTTAGCCTCTCTGGTGTCAACACTCTGTCTGATTTTGGATTTTTTTTTTTTTTTTTCCAAAATCAGACTTGACACCAGAGAGGCTGAATACCGCACTGAGTCAATGCGGTCTTAGCCTCTCTGGTCTCAACACTCTGTCTGATTTTGGATTTTTTTTTTTTTTTTTCCAAAATCAGACTTGACACCAGAGAGGCTGAATACCGCACTGAGTCAATGCGGTCTTAGCCTCTCTGGTGTCAACACTCTGTCTGATTTTGGATTTTTTTTTTCTTTTTTTCCAAAATCAGACTTGACACCAGAGAGGCTGAATACCGCACTGAGTCAATGCAGTATTAGCCTCTCTGGTCTCAACACTGTCTGATTTTGGATTTTTTTTTTTTTTTTTTTCAAAATCAGACTTGACACCAGAGAGGCTGAATACCGCACTGAGTCAATGCGGTCTTAGCCTCTCTGGTCTCAACACTCTGTCTGATTTTGGATTTTTTTTTTTTTTTTCCAAAATCAGACTTGACACCAGAGAGGCTAAATACCGCACTGAGTCAATGCGGTCTTAGCCTCTCTGGTCTCAACACTCTGTCTGATTTTGGATTCTTTTTTTTTTTTTTTCAAAATCAGACTTGACACCAGAGAGGCTGAATACCGCAATGAGTCAATGCGGTCTTAGCCTCTCTGGTCTCAACACTCTGTCTGATTTTGGATTTTTTTTTTTTTTTTTCCAAAATCAGACTTGACACCAGAGAGGCTGAATACCGCACTGAGTCAATGCGGTCTTAGCCTCTCTGGTGTCAACACTCTGTCTGATTTTGGATTTTTTTTTTTTTTTTTTTAAATCAGACGACACCAGAGAGGCTGAATACCGCACTGAGTCAATGCGGTCTCAGCCTCTCTGGTCTCAACACTCTGTCTGATTTTGGATTTTTTTTTTTTTTTCCAAAATCAGACTTGACACCAGAGAGGCTGAATACCGCACTGAGTCAATGCAGTCTTAGCCTCTCTGGTCTCAACACTCTGTCTGATTTTGGATTTTTTTTTTTTTTTTTCCAAAATCAGACTTGACACCAGAGAGGCTGAATACCGCACTGAGTCAATGCGGTCTTAGCCTCTCTGGTGTCAACACTCTGTCTGATTTTGGATTTTTTTTTTTTTTCCCAAAATCAGACTTGACACCAGAGAGGCTGAATACCGCACTGAGTCAATGCGGTCTTAGCCTCTCTGGTCTCGACACTCTGTCTGATTTTGGATTTTTTTTTTTTTTTTCCAAAATCAGACTTGACACCAGAGAGGCTGAATACCGCACTGAGTCAATGCGGTCTTAGCCTCTCTGGTGTCAACACTCTGTCTGATTTTGGATTTTTTTTTTTTTTCCAAAATCAGACTTGACACCAGAGAGGCTGAATACCGCACTGAGTCAATGCGGTCTTAGCCTCTCTGGTCTCAACACTTTGTCTGATTTTGGATTTTTTTTTTTTTTTTTCCAAAATCAGACTTGACACCAGAGAGGCTGAATACCGCACTGAGTCAATGCGGTCTTAGCCTCTCTGGTGTCAACACTCTGTCTGATTTTGGATTTTTTTTTTTTTTTTTCCAAAATCACACTTGACACCAGAGAGGCTGAATACCGCACTGAGTCAATGCGGTCTTAGCCTCTCTGGTCTCAACACTCTGTCTGATTTTGGATTTTTTTTTTTTTTTTTCCAAAATCAGACTTGACACCAGAGAGGCTGAATACCGCACTGAGTCAATGCGGTCTTAGCCTCTCTGGTGTCAACACTCTGTCTGATTTTGGATTTTTTTTTTTTTTTTCCAAAATCAGACTTGACACCAGAGAGGCTGAATACCGCACTGAGTCAATGCGGTCTTAGCCTCTCTGGTGTCAACACTCTGTCTGATTTTGGATTTTTTTTTTTTTTTTTCCAAAATCAGACTTGACACCAGAGAGGCTGAATACCGCACTGAGTCAATGCGGTCTTAGGCTCTCTGGTCTCAACACTCTGTCTGATTTTGGATTCTTTTTTTTTTTTTTTTTCAAATCAGACTTGACACCAGAGAGGCTGAATACCGCAATGAGTCAATGCGGTCTTAGCCTCTCTGGTCTCAACACTCTGTCTGATTTTGGATTTTTTTTTTTTTTTTTCCAAAATCAGACTTGA
Organism: Poromitra crassiceps; assembly: GCF_964638095.1. Classification (NCBI taxonomy): domain Eukaryota; kingdom Metazoa; phylum Chordata; class Actinopteri; order Beryciformes; family Melamphaidae; genus Poromitra; species Poromitra crassiceps. The sequence continues at coordinate 2,065,741 of NC_139635.1, read as the reverse complement.
CACCAGAGAGGCTGAATACCGCACTGAGTCAATGCGGTCTTAGCCTCTCTGGTGTCAACACTCTGTCTGATTTTGGATTTTTTTTTTTTTTTTCAAAAATCAGACGACACCAGAGAGGCTGAATACCGCACTGAGTCAATGCGGTCTCAGCCTCTCTGGTGTCAACACTCTGTCTGATTTTGGATTTTTTTTTTTTTTTTTTCAAAAATCAGACGACACCAGAGAGGCTGAATACCGCACTGAGTCAATGCGGTCTCAGCCTCTCTGGTCTCAACACTCTGTCTGACTTTGGATTTTTTTTTTTTTTTTTCCAAAATCAGACTTGACACCAGAGAGGCTGAATACCGCACTGAGTCAATGCGGTCTTAGCCTCTCTGGTGTCAACACTCTGTCTGATTTTGGATTTTTTTTTTTTTTTTCCCAAAATCAGACTTGACACCAGAGAGGCTGAATACCGCACTGAGTCAATGCGGTCTTAGCCTCTCTGGTCTCAACACTCTGTCTGATTTTGGATTTTTTTTTTTTTTTTCCAAAATCAGACTTGACACCAGAGAGGCTGAATACCGCACTGAGTCAATGCGGTCTTAGCCTCTCTGGTGTCAACACTCTGTCTGATTTTTGATTTTTTTTTTTTTTTTCCAAAATCAGACTTGACACCAGAGAGGCTGAATACCGCACTGAGTCAATGCGGTCTTAGCCTCTCTGGTCTCAACACTCTGTCTGATTTTGGATTTTTTTTTTTTTTTTCCAAAATCAGACTTGACACCAGAGAGGCTGAATACCGCACTGAGTCAATGCGGTCTTAGCCTCTCTGTTGTCAACACTCTGTCTGATTTTGGATTTTTTTTTTTTTTTCCAAAATCAGACTTGACACCAGAGAGGCTGAATACCGCACTGAGTCAATGCGGTCTTAGCCTCTCTGGTCTCAACACTTTGTCTGATTTTGGATTTTTTTTTTTTTTTTCCAAAATCAGACTTGACACCAGAGAGGCTGAATACCGCACTGAGTCAATGCGGTCTTAGCCTCTCTGGTCTCAACACTCTGTCTGATTTTGGATTTTTTTTTTTTTTTTCCAAAATCAGACTTGACACCAGAGAGGCTGAATACCGCACTGAGTCAATGCGGTCTTAGCCTCTCTGGTCTCAACACTCTGTCTGATTTTGGATTTTTTTTTTTTTTTTTATAAAATCAGACTTGACACCAGAGAGGCTGAATACCGCACTGAGTCAATGCGGTCTTAGCCTCTCTGGTGTCAACACTCTGTCTGATTTTGGATTTTTTTTTTTTTTTTTCCAAAATCAGACTTGACACCAGAGAGGCTGAATACTGCACTGAGTCAATGCGGTCTTAGCCTCTCTGGTCTCAACACTTTGTCTGATTTTGGATTTTTTTTTTTTTTTTTTCCAAAATCAGACTTGACACCAGAGAGGCTGAATACCGCACTGAGTCAATGCGGTCTTAGCCTCTCTGGTGTCAACACTCTGTCTGATTTTGGATTTTTTTTTTTTTTTTTTCCAAAATCAGACTTGACACCAGAGAGGCTGAATACCGCACTGAGTCAATGCGGTCTTAGCCTCTCTGGTCTCAACACTCTGTCTGATTTTGGATTTTTTTTTTTTTTTCCAAAATCAGACTTGACACCAGAGAGGCTGAATACCGCACTGAGTCAATGCGGTCTTAGCCTCTCTGGTCTCAACACTCTGTCTGATTTTGGATTTTTTTTTTTTTTTTTTCAAAAATCAGACTTGACACCAGAGAGGCTGAATACCGCACTGAGTCAATGCGGTCTCAGCCTCTCTGGTCTCAACACTCTGTCTGATTTTGGATTTTTTTTTTTTTTTTCAAAAATCAGATTTGACACCAGAGAGGCTGAATACCGCAATGAGTCAATGCGGTCTTAGCCTCTTTGGTCTCAACACTCTGTCTGATTTTGGATTTTTTTTTCTTCCAAAATCAGACTTGACACCAGAGAGGCTGAATACCGCACTGAGTCAATGCGGTCTTAGCCTCTCTGGTGTCAACACTCTGTCTGATTTTGGATTTTTTTTTTTTTTTCTCCAAAATCAGACTTGACACCAGAGAGGCTGAATACCGCACTGAGTCAATGCGGTCTTAGCCTCTCTGGTGTCAACACTCTGTCTGATTTTGGATTTTTTTTTTTTTTTTCCAAAATCAGACTTGACACCAGAGAGGCTGAATACCGCACTGAGTCAATGCGGTCTTAGCCTCTCTGGTGTCAACACTCTGTCTGATTTTGGATTTTTTTTTTTTTTTTCCAAAATCAGACTTGACACCAGAGAGGCTGAATACCGCACTGAGTCAATGCGGTCTTAGCCTCTCTGGTCTCAACACTCTGTCTGATTTTGGATTTTTTTTTTTTTTTTTCTAAAATCAGACTTGACACCAGAGAGGCTAAATACCGCACTGAGTCAATGCGGTCTTAGCCTCTCTGGTGTCAACACTCTGTCTGATTTTGGATTTTTTTTTTTTTTTTCCAAAATCAGACTTGACACTAGAGAGGCTGAATACCGCACTGAGTCAATGCGGTCTTAGGCTCTCTGGTCTCAACACTCTGTCTGATTTTGGATTCTTTTTTTTTTTTTTTCAAAATCAGACTTGACACCAGAGAGGCTGAAAACCGCACTGAGTCAATGCGGTCTTAGGCTCTCTGGTCTCAACACTCTGTCTGATTTTGGATTCTTTTTTTTTTTTTTTCAAAATCAGACTTGACACCAGAGAGGCTGAATACCGCAATGAGTCAATGCGGTCTTAGCCTCTCTGGTCTCAACACTCTGTCTGATTTTTTTTTTTTTTTTTTTTTTTTCCAAAATCAGACTTGACACCAGAGAGGCTGAATACCGCACTGAGTCAATGCGGTCTTAGCCTCTCTGGTGTCAACACTCTGTCTGATTTTGGATTTTTTTTTTTTTTTCAAAAATCAGACGACACCAGAGAGGCTGAATACCGCACTGAGTCAATGCGGTCTCAGCCTCTCTGGTCTCAACACTCTGTCTGATTTTGGATTTTTTTTTTTTTTTTCCAAAATCAGACTTGACACCAGAGAGGCTGAATACCGCACTGAGTCAATGCGGTCTTAGCCTCTCTGGTGTCAACACTCTGTCTGATTTTGGATTTTTTTTTTTTTTTTCCAAAATCAGACTTGACACCAGAGAGGCTGAATACCGCACTGAGTCAATGCGGTCTTAGCCTCTCTGGTCTCAACACTCTGTCTGATTTTGGATTTTTTTTTTTTTTTTTCAAAATCAGACTTGACACCAGAGAGGCTGAATACCGCACTGAGTCAATGCGGTCTTAGCCTCTCTGGTGTCAACACTCTGTCTGATTTTGGATTTTTTTTTTTTTTTCCCAAAATCAGACTTGACACCAGAGAGGCTGAATACCGCACTGAGTCAATGCGGTCTTAGCCTCTCTGGTCTCAACACTCTATCTGATTTTGGATTTTTTTTTTTTTTTTTCCAAAATCAGACTTGCCACCAGAGAGGCTGAATACCGCACTGAGTCAATGCGGTCTTAGCCTCTCTGGTGTCAACACTCTGTCTGATTTTGGATTTTTTTTTTTTTCCAAAATCAGACTTGACACCAGAGAGGCTGAATACCGCACTGAGACAATGCGGTCTTAGCCTCTCTGGTCTCAACACTCTGTCTGATTTTGGATTTTTTTTTTTTTTTTCCAAAATCAGACTTGACACCAGAGAGGCTAAATACCGCACTGAGTCAATGCGGTCTTAGCCTCTCTGGTCTCAACACTCTGTCTGATTTTGGATTCTTTTTTTTTTTTTTTCAAAATCAGACTTGACACCAGAGAGGCTGAATACCGCAATGAGTCAATGCGGTCTTAGCCTCTCTGGTCTCAACACTCTGTCTGATTTTGGATTTTTTTTTTTTTTTTCCAAAATCAGACTTGACACCAGAGAGGCTGAATACCGCACTGAGTCAATGCGGTCTTAGCCTCTCTGGTGTCAACACTCTGTCTGATTTTGGATTTTTTTTTTTTTTTTTTTAAATCAGACGACACCATAGAGGCTGAATACCGCACTGAGTCAATGCGGTCTCAGCCTCTCTGGTCTCAACACTCTGTCTGATTTTGGATTATTATTTTTTTTTCCAAAATCAGACTTGACACCAGAGAGGCTGAATACCGCACTGAGTCAATGCGGTCTTAGCCTCTCTGGTGTCAACACTCTGTCTGATTTTGGATTTTTTTTTTTTTTTCCAAAATCAGACTTGACACCAGAGAGGCTGAATACCGCACTGTGTCAATGCGGTCTTAGCCTCTCTGGTGTCAACACTCTGTCTGATTTTGGATTTTTTTTTTTTTTTTTCCAAAATCAGACTTGACACCAGAGAGGCTGAATACCGCACTGAGTCAATGCGGTCTTAGCCTCTCTGGTCTCAACACTCTGTCTGATTTTGGATTTTTTTTTTTTTTTTTCCAAAATCAGACTTGACACCAGAGAGGCTGAATACCGCACTGAGTCAATGCGGTCTTAGCCTCTCTGGTGTCAACACTCTGTCTGATTTTGGATTTTTTTTTTCTTTTTTTCCAAAATCAGACTTGACACCAGAGAGGCTGAATACCGCACTGAGTCAATGCAGTATTAGCCTCTCTGGTCTCAACACTGTCTGATTTTGGATTTTTTTTTTTTTTTTTTTCAAAATCAGACTTGACACCAGAGAGGCTGAATACCGCACTGAGTCAATGCGGTCTTAGCCTCTCTGGTCTCAACACTCTGTCTGATTTTGGATTTTTTTTTTTTTTTTCCAAAATCAGACTTGACACCAGAGAGGCTAAATACCGCACTGAGTCAATGCGGTCTTAGCCTCTCTGGTCTCAACACTCTGTCTGATTTTGGATTCTTTTTTTTTTTTTTTCAAAATCAGACTTGACACCAGAGAGGCTGAATACCGCAATGAGTCAATGCGGTCTTAGCCTCTCTGGTCTCAACACTCTGTCTGATTTTGGATTTTTTTTTTTTTTTTCCAAAATCAGACTTGACACCAGAGAGGCTGAATACCGCACTGAGTCAATGCGGTCTTAGCCTCTCTGGTGTCAACACTCTGTCTGATTTTGGATTTTTTTTTTTTTTTTTTCCAAAATCAGACTTGACACCAGAGAGGCTGAATACCGCACTGAGTCAATGCGGTCTTAGCCTCTCTGGTCTCAACACTCTGTCTGATTTTGGATTTTTTTTTTTTTTTCCAAAATCAGACTTGACACCAGAGAGGCTGAATACCGCACTGAGTCAATGCGGTCTTAGCCTCTCTGGTCTCAACACTCTGTCTGATTTTGGATTTTTTTTTTTTTTTTTTCAAAAATCAGACTTGACACCAGAGAGGCTGAATACCGCACTGAGTCAATGCGGTCTCAGCCTCTCTGGTCTCAACACTCTGTCTGATTTTGGATTTTTTTTTTTTTTTTCAAAAATCAGATTTGACACCAGAGAGGCTGAATACCGCAATGAGTCAATGCGGTCTTAGCCTCTTTGGTCTCAACACTCTGTCTGATTTTGGATTTTTTTTTCTTCCAAAATCAGACTTGACACCAGAGAGGCTGAATACCGCACTGAGTCAATGCGGTCTTAGCCTCTCTGGTGTCAACACTCTGTCTGATTTTGGATTTTTTTTTTTTTTTCTCCAAAATCAGACTTGACACCAGAGAGGCTGAATACCGCACTGAGTCAATGCGGTCTTAGCCTCTCTGGTGTCAACACTCTGTCTGATTTTGGATTTTTTTTTTTTTTTTCCAAAATCAGACTTGACACCAGAGAGGCTGAATACCGCACTGAGTCAATGCGGTCTTAGCCTCTCTGGTGTCAACACTCTGTCTGATTTTGGATTTTTTTTTTTTTTTTCCAAAATCAGACTTGACACCAGAGAGGCTGAATACCGCACTGAGTCAATGCGGTCTTAGCCTCTCTGGTCTCAACACTCTGTCTGATTTTGGATTTTTTTTTTTTTTTTTCTAAAATCAGACTTGACACCAGAGAGGCTAAATACCGCACTGAGTCAATGCGGTCTTAGCCTCTCTGGTGTCAACACTCTGTCTGATTTTGGATTTTTTTTTTTTTTTTCCAAAATCAGACTTGACACTAGAGAGGCTGAATACCGCACTGAGTCAATGCGGTCTTAGGCTCTCTGGTCTCAACACTCTGTCTGATTTTGGATTCTTTTTTTTTTTTTTTCAAAATCAGACTTGACACCAGAGAGGCTGAAAACCGCACTGAGTCAATGCGGTCTTAGGCTCTCTGGTCTCAACACTCTGTCTGATTTTGGATTCTTTTTTTTTTTTTTTCAAAATCAGACTTGACACCAGAGAGGCTGAATACCGCAATGAGTCAATGCGGTCTTAGCCTCTCTGGTCTCAACACTCTGTCTGATTTTTTTTTTTTTTTTTTTTTTTTCCAAAATCAGACTTGACACCAGAGAGGCTGAATACCGCACTGAGTCAATGCGGTCTTAGCCTCTCTGGTGTCAACACTCTGTCTGATTTTGGATTTTTTTTTTTTTTTTCAAAAATCAGACGACACCAGAGAGGCTGAATACCGCACTGAGTCAATGCGGTCTCAGCCTCTCTGGTCTCAACACTCTGTCTGATTTTGGATTTTTTTTTTTTTTTTCCAAAATCAGACTTGACACCAGAGAGGCTGAATACCGCACTGAGTCAATGCGGTCTTAGCCTCTCTGGTGTCAACACTCTGTCTGATTTTGGATTTTTTTTTTTTTTTTTCCAAAATCAGACTTGACACCAGAGAGGCTGAATACCGCACTGAGTCAATGCGGTCTTAGCCTCTCTGGTCTCAACACTCTGTCTGATTTTGGATTTTTTTTTTTTTTTTTCAAAATCAGACTTGACACCAGAGAGGCTGAATACCGCACTGAGTCAATGCGGTCTTAGCCTCTCTGGTGTCAACACTCTGTCTGATTTTGGATTTTTTTTTTTTTTTCCCAAAATCAGACTTGACACCAGAGAGGCTGAATACCGCACTGAGTCAATGCGGTCTTAGCCTCTCTGGTCTCAACACTCTATCTGATTTTGGATTTTTTTTTTTTTTTTTCCAAAATCAGACTTGCCACCAGAGAGGCTGAATACCGCACTGAGTCAATGCGGTCTTAGCCTCTCTGGTGTCAACACTCTGTCTGATTTTGGATTTTTTTTTTTTTTCCAAAATCAGACTTGACACCAGAGAGGCTGAATACCGCACTGAGTCAATGCGGTCTTAGCCTCTCTGGTCTCAACACTCTGTCTGATTTTGGATTTTTTTTTTTTTTTTCCAAAATCAGACTTGACACCAGAGAGGCTAAATACCGCACTGAGTCAATGCGGTCTTAGCCTCTCTGGTCTCAACACTCTGTCTGATTTTGGATTCTTTTTTTTTTTTTTTCAAAATCAGACTTGACACCAGAGAGGCTGAATACCGCAATGAGTCAATGCGGTCTTAGCCTCTCTGGTCTCAACACTCTGTCTGATTTTGGATTTTTTTTTTTTTTTTCCAAAATCAGACTTGACACCAGAGAGGCTGAATACCGCACTGAGTCAATGCGGTCTTAGCCTCTCTGGTGTCAACACTCTGTCTGATTTTGGATTTTTTTTTTTTTTTTTTTAAATCAGACGACACCATAGAGGCTGAATACCGCACTGAGTCAATGCGGTCTCAGCCTCTCTGGTCTCAACACTCTGTCTGATTTTGGATTATTATTTTTTTTTCCAAAATCAGACTTGACACCAGAGAGGCTGAATACCGCACTGAGTCAATGCGGTCTTAGCCTCTCTGGTGTCAACACTCTGTCTGATTTTGGATTTTTTTTTTTTTTTCCAAAATCAGACTTGACACCAGAGAGGCTGAATACCGCACTGAGTCAATGCGGTCTTAGCCTCTCTGGTCTCAACACTCTGTCTGATTTTGGATTTTTTTTTTTTTTTTTCCAAAATCAGACTTGACACCAGAGAGGCTGAATACCGCACTGAGTCAATGCGGTCTTAGCCTCTCTGGTGTCAACACTCTGTCTGATTTTGGATTTTTTTTTTTTTTTTCCAAAATCAGACTTGACACCAGAGAGGCTGAATGCCGCACTGAGTCAATGCGGTCTTAGCCTCTCTGGTGTCAACACTCTGTCTGATTTTGGATTTTTTTTTTTTTTTTTTCCAAAATCAGACTTGACACCAGAGAGGCTGAATACCGCACTGTGTCAATGCGGTCTTAGCCTCTCTGGTGTCAACACTCTGTCTGATTTTGGATTTTTTTTTTTTTTTTTCCAAAATCAGACTTGACACCAGAGAGGCTGAATACCGCACTGAGTCAATGCGGTCTTAGCCTCTCTGGTCTCAACACTCTGTCTGATTTTGGATTTTTTTTTTTTTTTTTCCAAAATCAGACTTGACACCAGAGAGGCTGAATACCGCACTGAGTCAATGCGGTCTTAGCCTCTCTGGTGTCAACACTCTGTCTGATTTTGGATTTTTTTTTTCTTTTTTTCCAAAATCAGACTTGACACCAGAGAGGCTGAATACCGCACTGAGTCAATGCAGTATTAGCCTCTCTGGTCTCAACACTGTCTGATTTTGGATTTTTTTTTTTTTTTTTTTCAAAATCAGACTTGACACCAGAGAGGCTGAATACCGCACTGAGTCAATGCGGTCTTAGCCTCTCTGGTCTCAACACTCTGTCTGATTTTGGATTTTTTTTTTTTTTTTCCAAAATCAGACTTGACACCAGAGAGGCTAAATACCGCACTGAGTCAATGCGGTCTTAGCCTCTCTGGTCTCAACACTCTGTCTGATTTTGGATTCTTTTTTTTTTTTTTTCAAAATCAGACTTGACACCAGAGAGGCTGAATACCGCAATGAGTCAATGCGGTCTTAGCCTCTCTGGTCTCAACACTCTGTCTGATTTTGGATTTTTTTTTTTTTTTTCCAAAATCAGACTTGACACCAGAGAGGCTGAATACCGCACTGAGTCAATGCGGTCTTAGCCTCTCTGGTGTCAACACTCTGTCTGATTTTGGATTTTTTTTTTTTTTTTTTTAAATCAGACGACACCAGAGAGGCTGAATACCGCACTGAGTCAATGCGGTCTCAGCCTCTCTGGTCTCAACACTCTGTCTGATTTTGGATTTTTTTTTTTTTTTCCAAAATCAGACTTGACACCAGAGGGGCTGAATACCGCACTGAGTCAATGCAGTCTTAGCCTCTCTGGTCTCAACACTCTGTCTGATTTTGGATTTTTTTTTTTTTTTTCCAAAATCAGACTTGACACCAGAGAGGCTGAATACCGCACTGAGTCAATGCGGTCTTAGCCTCTCTGGTGTCAACACTCTGTCTGATTTTGGATTTTTTTTTTTTTTCCCAAAATCAGACTTGACACCAGAGAGGCTGAATACCGCACTGAGTCAATGCGGTCTTAGCCTCTCTGGTCTCGACACTCTGTCTGATTTTGGATTTTTTTTTTTTTTTTCCAAAATCAGACTTGACACCAGAGAGGCTGAATACCGCACTGAGTCAATGCGGTCTTAGCCTCTCTGGTGTCAACACTCTGTCTGATTTTGGATTTTTTTTTTTTTTCCAAAATCAGACTTGACACCAGAGAGGCTGAATACCGCACTGAGTCAATGCGGTCTTAGCCTCTCTGGTCTCAACACTTTGTCTGATTTTGGATTTTTTTTTTTTTTTTTCCAAAATCAGACTTGACACCAGAGAGGCTGAATACCGCACTGAGTCAATGCGGTCTTAGCCTCTCTGGTGTCAACACTCTGTCTGATTTTGGATTTTTTTTTTTTTTTCCCAAAATCAGACTTGACACCAGAGAGGCTGAATACCGCACTGAGTCAATGCGGTCTTAGCCTCTCTGGTCTCAACACTCTATCTGATTTTGGATTTTTTTTTTTTTTTTTCCAAAATCAGACTTGCCACCAGAGAGGCTGAATACCGCACTGAGTCAATGCGGTCTTAGCCTCTCTGGTGTCAACACTCTGTCTGATTTTGGATTTTTTTTTTTTTCCAAAATCAGACTTGACACCAGAGAGGCTGAATACCGCACTGAGTCAATGCGGTCTTAGCCTCTCTGGTCTCAACACTCTGTCTGATTTTGGATTTTTTTTTTTTTTTTCCAAAATCAGACTTGACACCAGAGAGGCTAAATACCGCACTGAGTCAATGCGGTCTTAGCCTCTCTGGTGTCAACACTCTGTCTGATTTTGGATTTTTTTTTTTTTTTCCCAAAATCAAACTTGACACCAGAGAGGCTGAATACCGCACTGAGTCAATGCGGTCTTAGCCTCTCTGGTCTCAACACTCTATCTGATTTTGGATTTTTTTTTTTTTTTTTCCAAAATCAGACTTGCCACCAGAGAGGCTGAATACCGCACTGAGTCAATGCGGTCTTAGCCTCTCTGGTGTCAACACTCTGTCTGATTTTGGATTTTTTTTTTTTTCCAAAATCAGACTTGACACCAGAGAGGCTGAATACCGCACTGAGTCAATGCGGTCTTAGCCTCTCTGGTCTCAACACTCTGTCTGATTTTGGATTTTTTTTTTTTTTTTCCAAAATCAGACTTGACACCAGAGAGGCTAAATACCGCACTGAGTCAATGCGGTCTTAGCCTCTCTGGTCTCAACACTCTGTCTGATTTTGGATTTTTTTTTTTTTTTTCCAAAATCAGACTTGACACCAGAGAGGCTGAATACCGCACTGAGTCAATGCGGTCTTAGCCTCTCTGGTGTCAACACTCTGTCTGATTTTGGATTTTTTTTTTTTTTCCAAAATCAGACTTGACACCAGAGAGGCTGAATACCGCACTGAGTCAATGCGGTCTTAGCCTCTCTGGTCTCAACACTTTGTCTGATTTTGGATTTTTTTTTTTTTTTTTCCAAAATCAGACTTGACACCAGAGAGGCTGAATACCGCACTGAGTCAATGCGGTCTTAGCCTCTCTGGTGTCAACACTCTGTCTGATTTTGGATTTTTTTTTTTTTTTCCCAAAATCAGACTTGACACCAGAGAGGCTGAATACCGCACTGAGTCAATGCGGTCTTAGCCTCTCTGGTCTCAACACTCTATCTGATTTTGGATTTTTTTTTTTTTTTTCCAAAATCAGACTTGCCACCAGAGAGGCTGAATACCGCACTGAGTCAATGCGGTCTTAGCCTCTCTGGTGTCAACACTCTGTCTGATTTTGGATTTTTTTTTTTTTCCAAAATCAGACTTGACACCAGAGAGGCTGAATACCGCACTGAGTCAATGCGGTCTTAGCCTCTCTGGTCTCAACACTCTGTCTGATTTTGGATTTTTTTTTTTTTTTTCCAAAATCAGACTTGACACCAGAGAGGCTAAATACCGCACTGAGTCAATGCGGTCTTAGCCTCTCTGGTGTCAACACTCTGTCTGATTTTGGATTTTTTTTTTTTTTTCCCAAAATCAAACTTGACACCAGAGAGGCTGAATACCGCACTGAGTCAATGCGGTCTTAGCCTCTCTGGTCTCAACACTCTATCTGATTTTGGATTTTTTTTTTTTTTTTTCCAAAATCAGACTTGCCACCAGAGAGGCTGAATACCGCACTGAGTCAATGCGGTCTTAGCCTCTCTGGTGTCAACACTCTGTCTGATTTTGGATTTTTTTTTTTTTCCAAAATCAGACTTGACACCAGAGAGGCTGAATACCGCACTGAGTCAATGCGGTCTTAGCCTCTCTGGTCTCAACACTCTGTCTGATTTTGGATTTTTTTTTTTTTTTTCCAAAATCAGACTTGACACCAGAGAGGCTAAATACCGCACTGAGTCAATGCGGTCTTAGCCTCTCTGGTCTCAACACTCTGTCTGATTTTGGATTCTTTTTTTTTTTTTTTCAAAATCAGACTTGACACCAGAGAGGCTGAATACCGCAATGAGTCAATGCGGTCTTAGCCTCTCTGGTCTCAACACTCTGTCTGATTTTGGATTTTTTTTTTTTTTTTCCAAAATCAGACTTGACACCAGAGAGGCTGAATACCGCACTGAGTCAATGCGGTCTTAGCCTCTCTGGTGTCAACACTCTGTCTGATTTTGGATTTTTTTTTTTTTTTTTTTAAATCAGACGACACCATAGAGGCTGAATACCGCACTGAGTCAATGCGGTCTCAGCCTCTCTGGTCTCAACACTCTGTCTGATTTTGGATTATTATTTTTTTTTCCAAAATCAGACTTGACACCAGAGAGGCTGAATACCGCACTGAGTCAATGCGGTCTTAGCCTCTCTGGTGTCAACACTCTGTCTGATTTTGGATTTTTTTTTTTTTTTCCAAAATCAGACTTGACACCAGAGAGGCTGAATACCGCACTGAGTCAATGCGGTCTTAGCCTCTCTGGTCTCAACACTCTGTCTGATTTTGGATTTTTTTTTTTTTTTTTCCAAAATCAGACTTGACACCAGAGAGGCTGAATACCGCACTGAGTCAATGCGGTCTTAGCCTCTCTGGTGTCAACACTCTGTCTGATTTTGGATTTTTTTTTTTTTTTTCCAAAATCAGACTTGACACCAGAGAGGCTGAATGCCGCACTGAGTCAATGCGGTCTTAGCCTCTCTGGTGTCAACACTCTGTCTGATTTTGGATTTTTTTTTTTTTTTTTTCCAAAATCAGACTTGACACCAGAGAGGCTGAATAGCGCACTGTGTCAATGCGGTCTTAGCCTCTCTGGTGTCAACACTCTGTCTGATTTTGGATTTTTTTTTTTTTTTTTCCAAAATCAGACTTGACACCAGAGAGGCTGAATACCGCACTGAGTCAATGCGGTCTTAGCCTCTCTGGTCTCAACACTCTGTCTGATTTTGGATTTTTTTTTTTTTTTTTCCAAAATCAGACTTGACACCAGAGAGGCTGAATACCGCACTGAGTCAATGCGGTCTTAGCCTCTCTGGTGTCAACACTCTGTCTGATTTTGGATTTTTTTTTTCTTTTTTTGCAAAATCAGACTTGACACCAGAGAGGCTGAATACCGCACTGAGTCAATGCAGTATTAGCCTCTCTGGTCTCAACACTGTCTGATTTTGGATTTTTTTTTTTTTTTTTTTCAAAATCAGACTTGACACCAGAGAGGCTGAATACCGCACTGAGTCAATGCGGTCTTAGCCTCTCTGGTCTCAACACTCTGTCTGATTTTGGATTTTTTTTTTTTTTTTCCAAAATCAGACTTGACACCAGAGAGGCTAAATACCGCACTGAGTCAATGCGGTCTTAGCCTCTCTGGTCTCAACACTCTGTCTGATTTTGGATTCTTTTTTTTTTTTTTTCAAAATCAGACTTGACACCAGAGAGGCTGAATACCGCAATGAGTCAATGCGGTCTTAGCCTCTCTGGTCTCAACACTCTGTCTGATTTTGGATTTTTTTTTTTTTTTTCCAAAATCAGACTTGACACCAGAGAGGCTGAATACCGCACTGAGTCAATGCGGTCTTAGCCTCTCTGGTGTCAACACTCTGTCTGATTTTGGATTTTTTTTTTTTTTTTTTTAAATCAGACGACACCAGAGAGGCTGAATACCGCACTGAGTCAATGCGGTCTCAGCCTCTCTGGTCTCAACACTCTGTCTGATTTTGGATTTTTTTTTTTTTTTCCAAAATCAGACTTGACACCAGAGAGGCTGAATACCGCACTGAGTCAATGCAGTCTTAGCCTCTCTGGTCTCAACACTCTGTCTGATTTTGGATTTTTTTTTTTTTTTTCCAAAATCAGACTTGACACCAGAGAGGCTGAATACCGCACTGAGTCAATGCGGTCTTAGCCTCTCTGGTGTCAACACTCTGTCTGATTTTGGATTTTTTTTTTTTTTCCCAAAATCAGACTTGACACCAGAGAGGCTGAATACCGCACTGAGTCAATGCGGTCTTAGCCTCTCTGGTCTCGACACTCTGTCTGATTTTGGATTTTTTTTTTTTTTTTTCCAAAATCAGACTTGACACCAGAGAGGCTGAATACCGCACTGAGTCAATGCGGTCTTAGCCTCTCTGGTGTCAACACTCTGTCTGATTTTGGATTTTTTTTTTTTTTCCAAAATCAGACTTGACACCAGAGAGGCTGAATACCGCACTGAGTCAATGCGGTCTTAGCCTCTCTGGTCTCAACACTTTGTCTGATTTTGGATTTTTTTTTTTTTTTTTCCAAAATCAGACTTGACACCAGAGAGGCTGAATACCGCACTGAGTCAATGCGGTCTTAGCCTCTCTGGTGTCAACACTCTGTCTGATTTTGGATTTTTTTTTTTTTTTTTCCAAAATCACACTTGACACCAGAGAGGCTGAATACCGCACTGAGTCAATGCGGTCTTAGCCTCTCTGGTCTCAACACTCTGTCTGATTTTGGATTTTTTTTTTTTTTTTTCCAAAATCAGACTTGACACCAGAGAGGCTGAATACCGCACTGAGTCAATGCGGTCTTAGCCTCTCTGGTGTCAACACTCTGTCTGATTTTGGATTTTTTTTTTTTTTTTCCAAAATCAGACTTGACACCAGAGAGGCTGAATACCGCACTGAGTCAATGCGGTCTTAGCCTCTCTGGTGTCAACACTCTGTCTGATTTTGGATTTTTTTTTTTTTTTTTCCAAAATCAGACTTGACACCAGAGAGGCTGAATACCGCACTGAGTCAATGCGGTCTTAGGCTCTCTGGTCTCAACACTCTGTCTGATTTTGGATTCTTTTTTTTTTTTTTTTTCAAATCAGACTTGACACCAGAGAGGCTGAATACCGCAATGAGTCAATGCGGTCTTAGCCTCTCTGGTCTCAACACTCTGTCTGATTTTGGATTTTTTTTTTTTTTTTTCCAAAATCAGACTTGACACCAGAGAGGCTGAATACCGCACTGAGTCAATGCGGTCTTAGCCTCTCTGGTGTCAACACTCTGTCTGATTTTGGATTATTTTTTTTTTTTTCAAAAATCAGACGACACCAGAGAGGCTGAATACCGCACTGAGTCAATGCGGTCTCAGCCTCTCTGGTGTCAACACTCTGTCTGATTTTGGATTTTTTTTTTTTTTTTTTCAAAAATCAGACGACACCAGAGAGGCTGAATACCGCACTGAGTCAATGCGGTCTCAGCCTCTCTGGTCTCAACACTCTGTCTGACTTTGGATTTTTTTTTTTTTTTTTCCAAAATCAGACTTGACACCAGAGAGGCTGAATACCGCACTGAGTCAATGCGGTCTTAGCCTCTCTGGTGTCAACACTCTGTCTGATTTTGGATTTTTTTTTTTTTTTTCCCAAAATCAGACTTGACACCAGAGAGGCTGAATACCGCACTGAGTCAATGCGGTCTTAGCCTCTCTGGTCTCAACACTCTGTCTGATTTTGGATTTTTTTTTTTTTTTTTCCAAAATCAGACTTGACACCAGAGAGGCTGAATACCGCACTGAGTCAATGCGGTCTTAGCCTCTCTGGTGTCAACACTCTGTCTGATTTTGGATTTTTTTTTTTTTTTTCCAAAATCAGACTTGACACCAGAGAGGCTGAATACCGCACTGAGTCAATGCGGTCTTAGCCTCTCTGGTCTCAACACTCTGTCTGATTTTGGATTTTTTTTTTTTTTTTCCAAAATCAGACTTGACACCAGAGAGGCTGAATACCGCACTGAGTCAATGCGGTCTTAGCCTCTCTGTTGTCAACACTCTGTCTGATTTTGGATTTTTTTTTTTTTTTCCAAAATCAGACTTGACACCAGAGAGGCTGATACCGCACTGAGTCAATGCGGTCTTAGCCTCTCTGGTCTCAACACTTTGTCTGATTTTGGATTTTTTTTTTTTTTTTCCAAAATCAGACTTGACACCAGAGAGGCTGAATACCGCACTGAGTCAATGCGTTCTTAGCCTCTCTGGTCTCAACACTCTGTCTGATTTTGGATTTTTTTTTTTTTTTTCCAAAATCAGACTTGACACCAGAGAGGCTGAATACCGCACTGAGTCAATGCGGTCTTAGCCTCTCTGGTCTCAACACTCTGTCTGATTTTGGATTTTTTTTTTTTTTTTTATAAAATCAGACTTGACACCAGAGAGGCTGAATACCGCACTGAGTCAATGCGGTCTTAGCCTCTCTGGTGTCAACACTCTGTCTGATTTTGGATTTTTTTTTTTTTTTTTCCAAAATCAGACTTGACACCAGAGAGGCTGAATACTGCACTGAGTCAATGCGGTCTTAGCCTCTCTGGTCTCAACACTTTGTCTGATTTTGGATTTTTTTTTTTTTTTTTTCCAAAATCAGACTTGACACCAGAGAGGCTGAATACCGCACTGAGTCAATGCGGTCTTAGCCTCTCTGGTGTCAACACTCTGTCTGATTTTGGATTTTTTTTTTTTTTTTTTCCAAAATCAGACTTGACACCAGAGAGGCTGAATACCGCACTGAGTCAATGCGGTCTTAGCCTCTCTGGTCTCAACACTCTGTCTGATTTTGGATTTTTTTTTTTTTTTCCAAAATCAGACTTGACACCAGAGAGGCTGAATACCGCACTGAGTCAATGCGGTCTTAGCCTCTCTGGTCTCAACACTCTGTCTGATTTTGGATTTTTTTTTTTTTTTTTTCAAAAATCAGACTTGACACCAGAGAGGCTGAATACCGCACTGAGTCAATGCGGTCTCAGCCTCTCTGGTCTCAACACTCTGTCTGATTTTGGATTTTTTTTTTTTTTTTTCAAAAATCAGATTTGACACCAGAGAGGCTGAATACCGCAATGAGTCAATGCGGTCTTAGCCTCTTTGGTCTCAACACTCTGTCTGATTTTGGATTTTTTTTTCTTCCAAAATCAGACTTGACACCAGAGAGGCTGAATACCGCACTGAGTCAATGCGGTCTTAGCCTCTCTGGTGTCAACACTCTGTCTGATTTTGGATTTTTTTTTTTTTTTCTCCAAAATCAGACTTGACACCAGAGAGGCTGAATACCGCACTGAGTCAATGCGGTCTTAGCCTCTCTGGTGTCAACACTCTGTCTGATTTTGGATTTTTTTTTTTTTTTTCCCAAAATCAGACTTGACACCAGAGAGGCTGAATACCGCACTGAGTCAATGCGGTCTTAGCCTCTCTGGTGTCAACACTCTGTCTGATTTTGGATTTTTTTTTTTTTTTTCCAAAATCAGACTTGACACCAGAGAGGCTGAATACCGCACTGAGTCAATGCGGTCTTAGCCTCTCTGGTCTCAACACTCTGTCTGATTTTGGATTTTTTTTTTTTTTTTTCTAAAATCAGACTTGACACCAGAGAGGCTAAATACCGCACTGAGTCAATGCGGTCTTAGCCTCTCTGGTGTCAACACTCTGTCTGATTTTGGATTTTTTTTTTTTTTTTCCAAAATCAGACTTGACACTAGAGAGGCTGAATACCGCACTGAGTCAATGCGGTCTTAGGCTCTCTGGTCTCAACACTCTGTCTGATTTTGGATTCTTTTTTTTTTTTTTTCAAAATCAGACTTGACACCAGAGAGGCTGAAAACCGCACTGAGTCAATGCGGTCTTAGGCTCTCTGGTCTCAACACTCTGTCTGATTTTGGATTCTTTTTTTTTTTTTTTCAAAATCAGACTTGACACCAGAGAGGCTGAATACCGCAATGAGTCAATGCGGTCTTAGGCTCTCTGGTCTCAACACTCTGTCTGATTTTGGATTCTTTTTTTTTTTTTTTTTTCCAAAATCAGACTTGACACTAGAGAGGCTGAATACCGCACTGAGTCAATGCGGTCTTAGGCTCTCTGGTCTCAACACTCTGTCTGATTTTGGATTCTTTTTTTTTTTTTTTCAAAATCAGACTTGACACCAGAGAGGCTGAAAACCGCACTGAGTCAATGCGGTCTTAGGCTCTCTGGTCTCAACACTCTGTCTGATTTTGGATTCTTTTTTTTTTTTTTTCAAAATCAGACTTGACACCAGAGAGGCTGAATACCGCAATGAGTCAATGCGGTCTTAGCCTCTCTGGTCTCAACACTCTGTCTGATTTTTTTTTTTTTTTTTTTTTTTTACAAAATCAGACTTGACACCAGAGAGGCTGAATACCGCACTGAGTCAATGCGGTCTTAGCCTCTCTGGTGTCAACACTCTGTCTGATTTTGGATTTTTTTTTTTTTTTTCAAAAATCAGACGACACCAGAGAGGCTGAATACCGCACTGAGTCAATGCGGTCTCAGCCTCTCTGGTCTCAACACTCTGTCTGATTTTGGATTTTTTTTTTTTTTTTCCAAAATCAGACTTGACACCAGAGAGGCTGAATACCGCACTGAGTCAATGCGGTCTTAGCCTCTCTGGTGTCAACACTCTGTCTGATTTTGGATTTTTTTTTTTTTTTTCCAAAATCAGACTTGACACCAGAGAGGCTGAATACCGCACTGAGTCAATGCGGTCTTAGCCTCTCTGGTCTCAACACTCTGTCTGATTTTGGATTTTTTTTTTTTTTTTTCAAAATCAGACTTGACACCAGAGAGGCTGAATACCGCACTGAGTCAATGCGGTCTTAGCCTCTCTGGTGTCAACACTCTGTCTGATTTTGGATTTTTTTTTTTTTTCCCAAAATCAGACTTGACACCAGAGAGGCTGAATACCGCACTGAGTCAATGCGGTCTTAGCCTCTCTGGTCTCAACACTCTATCTGATTTTGGATTTTTTTTTTTTTTTTTCCAAAATCAGACTTGCCACCAGAGAGGCTGAATACCGCACTGAGTCAATGCGGTCTTAGCCTCTCTGGTGTCAACACTCTGTCTGATTTTGGATTTTTTTTTTTTTCCAAAATCAGACTTGACACCAGAGAGGCTGAATACCGCACTGAGTCAATGCGGTCTTAGCCTCTCTGGTCTCAACACTCTGTCTGATTTTGGATTTTTTTTTTTTTTTTCCAAAATCAGACTTGACACCAGAGAGGCTAAATACCGCACTGAGTCAATGCGGTCTTAGCCTCTCTGGTCTCAACACTCTGTCTGATTTTGGATTCTTTTTTTTTTTTTTTCAAAATCAGACTTGACACCAGAGAGGCTGAATACCGCAATGAGTCAATGCGGTCTTAGCCTCTCTGGTCTCAACACTCTGTCTGATTTTGGATTTTTTTTTTTTTTTCCCAAAATCAGACTTGACACCAGAGAGGCTGAATACCGCACTGAGTCAATGCGGTCTTAGCCTCTCTGGTGTCAACACTCTGTCTGATTTTGGATTTTTTTTTTTTTTTTTTTAAATCAGACGACACCATAGAGGCTGAATACCGCACTGAGTCAATGCGGTCTCAGCCTCTCTGGTCTCAACACTCTGTCTGATTTTGGATTATTATTTTTTTTTCCAAAATCAGACTTGACACCAGAGAGGCTGAATACCGCACTGAGTCAATGCGGTCTTAGCCTCTCTGGTGTCAACACTCTGTCTGATTTTGGATTTTTTTTTTTTTTTCCAAAATCAGACTTGACACCAGAGAGGCTGAATACCGCACTGAGTCAATGCGGTCTTAGCCTCTCTGGTCTCAACACTCTGTCTGATTTTGGATTTTTTTTTTTTTTTTTCCAAAATCAGACTTGACACCAGAGAGGCTGAATACCGCACTGAGTCAATGCGGTCTTAGCCTCTCTGGTGTCAACACTCTGTCTGATTTTGGATTTTTTTTTTTTTTTTCCAAAATCAGACTTGACACCAGAGAGGCTGAATGCCGCACTGAGTCAATGCGGTCTTAGCCTCTCTGGTGTCAACACTCTGTCTGATTTTGGATTTTTTTTTTTTTTTTTTCCAAAATCAGACTTGACACCAGAGAGGCTGAATACCGCACTGTGTCAATGCGGTCTTAGCCTCTCTGGTGTCAACACTCTGTCTGATTTTGGATTTTTTTTTTTTTTTTTCCAAAATCAGACTTGACACCAGAGAGGCTGAATACCGCACTGAGTCAATGCGGTCTTAGCCTCTCTGGTCTCAACACTCTGTCTGATTTTGGATTTTTTTTTTTTTTTTTCCAAAATCAGACTTGACACCAGAGAGGCTGAATACCGCACTGAGTCAATGCGGTCTTAGCCTCTCTGGTGTCAACACTCTGTCTGATTTTGGATTTTTTTTTTCTTTTTTTCCAAAATCAGACTTGACACCAGAGAGGCTGAATACCGCACTGAGTCAATGCAGTATTAGCCTCTCTGGTCTCAACACTGTCTGATTTTGGATTTTTTTTTTTTTTTTTTTCAAAATCAGACTTGACACCAGAGAGGCTGAATACCGCACTGAGTCAATGCGGTCTTAGCCTCTCTGGTCTCAACACTCTGTCTGATTTTGGATTTTTTTTTTTTTTTTCCAAAATCAGACTTGACACCAGAGAGGCTAAATACCGCACTGAGTCAATGCGGTCTTAGCCTCTCTGGTCTCAACACTCTGTCTGATTTTGGATTCTTTTTTTTTTTTTTTCAAAATCAGACTTGACACCAGAGAGGCTGAATACCGCAATGAGTCAATGCGGTCTTAGCCTCTCTGGTCTCAACACTCTGTCTGATTTTGGATTTTTTTTTTTTTTTTCCAAAATCAGACTTGACACCAGAGAGGCTGAATACCGCACTGAGTCAATGCGGTCTTAGCCTCTCTGGTGTCAACACTCTGTCTGATTTTGGATTTTTTTTTTTTTTTTTTTAAATCAGACGACACCAGAGAGGCTGAATACCGCACTGAGTCAATGCGGTCTCAGCCTCTCTGGTCTCAACACTCTGTCTGATTTTGGATTTTTTTTTTTTTTTCCAAAATCAGACTTGACACCAGAGAGGCTGAATACCGCACTGAGTCAATGCAGTCTTAGCCTCTCTGGTCTCAACACTCTGTCTGATTTTGGATTTTTTTTTTTTTTTTTCCAAAATCAGACTTGACACCAGAGAGGCTGAATACCGCACTGAGTCAATGCGGTCTTAGCCTCTCTGGTGTCAACACTCTGTCTGATTTTGGATTTTTTTTTTTTTTCCCAAAATCAGACTTGACACCAGAGAGGCTGAATACCGCACTGAGTCAATGCGGTCTTAGCCTCTCTGGTCTCGACACTCTGTCTGATTTTGGATTTTTTTTTTTTTTTTCCAAAATCAGACTTGACACCAGAGAGGCTGAATACCGCACTGAGTCAATGCGGTCTTAGCCTCTCTGGTGTCAACACTCTGTCTGATTTTGGATTTTTTTTTTTTTTCCAAAATCAGACTTGACACCAGAGAGGCTGAATACCGCACTGAGTCAATGCGGTCTTAGCCTCTCTGGTCTCAACACTTTGTCTGATTTTGGATTTTTTTTTTTTTTTTTCCAAAATCAGACTTGACACCAGAGAGGCTGAATACCGCACTGAGTCAATGCGGTCTTAGCCTCTCTGGTGTCAACACTCTGTCTGATTTTGGATTTTTTTTTTTTTTTTTCCAAAATCAGACTTGACACCAGAGAGGCTGAATACCGCACTGAGTCAATGCGGTCTTAGCCTCTCTGGTCTCAACACTCTGTCTGATTTTGGATTTTTTTTTTTTTTTTTCCAAAATCAGACTTGACACCAGAGAGGCTGAATACCGCACTGAGTCAATGCGGTCTTAGCCTCTCTGGTGTCAACACTCTGTCTGATTTTGGATTTTTTTTTTTTTTTTCCAAAATCAGACTTGACACCAGAGAGGCTGAATACCGCACTGAGTCAATGCGGTCTTAGCCTCTCTGGTGTCAACACTCTGTCTGATTTTGGATTTTTTTTTTTTTTTTTCCAAAATCAGACTTGACACCAGAGAGGCTGAATACCGCACTGAGTCAATGCGGTCTTAGGCTCTCTGGTCTCAACACTCTGTCTGATTTTGGATTCTTTTTTTTTTTTTTTTTCAAATCAGACTTGACACCAGAGAGGCTGAATACCGCAATGAGTCAATGCGGTCTTAGCCTCTCTGGTCTCAACACTCTGTCTGATTTTGGATTTTTTTTTTTTTTTTTCCAAAATCAGACTTGACACCAGAGAGGCTGAATACCGCACTGAGTCAATGCGGTCTTAGCCTCTCTGGTGTCAACACTCTGTCTGATTTTGGATTTTTTTTTTTTTTTTCAAAAATCAGACGACACCAGAGAGGCTGAATACCGCACTGAGTCAATGCGGTCTCAGCCTCTCTGGTCTCAACACTCTGTCTGATTTTGGATTTTTTTTTTTTTTTCCCAAAATCAGACTTGACACCAGAGAGGCTGAATACCGCACTGAGTCAATGCGGTCTTAGCCTCTCTGGTGTCAACACTCTGTCTGATTTTGGATTTTTTTTTTTTTTTCCAAAATCAGACTTGACACCAGAGAGGCTGAATACCGCACTGAGTCAATGCGGTCTTAGCCTCTCTGGTCTCAACACTCTGTCTGATTTTGGATTTTTTTTTTTTTTTTTCAAAATCAGACTTGACACCAGAGAGGCTGAATACCGCACTGAGTCAATGCGGTCTTAGCCTCTCTGGTGTCAACACTCTGTCTGATTTTGGATTTTTTTTTTTTTTTTCCAAAATCAGACTTGACACCAGAGAGGCTGAATACCGCACTGAGTCAATGCGGTCTTAGCCTCTCTGGTCTCAACACTCTGTCTGATTTTGGATTTTTTTTTTTTTTTTTCCAAAATCAGACTTGACACCAGAGAGGCTGAATACCGCACTGAGTCAATGCGGTCTTAGCCTCTCTGGTGTCAACACTCTGTCTGATTTTGGATTTTTTTTTTTTTTTTTCCAAAATCAGACTTGACACCAGAGAGGCTGAATACCGCACTGAGTCAATGCAGTCTTAGCCTCTCTGGTCTCAACACTCTGTCTGATTTTGGATTTTTTTTTTTTTTTTTCCAAAATCAGACTTGACACCAGAGAGGCTGAATACCGCACTGAGTCAATGCGGTCTTAGCCTCTCTGGTGTCAACACTCTGTCTGATTTTGGATTTTTTTTTTTTTTTTCCAAAATCAGACTTGACACCAGAGAGGCTGAATACCGCACTGAGTCAATGCGGTCTTAGCCTCTCTGGTGTCAACACTCTGTCTGATTTTGGATTTTTTTTTTTTTTTCCAAAATCAGACTTGACACCAGAGAGGCTGAATACCGCACTGAGTCAATGCGGTCTTAGCCTCTCTGGTCTCAACACTCTGTCTGATTTTGGATTTTTTTTTTTTTTTTTCCAAAATCAGACTTGACACCAGAGAGGCTGAATACCGCACTGAGTCAATGCGGTCTTAGCCTCTCTGGTGTCAACACTCTGTCTGATTTTGGATTTTTTTTTTTTTTCTCCAAAATCAGACTTGACACCAGAGAGGCTGAATACTGCACTGAGTCAATGCGGTCTTAGCCTCTCTGGTCTCAACACTTTGTCTGATTTTGGATTTTTTTTTTTTTTTTCCAAAATCAGACTTGACACCAGAGAGGCTGAATACCGCACTGAGTCAATGCGGTCTTAGCCTCTCTGGTGTCAACACTCTGTCTGATTTTGGATTTTTTTTTTTTTTTTTCCAAAATCAGACTTGACACCAGAGAGGCTGAATACCGCACTGAGTCAATGCGGTCTTAGCCTCTCTGGTCTCAACACTCTGTCTGATTTTGGATTTTTTTTTTTTTTTTTTCCAAAATCAGACTTGACACCAGAGAGGCTGAATACCGCACTGAGTCAATGCGGTCTTAGCCTCTCTGGTGTCAACACTCTGTCTGATTTTGGATTTTTTTTTTTTTTTTTCCAAAATCAGACTTGACACCAGAGAGGCTGAATACCGCACTGAGTCAATGCAGTCTTAGCCTCTCTGGTCTCAACACTCTGTCTGATTTTGGATTTTTTTTTTTTTTTTTCCAAAATCAGACTTGACACCAGAGAGGCTGAATACCGCACTGAGTCAATGCGGTCTTAGCCTCTCTGGTGTCAACACTCTGTCTGATTTTGGATTTTTTTTTTTTTTCCCAAAATCAGACTTGACACCAGAGAGGCTGAATACCGCACTGAGTCAATGCGGTCTTAGCCTCTCTGGTCTCGACACTCTGTCTGATTTTGGATTTTTTTTTTTTTTTTCCAAAATCAGACTTGACACCAGAGAGGCTGAATACCGCACTGAGTCAATGCGGTCTTAGCCTCTCTGGTGTCAACACTCTGTCTGATTTTGGATTTTTTTTTTTTTTTTTCCAAAATCAGACTTGACACCAGAGAGGCTGAATACCGCACTGAGTCAATGCGGTCTTAGGCTCTCTGGTCTCAACACTCTGTCTGATTTTGGATTCTTTTTTTTTTTTTTTCAAAATCAGACTTGACACCAGAGAGGCTGATTACCGCAATGAGTCAATGCGGTCTTAGCCTCTCTGGTCTCAACACTCTGTCTGATTTTGGATTTTTTTTTTTTTTTTTCCAAAATCAGACTTGACACCAGAGAGGCTGAATACCGCACTGAGTCAATGCGGTCTTAGCCTCTCTGGTGTCAACACTCTGTCTGATTTTGGATTTTTTTTTTTTTTTTCAAAAATCAGACGACACCAGAGAGGCTGAATACCGCACTGAGTCAATGCGGTCTCAGCCTCTCTGGTCTCAACACTCTGTCTGATTTTGGATTTTTTTTTTTTTTTTCCAAAATCAGACTTGACACCAGAGAGGCTTGTTACCGCACTGAGTCAATGCGGTCTTAGCCTCTCTGGTGTCAACACTCTGTCTGATTTTGGATTTTTTTTTTTTTTTCCAAAATCAGACTTGACACCAGAGAGGCTGAATACCGCACTGAGTCAATGCGGTCTTAGCCTCTCTGGTCTCAACACTCTGTCTGATTTTGGATTTTTTTTTTTTTTTTTCAAAATCAGACTTGACACCAGAGAGGCTGAATACCGCACTGAGTCAATGCGGTCTTAGCCTCTCTGGTGTCAACACTCTGTCTGATTTTGGATTTTTTTTTTTTTTTTCTAAAATCAGACTTGACACCAGAGAGGCTGAATACCGCACTGAGTCAATGCGGTCTTAGCCTCTCTGGTCTCAACACTGTCTGATTTTGGATTTTTTTTTTTTTTTTTCCAAAATCAGACTTGACACCAGAGAGGCTGAATACCGCACTGAGTCAATGCGGTCTTAGCCTCTCTGGTGTCAACACTCTGTCTGATTTTGGATTTTTTTTTTTTTTCCAAAATCAGACTTGACACCAGAGAGGCTGAATACTGCACTGAGTCAATGCGGTCTTAGCCTCTCTGGTCTCAACACTTTGTCTGATTTTGGATTTTTTTTTTTTTTTTCCAAAATCAGACTTGACACCAGAGAGGCTGAATACCGCACTGAGTCAATGCGGTCTTAGCCTCTCTGGTGTCAACACTCTGTGTGATTTTGGATTTTTTTTTTTTTTTTCCAAAATCAGACTTGACACCAGAGAGGCTGAATACCGCACTGAGTCAATGTGTATTAGCCTCTCTGGTCTCAACACTCTGTCTGATTTTTTTTTTTTTTTTTTTTTTTCCAAAATCAGACTTGACACCAGAGAGGCTGAATACCGCACTGAGTCAATGCGGTCTTAGCCTCTCTGGTCTCAACACTCTGTCTGATTTTGGATTTTTTTTTTTTTTTTTCCAAAATCAGACTTGACACCAGAGAGGCTGAATACCGCACTGAGTCAATGCGGTCTTAGCCTCTCTGGTCTCAACACTCTGTCTGATTTTGGATTTTTTTTTTTTTTTTTTCAAAAATCAGACTTGACACCAGAGAGGCTGAATACCGCACTGAGTCAATGCGGTCTTAGCCTCTCTGGTGTCAACACTCTGTCTGATTTTGGATTTTTTTTTTTTTTTCCCAAAATCAGACTTGACACCAGAGAGGCTGAATACCGCACTGAGTCAATGCGGTCTTAGCCTCTCTGGTCTCGACACTCTGTCTGATTTTGGATTTTTTTTTTTTTTTTTCCAAAATCAGACTTGACACCAGAGAGGCTGAATACCGCACTGAGTCAATGCGGTCTTAGCCTCTCTGGTGTCAACACTCTGTCTGATTTTGGATTTTTTTTTTTTTTCCAAAATCAGACTTGACACCAGAGAGGCTGAATACTGCACTGAGTCAATGCGGTCTTAGCCTCTCTGGTCTCAACACTTTGTCTGATTTTGGATTTTTTTTTTTTTTTTTCCAAAATCAGACTTGACACCAGAGAGGCTGAATACCGCACTGAGTCAATGCGGTCTTAGCCTCTCTGGTGTCAACACTCTGTCTGATTTTGGATTTTTTTTTTTTTTTTTCCAAAATCAGACTTGACACCAGAGAGGCTGAATACCGCACTGAGTCAATGCGGTCTTAGCCTCTCTGGTCTCAATACTCTGTCTGATTTTGGATTTTTTTTTTTTTTTTTCCAAAATCAGACTTGACACCAGAGAGGCTGAATACCGCACTGAGTCAATGCGGTCTTAGCCTCTCTGGTGTCAACACTCTGTCTGATTTTGGATTTTGGATTTTTTTTTTTTCCAAAATCAGACTTGACACCAGAGAGGCTGAATACCGCACTGAGTCAATGCAGTCTTAGCCTCTCTGGTCTCAACACTCTGTCTGATTTTGGATTTTTTTTTTTTTTTTTCCAAAATCAGACTTGACACCAGAGAGGCTGAATACCGCACTGAGTCAATGCGGTCTTAGCCTCTCTGGTGTCAACACTCTGTCTGATTTTGGATTTTTTTTTTTTTTCCCAAAATCAGACTTGACACCAGAGAGGCTGAATACCGCACTGAGTCAATGCGGTCTTAGCCTCTCTGGTCTCGACACTCTGTCTGATTTTGGATTTTTTTTTTTTTTTTCCAAAATCAGACTTGACACCAGAGAGGCTGAATACCGCACTGAGTCAATGCGGTCTTAGCCTCTCTGGTCTCAACACTTTGTCTGATTTTGGATTTTTTTTTTTTTTTTCCAAAATCAGACTTGACACCAGAGAGGCTGAATACCGCACTGAGTCAATGCGGTCTTAGCCTCTCTGGTGTCAACACTCTGTCTGATTTTGGATTTTTTTTTTTTTTTTTTCCAAAATCAGACTTGACACCAGAGAGGCTGAATACCGCACTGAGTCAATGCGGTCTTAGCCTCTCTGGTCTCAACACTCTGTCTGATTTTGGATTTTTTTTTTTTTTTTTCCAAAATCAGACTTGACACCAGAGAGGCTGAATACCGCACTGAGTCAATGCGGTCTTAGCCTCTCTGGTGTCAACACTCTGTCTGATTTTGGATTTTTTTTTTTTTTTTCCAAAATCAGACTTGACACCAGAGAGGCTGAATACCGCACTGAGTCAATGCAGTCTTAGCCTCTCTGGTCTCAACACTCTGTCTGATTTTGGATTTTTTTTTTTTTTTTTCCAAAATCAGACTTGACACCAGAGAGGCTGAATACCGCACTGAGTCAATGCGGTCTTAGCCTCTCTGGTGTCAACACTCTGTCTGATTTTGGATTTTTTTTTTTTTTCCCAAAATCAGACTTGACACCAGAGAGGCTGAATACCGCACTGAGTCAATGCGGTCTTAGCCTCTCTGGTCTCGACACTCTGTCTGATTTTGGATTTTTTTTTTTTTTTTCCAAAATCAGACTTGACACCAGAGAGGCTGAATACCGCACTGAGTCAATGCGGTCTTAGCCTCTCTGGTGTCAACACTCTGTCTGATTTTGGATTTTTTTTTTTTTTTTTCCAAAATCAGACTTGACACCAGAGAGGCTGAATACCGCACTGAGTCAATGCGGTCTTAGGCTCTCTGGTCTCAACACTCTGTCTGATTTTGGATTCTTTTTTTTTTTTTTCAAAATCAGACTTGACACCAGAGAGGCTGAATACCGCAATGAGTCAATGCGGTCTTAGCCTCTCTGGTCTCAACACTCTGTCTGATTTTGGATTTTTTTTTTTTTTTTCCAAAATCAGACTTGACACCAGAGAGGCTGAATACCGCACTGAGTCAATGCGGTCTTAGCCTCTCTGGTGTCAACATTCTGTCTGATTTTGGATTTTTTTTTTTTTTTTCAAAAATCAGACGACACCAGAGAGGCTGAATACCGCACTGAGTCAATGCGGTCTCAGCCTCTCTGGTCTCAACACTCTGTCTGATTTTGGATTTTTTTTTTTTTTTTCCAAAATCAGACTTGACACCAGAGAGGCTGAATACCGCACTGAGTCAATGCGGTCTTAGCCTCTCTGGTGTCAACACTCTGTCTGATTTTGGATTTTTTTTTTTTTTTCCAAAATCAGACTTGACACCAGAGAGGCTGAATACCGCACTGAGTCAATGCGGTCTTAGCCTCTCTGGTCTCGACACTCTGTCTGATTTTGGATTTTTTTTTTTTTTTTCCAAAATCAGACTTGACACCAGAGAGGCTGAATACCGCACTGAGTCAATGCGGTCTTAGCCTCTCTGGTGTCAACACTCTGTCTGATTTTGGATTTTTTTTTTTTTTCCAAAATCAGACTTGACACCAGAGAGGCTGAATACTGCACTGAGTCAATGCGGTCTTAGCCTCTCTGGTCTCAACACTTTGTCTGATTTTGGATTTTTTTTTTTTTTTTTCCAAAATCAGACTTGACACCAGAGAGGCTGAATACCGCACTGAGTCAATGCGGTCTTAGCCTCTCTGGTGTCAACACTCTGTCTGATTTTGGATTTTTTTTTTTTTTTTTCCAAAATCAGACTTGACACCAGAGAGGCTGAATACCGCACTGAGTCAATGCGGTCTTAGCCTCTCTGGTCTCAATACTCTGTCTGATTTTGGATTTTTTTTTTTTTTTTTCCAAAATCAGACTTGACACCAGAGAGGCTGAATACCGCACTGAGTCAATGCGGTCTTAGCCTCTCTGGTGTCAACACTCTGTCTGATTTTGGATTTTGGATTTTTTTTTTTTCCAAAATCAGACTTGACACCAGAGAGGCTGAATACCGCACTGAGTCAATGCAGTCTTAGCCTCTCTGGTCTCAACACTCTGTCTGATTTTGGATTTTTTTTTTTTTTTTTCCAAAATCAGACTTGACACCAGAGAGGCTGAATACCGCACTGAGTCAATGCGGTCTTAGCCTCTCTGGTGTCAACACTCTGTCTGATTTTGGATTTTTTTTTTTTTTCCCAAAATCAGACTTGACACCAGAGAGGCTGAATACCGCACTGAGTCAATGCGGTCTTAGCCTCTCTGGTCTCGACACTCTGTCTGATTTTGGATTTTTTTTTTTTTTTTCCAAAATCAGACTTGACACCAGAGAGGCTGAATACCGCACTGAGTCAATGCGGTCTTAGCCTCTCTGGTCTCAACACTTTGTCTGATTTTGGATTTTTTTTTTTTTTTTCCAAAATCAGACTTGACACCAGAGAGGCTGAATACCGCACTGAGTCAATGCGGTCTTAGCCTCTCTGGTGTCAACACTCTGTCTGATTTTGGATTTTTTTTTTTTTTTTTTCCAAAATCAGACTTGACACCAGAGAGGCTGAATACCGCACTGAGTCAATGCGGTCTTAGCCTCTCTGGTCTCAACACTCTGTCTGATTTTGGATTTTTTTTTTTTTTTTTCCAAAATCAGACTTGACACCAGAGAGGCTGAATACCGCACTGAGTCAATGCGGTCTTAGCCTCTCTGGTGTCAACACTCTGTCTGATTTTGGATTTTTTTTTTTTTTTTCCAAAATCAGACTTGACACCAGAGAGGCTGAATACCGCACTGAGTCAATGCAGTCTTAGCCTCTCTGGTCTCAACACTCTGTCTGATTTTGGATTTTTTTTTTTTTTTTTCCAAAATCAGACTTGACACCAGAGAGGCTGAATACCGCACTGAGTCAATGCGGTCTTAGCCTCTCTGGTGTCAACACTCTGTCTGATTTTGGATTTTTTTTTTTTTTCCCAAAATCAGACTTGACACCAGAGAGGCTGAATACCGCACTGAGTCAATGCGGTCTTAGCCTCTCTGGTCTCGACACTCTGTCTGATTTTGGATTTTTTTTTTTTTTTTCCAAAATCAGACTTGACACCAGAGAGGCTGAATACCGCACTGAGTCAATGCGGTCTTAGCCTCTCTGGTGTCAACACTCTGTCTGATTTTGGATTTTTTTTTTTTTTTTTCCAAAATCAGACTTGACACCAGAGAGGCTGAATACCGCACTGAGTCAATGCGGTCTTAGGCTCTCTGGTCTCAACACTCTGTCTGATTTTGGATTCTTTTTTTTTTTTTTTCAAAATCAGACTTGACACCAGAGAGGCTGAATACCGCAATGAGTCAATGCGGTCTTAGCCTCTCTGGTCTCAACACTCTGTCTGATTTTGGATTTTTTTTTTTTTTTTCCAAAATCAGACTTGACACCAGAGAGGCTGAATACCGCACTGAGTCAATGCGGTCTTAGCCTCTCTGGTGTCAACATTCTGTCTGATTTTGGATTTTTTTTTTTTTTTTCAAAAATCAGACGACACCAGAGAGGCTGAATACCGCACTGAGTCAATGCGGTCTCAGCCTCTCTGGTCTCAACACTCTGTCTGATTTTGGATTTTTTTTTTTTTTTTCCAAAATCAGACTTGACACCAGAGAGGCTGAATACCGCACTGAGTCAATGCGGTCTTAGCCTCTCTGGTGTCAACACTCTGTCTGATTTTGGATTTTTTTTTTTTTTTCCAAAATCAGACTTGACACCAGAGAGGCTGAATACCGCACTGAGTCAATGCGGTCTTAGCCTCTCTGGTCTCAACACTCTGTCTGATTTTGGATTTTTTTTTTTTTTTTTCAAAATCAGACTTGACACCAGAGAGGCTGAATACCGCACTGAGTCAATGCGGTCTTAGCCTCTCTGGTGTCAACACTCTGTCTGATTTTGGATTTTTTTTTTTTTTTTCCAAAATCAGACTTGACACCAGAGAGGCTGAATACCGCACTGAGTCAATGCGGTCTTAGCCTCTCTGGTGTCAACACTCTGTCTGATTTTAGATTTTTTTTTTTTTTTCCAAAATCAGACTTGACACCAGAGAGGCTGAATACCGCACTGAGTCAATGCGGTCTTAGCCTCTCTGGTCTCAACACTCTGTCTGATTTTGGATTTTTTTTTTTTTTTTTTCCAAAATCAGACTTGACACCAGAGAGGCTGAATACCGCACTGAGTCAATGCGGTCTTAGCCTCTCTGGTGTCAACACTCTGCCTGATTTTGGATTTTTTTTTTTTTCTCCAAAATCAGACTTGACACCAGAGAGGCTGAATACTGCACTGAGTCAATGCGGTCTTAGCCTCTCTGGTCTCAACACTTTGTCTGATTTTGGATTTTTTTTTTTTTTTTCAAAAATCAGACTTGACACCAGAGAGGCTGAATACCGCACTGAGTCAATGCGGTCTTAGCCTCTCTGGTGTCAACACTCTGTCTGATTTTGGATTTTTTTTTTTTTTTTTCCAAAATCAGACTTGACACCAGAGAGGCTGAATACCGCACTGAGTCAATGCGGTCTTAGCCTCTCTGGTGTCAACACTCTGTCTGATTTTGGATTTTTTTTTTTTTTTTTCCAAAATCAGACTTGACACCAGAGAGGCTGAATACCGCACTGAGTCAATGCAGTCTTAGCCTCTCTGGTCTCAACACTCTGTCTGATTTTGGATTTTTTTTTTTTTTTTTCCAAAATCAGACTTGACACCAGAGAGGCTGAATACCGTACTGAGTCAATGCGGTCTTAGCCTCTCTGGTGTCAACACTCTGTCTGATTTTGGATTTTTTTTTTTTTTTCCCAAAATCAGACTTGACACCAGAGAGGCTGAATACCGCACTGAGTCAATGCGGTCTTAGCCTCTCTGGTCTCGACACTCTGTCTGATTTTGGATTTTTTTTTTTTTTTCCAAAATCAGACTTGACACCAGAGAGGCTGAATACCGCACTGAGTCAATGCGGTCTTAGCCTCTCTGGTGTCAACACTCTGTCTGATTTTGGATTTTTTTTTTTTTTTTCCAAAATCAGACTTGACACCAGAGAGGCTGAATACCGCACTGAGTCAATGCGGTCTTAGGCTCTCTGGTCTCAACACTCTGTCTGATTTTGGATTCTTTTTTTTTTTTTTTCAAAATCAGACTTGACACCAGAGAGGCTGATTACCGCAATGAGTCAATGCGGTCTTAGCCTCTCTGGTCTCAACACTCTGTCTGATTTTGGATTTTTTTTTTTTTTTTTCCAAAATCAGACTTGACACCAGAGAGGCTGAATACCGTACTGAGTCAATGCGGTCTTAGCCTCTCTGGTGTCAACACTCTGTCTGATTTTGGATTTTTTTTTTTTTTTTCAAAAATCAGACGACACCAGAGAGGCTGAATACCGCACTGAGTCAATGCGGTCTCAGCCTCTCTGGTCTCAACACTCTGTCTGATTTTGGATTTTTTTTTTTTTTTTCCAAAATCAGACTTGACACCAGAGAGGCTTGTTACCGCACTGAGTCAATGCGGTCTTAGCCTCTCTGGTGTCAACACTCTGTCTGATTTTGGATTTTTTTTTTTTTTTCCAAAATCAGACTTGACACCAGAGAGGCTGAATACCGCACTGAGTCAATGCGGTCTTAGCCTCTCTGGTCTCAACACTCTGTCTGATTTTGGATTTTTTTTTTTTTTTTTCAAAATCAGACTTGACACCAGAGAGGCTGAATACCGCACTGAGTCAATGCGGTCTTAGCCTCTCTGGTGTCAACACTCTGTCTGATTTTGGATTTTTTTTTTTTTTTTCCAAAATCAGACTTGACACCAGAGAGGCTGAATACCGCACTGAGTCAATGCGGTCTTAGCCTCTCTGGTCTCAACACTCTGTCTGATTTTGGATTTTTTTTTTTTTTTTTCCAAAATCAGACTTGACACCAGAGAGGCTGAATACCGCACTGAGTCAATGCGGTCTTAGCCTCTCTGGTGTCAACACTCTGTCTGATTTTGGATTTTTTTTTTTTTTCCAAAATCAGACTTGACACCAGAGAGGCTGAATACTGCACTGAGTCAATGCGGTCTTAGCCTCTCTGGTCTCAACACTTTGTCTGATTTTGGATTTTTTTTTTTTTTTTTCCAAAATCAGACTTGACACCAGAGAGGCTGAATACCGCACTGAGTCAATGCGGTCTTAGCCTCTCTGGTGTCAACACTCTGTGTGATTTTTGATTTTTTTTTTTTTTTTCCAAAATCAGACTTGACACCAGAGAGGCTGAATACCGCACTGAGTCAATGTGGTCTTAGCCTCTCTGGTCTCAACACTCTGTCTGATTTTTTTTTTTTTTTTTTTTTTTCCAAAATCAGACTTGACACCAGAGAGGCTGAATACCGCACTGAGTCAATGCGGTCTTAGCCTCTCTGGTCTCAACACTCTGTCTGATTTTGGATTTTTTTTTTTTTTTTTCAAAAATCAGACTTGACACCAGAGAGGCTGAATACCGCACTGAGTCAATGCGGTCTTAGCCTCTCTGGTGTCAACACTCTGTTTGATTTTGGATTTTTTTTTTTTTTTTTCCAAAATCAGACTTGACACCAGAGAGGCTGAATACCGCACTGAGTCAATGCGGTCTTAGCCTCTCTGGTCTCAACACTCTGTCTGATTTTGGATTTTTTTTTTTTTTTTTTCAAAAATCAGACTTGACACCAGAGAGGCTGAATACCGCACTGAGTCAATGCGGTCTTAGCCTCTCTGGTGTCAACACTCTGTCTGATTTTGGATTTTTTTTTTTTTTTTTCCAAAATCAGACTTGACACCAGAGAGGCTGAATACCGCACTGAGTCAATGCGGTCTTAGCCTCTCTGGTCTCGACACTCTGTCTGATTTTGGATTTTTTTTTTTTTTTTCCAAAATCAGACTTGACACCAGAGAGGCTGAATACCGCACTGAGTCAATGCGGTCTCAGCCTCTCTGGTCTCAACACTCTGTCTGACTTTGGATTTTTTTTTTTTTTTTTCCAAAATCAGACTTGACACCAGAGAGGCTGAATACCGCACTGAGTCAATGCGGTCTTAGCCTCTCTGGTGTCAACACTCTGTCTGATTTTGGATTTTTTTTTTTTTTTTCCCAAAATCAGACTTGACACCAGAGAGGCTGAATACCGCACTGAGTCAATGCGGTCTTAGCCTCTCTGGTCTCAACACTCTGTCTGATTTTGGATTTTTTTTTTTTTTTCCAAAATCAGACTTGACACCAGAGAGGCTGAATACCGCACTGAGTCAATGCGGTCTTAGCCTCTCTGGTGTCAACACTCTGTCTGATTTTGGATTTTTTTTTTTTTTTTCCAAAATCAGACTTGACACCAGAGAGGCTGAATACCGCACTGAGTCAATGCGGTCTTAGCCTCTCTGGTCTCAACACTCTGTCTGATTTTGGATTTTTTTTTTTTTTTTTCCAAAATCAGACTTGACACCAGAGAGGCTGAATACCGCACTGAGTCAATGCGGTCTTAGCCTCTCTGTTGTCAACACTCTGTCTGATTTTGGATTTTTTTTTTTTTTTCCAAAATCAGACTTGACACCAGAGAGGCTGAATACCGCACTGAGTCAATGCGGTCTTAGCCTCTCTGGTCTCAACACTTTGTCTGATTTTGGATTTTTTTTTTTTTTTTTTCCAAAATCAGACTTGACACCAGAGAGGCTGAATACCGCACTGAGTCAATGCGGTCTTAGCCTCTCTGGTGTCAACACTCTGTGTGATTTTGGATTTTTTTTTTTTTTTTTCCAAAATCAGACTTGACACCAGAGAGGCTGAATACCGCACTGAGTCAATGTGGTCTTAGCCTCTCTGGTCTCAACACTCTGTCTGATTTTGGATTTTTTTTTTTTTTTTTCCAAAATCAGACTTGACACCAGAGAGGCTGAATACCGCACTGAGTCAATGCGGTCTTAGCCTCTCTGGTCTCAACACTCTGTCTGATTTTGGGTTTTTTTTTTTTTTTTTCCAAAATCAGACTTGACACCAGAGAGGCTGAATACCGCACTGAGTCAATGCGGTCTTAGCCTCTCTGGTGTCAACACTCTGTCTGATTTTGGATTTTTTTTTTTTTTTTTCCAAAATCAGACTTGACACCAGAGAGGCTGAATACCGCACTGAGTCAATGCGGTCTTAGCCTCTCTGGTCTCAACACTCTGTCTGATTTTGGATTTTTTTTTTTTTTTTTTCAAAAATCAGACTTGACACCAGAGAGGCTGAATACCGCACTGAGTCAATGCGGTCTTAGCCTCTCTGGTCTCAACACTCTGTCTGATTTTGGATTTTTTTTTTTTTTTTCCAAAATCAGACTTGACACCAGAGAGACTGAATACCGCACTGAGTCAATGCGGTCTTAGCCTCTCTGGTGTCAACACTCTGTCTGATTTTGGATTTTTTTTTTTTTTTCCAAAATCAGACTTGACACCAGAGAGGCTGAATACCGCACTGAGTCAATGCGGTCTCAGCCTCTCTGGTCTCAACACTCTGTCTGATTTTGGATTTTTTTTTTTTTTTTCCAAAATCAGATTTGACACCAGAGAGGCTGAATACCGCAATGAGTCAATGCGGTCTTAGCCTCTTTGGTCTCAACACTCTGTCTGATTTTGGATTTTTTTTTCTTCCAAAATCAGACTTGACACCAGAGAGGCTGAATACCGCACTGAGTCAATGCGGTCTTAGCCTCTCTGGTGTCAACACTCTGTCTGATTTTGGATTTTGGATTTTTTTTTCCAAAATCAGACTTGACACCAGAGAGGCTGAATACCGCACTGAGTCAATGCGGTCTTAGCCTCTCTGGTCTCAACACTCTGTCTGATTTTGGATTTTTTTTTTTTTTTCTCCAAAATCAGACTTGACACCAGAGAGGCTGAATACCGCACTGAGTCAATGCGGTCTTAGCCTCTCTGGTGTCAACACTCTGTCTGATTTTGGATTTTTTTTTTTTTTTTCAAATTCAGACTTGACAGCAGAGAGGCTGAATACCGCACTGAGTCAATGCGGTCTTAGCCTCTCTGGTCTCAACACTCTGTCTGATTTTGGATTTTTTTTTTTTTTTTTTACCAAAATCAGACTTGACACCAGAGAGGCTGAATACCGCACTGAGTCAATGCGGTCTTAGCCTCTCTGGTGTCAACACTCTGTCTGATTTTGGATTTTTTTTTCCTTTTCCAAAATCAGACTTGACACCAGAGAGGCTGAATACCGCACTGAGTCAATGCAGTCTTAGCCTCTCTGGTCTCAACACTCTGTCTGATTTTGGATTTTTTTTTTTTTTTTTCCAAAATCAGACTTGACACCAGAGAGGCTGAATGCCGCACTGAGTCAATGCGGTCTCAGCCTCTCTGGTCTCAACACTGTGTCTGATTTTGGATTTTTTTTTCTTTTTTTTCCAAAATCAGACTTGACACCAGAGAGGCTGAATACCGCACTGAGTCAATGCGGTCTTAGCCTCTCTGGTCTCAACACTCTGTCTGATTTTGGATTTTTTTTTCTTTTTTTTCCAAAATCAGACTTGACACCAGAGAGGCTGAATACCGCACTGAGTCAATGCGGTCTTAGCCTCTCTGGTCTCAACACTCTTTCTGATTTTGGATTTTTTTTTTTTTTCCAAAATCAGACTTGACACCAGAGAGGCTGAATACCGCACTGAGTCAATGCGGTCTTAGCCTCTCTGGTGTCAACACTCTGTCTGATTTTGGATTTTTTTTTTTTTTTTCCAAAATCAGACTTGACACCAGAGAGGCTGAATGCCGCACTGAGTCAATGCGGTCTTAGCCTCTCTGGTCTCAACACTCTGTCTGATTTTGGATTTTTTTTTTTTTTTTCCAAAATCAGACTTGACACCAGAGAGGCTGAATGCCGCACTGAGTCAATGCGGTCTTAGCCTCTCTGGTGTCAACACTCTGTCTGATTTTGGATTTTTTTTTTTTTTTTCCAAAATCAGACTTGACACCAGAGAGGCTGAATACCGCACTGTGTCAATGCGGTCTTAGCCTCTCTGGTGTCAACACTCTGTCTGATTTTGGATTTTTTTTTTTTTTTTTCAAAATCAGACTTGACACCAGAGAGGCTGAATACCGCACTGAGTCAATGCGGTCTTAGCCTCTCTGGTCTCAACACTCGGTCTGATTTTGGATTTTTTTTTTTTTTTCCAAAATCAGACTTGACACCAGAGAGGCTGAATACCGCACTGAGTCAATGCGGTCTTAGCCTCTCTGGTCTCAACCCTCTGTCTGATTTTGGATTTTTTTTTTTTTTTTTCCAAAAATCAGACGACACCAGAGAGGCTGAATACCGCACTGAGTCAATGCGGTCTTAGCCTCTCTGGTCTCAACACTCTGTCTGATTTTGGATTTTTTTTTTTTTTTTTCCAAAATCAGACTTGACACCAGAGAGGCTGAATACCGCACTGAGTCAATGCGGTCTTAGCCTCTCTGGTGTCAACACTCTGTCTGATTTTGGATTTTTTTTTTTTTTTTCAAAAATCAGACGACACCAGAGAGGCTGAATACCGCACTGAGTCAATGCGGTCTCAGCCTCTCTGGTCTCAACACTCTGTCTGATTTTGGATTTTTTTTTTTTTTTTCCAAAATCAGACTTGACACCAGAGAGGCTGAATACCGCACTGAGTCAATGCGGTCTTAGCCTCTCTGGTCTCAACACTCTGTCTGATTTTGGATTTTTTTTTTTTTTTCCAAAATCAGACTTGACACCAGAGAGGCTGAATACCGCACTGAGTCAATGCGGTCTTAGCCTCTCTGGTCTCAACACTCTGTCTGATTTTGGATTTTTTTTTTCTTTTTCTCCAAAATCAGACTTGACACCAGAGAGGCTGAATACCGCACTGAGTCAATGCGGTCTTAGCCTCTCTGGTGTCAACACTCTGTCTGATTTTGGATTTTTTTTTTTTTTTTCAAATTCAGACTTGACAGCAGAGAGGCTGAATACCGCACTGAGTCAATGCGGTCTTAGCCTCTCTGGTCTCAACACTCTGTCTGATTTTGGATTTTTTTTTTTTTTTTTTACCAAAATCAGACTTGACACCAGAGAGGCTGAATACCGCACTGAGTCAATGCGGTCTTAGCCTCTCTGGTGTCAACACTCTGTCTGATTTTGGATTTTTTTTTCCTTTTCCAAAATCAGACTTGACACCAGAGAGGCTGAATACCGCACTGAGTCAATGCAGTCTTAGCCTCTCTGGTCTCAACACTCTGTCTGATTTTGGATTTTTTTTTTTTTTTTCCAAAATCAGACTTGACACCAGAGAGGCTGAATGCCGCACTGAGTCAATGCGGTCTCAGCCTCTCTGGTCTCAACACTGTGTCTGATTTTGGATTTTTTTTTCTTTTTTTTCCAAAATCAGACTTGACACCAGAGAGGCTGAATACCGCACTGAGTCAATGCGGTCTTAGCCTCTCTGGTCTCAACACTCTGTCTGATTTTGGATTTTTTTTTCTTTTTTTTCCAAAATCAGACTTGACACCAGAGAGGCTGAATACCGCACTGAGTCAATGCGGTCTTAGCCTCTCTGGTCTCAACACTCTTTCTGATTTTGGATTTTTTTTTTTTTTCCAAAATCAGACTTGACACCAGAGAGGCTGAATACCGCACTGAGTCAATGCGGTCTTAGCCTCTCTGGTGTCAACACTCTGTCTGATTTTGGATTTTTTTTTTTTTTTTCCAAAATCAGACTTGACACCAGAGAGGCTGAATGCCGCACTGAGTCAATGCGGTCTTAGCCTCTCTGGTCTCAACACTCTGTCTGATTTTGGATTTTTTTTTTTTTTTTCCAAAATCAGACTTGACACCAGAGAGGCTGAATGCCGCACTGAGTCAATGCGGTCTTAGCCTCTCTGGTGTCAACACTCTGTCTGATTTTGGATTTTTTTTTTTTTTTTCCAAAATCAGACTTGACACCAGAGAGGCTGAATACCGCACTGTGTCAATGCGGTCTTAGCCTCTCTGGTGTCAACACTCTGTCTGATTTTGGATTTTTTTTTTTTTTTTTTCAAAATCAGACTTGACACCAGAGAGGCTGAATACCGCACTGAGTCAATGCGGTCTTAGCCTCTCTGGTCTCAACACTCGGTCTGATTTTGGATTTTTTTTTTTTTTTCCAAAATCAGACTTGACACCAGAGAGGCTGAATACCGCACTGAGTCAATGCGGTCTTAGCCTCTCTGGTCTCAACCCTCTGTCTGATTTTGGATTTTTTTTTTTTTTTTTTCAAAAATCAGACTTGACACCAGAGAGGCTGAATACCGCACTGAGTCAATGCGGTCTTAGCCTCTCTGGTCTCAACACTCTGTCTGATTTTGGATTTTTTTTTTTTTTTTTCCAAAATCAGACTTGACACCAGAGAGGCTGAATACCGCACTGAGTCAATGCGGTCTTAGCCTCTCTGGTGTCAACACTCTGTCTGATTTTGGATTTTTTTTTTTTTTTTCAAAAATCAGACGACACCAGAGAGGCTGAATACCGCACTGAGTCAATGCGGTCTCAGCCTCTCTGGTCTCAACACTCTGTCTGATTTTGGATTTTTTTTTTTTTTTTCCAAAATCAGACTTGACACCAGAGAGGCTGAATACCGCACTGAGTCAATCCGGTCTTAGCCTCTCTGGTGTCAACACTCTGTCTGATTTTGGATTTTTTTTTTTTTTTTTCCAAAATCAGACTTGACACCAGAGAGGCTGAATACCGCACTGAGTCAATGCGGTCTTAGCCTCTCTGGTCTCAACACTCTGTCTGATTTTGGATTTTTTTTTTTTTTTTTCAAAATCAGACTTGACACCAGAGAGGCTGAATACCGCACTGAGTCAATGCGGTCTTAGCCTCTCTGGTGTCAACACTCTGTCTGATTTTGGATTTTTTTTTTTTTTTCCCAAAATCAGACTTGACACCAGAGAGGCTGAATACCGCACTGAGTCAATGCGGTATTAGCCTCTCTGGTCTCAACACTCTGTCTGATTTTGGATTTTTTTTTTTTTTTTTCCAAAATCAGACTTGACACCAGAGAGGCTGAATACCGCACTGAGTCAATGCGGTCTTAGCCTCTCTGGTGTCAACACTCTGTCTGATTTTGGATTTTTTTTTTTTTCCAAAATCAGACTTGACACCAGAGAGGCTGAATACTGCACTGAGTCAATGCGGTCTTAGCCTCTCTGGTCTCAACACTTTGTCTGATTTTGGATTTTTTTTTTTTTTTTTTCCAAAATCAGACTTGACACCAGAGAGGCTGAATACCGCACTGAGTCAATGCGGTCTTAGCCTCTCTGGTCTCAACACTCTGTGTGATTTTTGATTTTTTTTTTTTTTTTCCAAAATCAGACTTGACACCAGAGAGGCTGAATACCGCACTGAGTCAATGCGGTCTTAGCCTCTCTGGTGTCAACACTCTGTCTGATTTTGGATTTTTTTTTTCTTTTTTTCCAAAATCAGACTTGACACCAGAGAGGCTGAATACCGCACTGAGTCAATGCAGTATTAGCCTCTCTGGTCTCAACACTGTCTGATTTTGGATTTTTTTTTTTTTTTTTTCCAAAATCAGACTTGACACCAGAGAGGCTGAATACCGCACTGAGTCAATGCGGTCTTAGCCTCTCTGGTCTCAACACTCTGTCTGATTTTGGATTTTTTTTTTTTTTTTTCAAAATCAGACTTGACACCAGAGAGGCTAAATACCGCACTGAGTCAATGCGGTCTTAGCCTCTCTGGTCTCAACACTCTGTCTGATTTTGGATTTTTTTTTTTTTTTTTTTAAATCAGACGACACCAGAGAGGCTGAATACCGCACTGAGTCAATGCGGTCTCAGCCTCTCTGGTCTCAACACTCTGTCTGATTTTGGATTTTTTTCTTTTTTTCCAAAATCAGACTTGACACCAGAGAGGCTGAATACCGCACTGAGTCAATGCGGTCTTAGCCTCTCTGGTGTCAACACTCTGTCTGATTTTGTATTTTTTTTTTTTTTTCCAAAATCAGACTTGACACCAGAGAGGCTGAATACCGCACTGAGTCAATGCGGTCTTAGCCTCTCTGGTCTCAACACTCTGTCTGATTTTGGATTTTTTTTTTTTTTTTTCCAAAATCAGACTTGACACCAGAGAGGCTGAATACCGCACTGAGTCAATGCGGTCTTAGCCTCTCTGGTGTCAACACTCTGTCTGATTTTGGATTTTTTTTTTTTTTCCAAAATCAGACTTGACACCAGAGAGGCTGAATACTGCACTGAGTCAATGCGGTCTTAGCCTCTCTGGTCTCAACACTTTGTCTGATTTTGGATTTTTTTTTTTTTTTTTCCAAAATCAGACTTGACACCAGAGAGGCTGAATACCGCACTGAGTCAATGCGGTCTTAGCCTCTCTGGTGTCAACACTCTGTCTGATTTTGGATTTTTTTTTTTTTTTTTCCAAAATCAGACTTGACACCAGAGAGGCTGAATACCGCACTGAGTCAATGCGGTCTTAGCCTCTCTGGTCTCAACACTCTGTCTGATTTTGGATTTTTTTTTTTTTTTTTCCAAAATCAGACTTGACACCAGAGAGGCTGAATACCGCACTGAGTCAATGCGGTCTTAGCCTCTCTGGTGTCAACAC
The DNA here is from genome assembly GCF_964638095.1 of Poromitra crassiceps. NCBI lineage: Eukaryota > Metazoa > Chordata > Actinopteri > Beryciformes > Melamphaidae > Poromitra > Poromitra crassiceps. The sequence goes on along the minus strand of NC_139635.1, from coordinate 2,024,314 downwards.
TCTGTCTGATTTTGGATTTTTTTTTTTTTTTTCCAAAATCAGACTTGACACCAGAGAGGCTGAATACCGCACTGAGTCAATGCAGTCTTAGCCTCTCTGGTCTCAACACTCTGTCTGATTTTGGATTTTTTTTTTTTTTTTTCCAAAATCAGACTTGACACCAGAGAGGCTGAATACCGCACTGAGTCAATGCGGTCTTAGCCTCTCTGGTGTCAACACTCTGTCTGATTTTGGATTTTTTTTTTTTTTCCCAAAATCAGACTTGACACCAGAGAGGCTGAATACCGCACTGAGTCAATGCGGTCTTAGCCTCTCTGGTCTCGACACTCTGTCTGATTTTGGATTTTTTTTTTTTTTTTCCAAAATCAGACTTGACACCAGAGAGGCTGAATACCGCACTGAGTCAATGCGGTCTTAGCCTCTCTGGTGTCAACACTCTGTCTGATTTTGGATTTTTTTTTTTTTTCCAAAATCAGACTTGACACCAGAGAGGCTGAATACCGCACTGAGTCAATGCGGTCTTAGCCTCTCTGGTCTCAACACTCTGTCTGATTTTGGATTTTTTTTTTTTTTTTTCCAAAATCAGACTTGACACCAGAGAGGCTGAATACCGCACTGAGTCAATGCGGTCTTAGCCTCTCTGGTGTCAACACTCTGTCTGATTTTGGATTTTTTTTTTTTTTTTTCCAAAATCAGACTTGACACCAGAGAGGCTGAATACCGCACTGAGTCAATGCGGTCTTAGCCTCTCTGGTCTCAACACTCTGTCTGATTTTGGATTTTTTTTTTTTTTTTTTCAAAAATCAGACTTGACACCAGAGAGGCTGAATACCGCACTGAGTCAATGCGGTCTTAGCCTCTCTGGTCTCAACACTCTGTCTGATTTTGGATTTTTTTTTTTTTTTTTCCAAAATCAGACTTGACACCAGAGAGACTGAATACCGCACTGAGTCAATGCGGTCTTAGCCTCTCTGGTGTCAACACTCTGTCTGATTTTGGATTTTTTTTTTTTTTTTCCAAAATCAGACTTGACACCAGAGAGGCTGAATACCGCACTGAGTCAATGCAGTCTTAGCCTCTCTGGTCTCAACACTCTGTCTGATTTTGGATTTTTTTTTTTTTTTTTCCAAAATCAGACTTGACACCAGAGAGGCTGAATACCGCACTGAGTCAATGCGGTCTTAGCCTCTCTGGTGTCAACACTCTGTCTGATTTTGGATTTTTTTTTTTTTTCCCAAAATCAGACTTGACACCAGAGAGGCTGAATACCGCACTGAGTCAATGCGGTCTTAGCCTCTCTGGTCTCGACACTCTGTCTGATTTTGGATTTTTTTTTTTTTTTTCCAAAATCAGACTTGACACCAGAGAGGCTGAATACCGCACTGAGTCAATGCGGTCTTAGCCTCTCTGGTGTCAACACTCTGTGTGATTTTGGATTTTTTTTTTTTTTTTCCAAAATCAGACTTGACACCAGAGAGGCTGAATACCGCACTGAGTCAATGTGGTCTTAGCCTCTCTGGTGTCAACACTCTGTCTGATTTTGGATTTTTTTTTTTTTTTCCAAAATCAGACTTGACACCAGAGAGGCTTGTTACCGCACTGAGTCAATGCGGTCTTAGCCTCTCTGGTGTCAACACTCTGTCTGATTTTGGATTTTTTTTTTTTTTTCCAAAATCAGACTTGACACCAGAGAGGCTGAATACCGCACTGAGTCAATGCGGTCTTAGCCTCTCTGGTCTCAACACTCTGTCTGATTTTGGATTTTTTTTTTTTTTTTTCAAAATCAGACTTGACACCAGAGAGGCTGAATACCGCACTGAGTCAATGCGGTCTTAGCCTCTCTGGTGTCAACACTCTGTCTGATTTTGGATTTTTTTTTTTTTTTCCAAAATCAGACTTGACACCAGAGAGGCTGAATACCGCACTGAGTCAATGCGGTCTTAGCCTCTCTGGTCTCAACACTCTGTCTGATTTTGGATTTTTTTTTTTTTTTTTCCAAAATCAGACTTGACACCAGAGAGGCTGAATACCGCACTGAGTCAATGCGGTCTTAGCCTCTCTGGTGTCAACACTCTGTCTGATTTTGGATTTTTTTTTTTTTTCCAAAATCAGACTTGACACCAGAGAGGCTGAATACTGCACTGAGTCAATGCGGTCTTAGCCTCTCTGGTCTCAACACTTTGTCTGATTTTGGATTTTTTTTTTTTTTTTTCCAAAATCAGACTTGACACCAGAGAGGCTGAATACCGCACTGAGTCAATGCGGTCTTAGCCTCTCTGGTGTCAACACTCTGTGTGATTTTGGATTTTTTTTTTTTTTTTCCAAAATCAGACTTGACACCAGAGAGGCTGAATACCGCACTGAGTCAATGTGGTCTTAGCCTCTCTGGTCTCAACACTCTGTCTGATTTTGGGTTTTTTTTTTTTTTTTCCAAAATCAGACTTGACACCAGAGAGGCTGAATACCGCACTGAGTCAATGCGGTCTTAGCCTCTCTGGTCTCAACACTCTGTCTGATTTTGGATTTTTTTTTTTTTTTTTCCAAAATCAGACTTGACACCAGAGAGGCTGAATACCGCACTGAGTCAATGCGGTCTTAGCCTCTCTGGTGTCAACACTCTGTCTGATTTTGGATTTTTTTTTTTTTTTTTCCAAAATCAGACTTGACACCAGAGAGGCTGAATACCGCACTGAGTCAATGCGGTCTTAGCCTCTCTGGTCTCAACACTCTGTCTGATTTTGGATTTTTTTTTTTTTTTTTTCAAAAATCAGACTTGACACCAGAGAGGCTGAATACCGCACTGAGTCAATGCGGTCTTAGCCTCTCTGGTGTCAACACTCTGTCTGATTTTGGATTTTTTTTTTTTTTTTCCAAAATCAGACTTGACACCAGAGAGGCTGAATACCGCACTGAGTCAATGCGGTCTTAGCCTCTCTGGTCTCGACACTCTGTCTGATTTTGGATTTTTTTTTTTTTTTTCCAAAATCAGACTTGACACCAGAGAGGCTGAATACCGCACTGAGTCAATGCGGTCTCAGCCTCTCTGGTCTCAACACTCTGTCTGACTTTGGATTTTTTTTTTTTTTTTTCCAAAATCAGACTTGACACCAGAGAGGCTGAATACCGCACTGAGTCAATGCGGTCTTAGCCTCTCTGGTGTCAACACTCTGTCTGATTTTGGATTTTTTTTTTTTTTTCCCCAAAATCAGACTTGACACCAGAGAGGCTGAATACCGCACTGAGTCAATGCGGTCTTAGCCTCTCTGGTGTCAACACTCTGTCTGATTTTGGATTTTTTTTTTTTTTTCCCCAAAATCAGACTTGACACCAGAGAGGCTGAATACCGCACTGAGTCAATGCAGTCTTAGCCTCTCTGGTCTCAACACTCTGTCTGATTTTGGATTTTTTTTTTTTTTTTTTCCAAAATCAGACTTGACACCAGAGAGGCTGAATGCCGCACTGAGTCAATGCGGTCTCAGCCTCTCTGGTCTCAACACTGTGTCTGATTTTGGATTTTTTTTTCTTTTTTTTCCAAAATCAGACTTGACACCAGAGAGGCTGAATACCGCACTGAGTCAATGCGGTCTTAGCCTCTCTGGTCTCAACACTCTGTCTGATTTTGGATTTTTTTTTCTTTTTTTTCCAAAATCAGACTTGACACCAGAGAGGCTGAATACCGCACTGAGTCAATGCGGTCTTAGCCTCTCTGGTCTCAACACTCTTTCTGATTTTGGATTTTTTTTTTTTTTCCAAAATCAGACTTGACACCAGAGAGGCTGAATACCGCACTGAGTCAATGCGGTCTTAGCCTCTCTGGTGTCAACACTCTGTCTGATTTTGGATTTTTTTTTTTTTTTTCCAAAATCAGACTTGACACCAGAGAGGCTGAATGCCGCACTGAGTCAATGCGGTCTTAGCCTCTCTGGTCTCAACACTCTGTCTGATTTTGGATTTTTTTTTTTTTTTTTCCAAAATCAGACTTGACACCAGAGAGGCTGAATGCCGCACTGAGTCAATGCGGTCTTAGCCTCTCTGGTGTCAACACTCTGTCTGATTTTGGATTTTTTTTTTTTTTTTCCAAAATCAGACTTGACACCAGAGAGGCTGAATACCGCACTGTGTCAATGCGGTCTTAGCCTCTCTGGTGTCAACACTCTGTCTGATTTTGGATTTTTTTTTTTTTTTTTTCAAAATCAGACTTGACACCAGAGAGGCTGAATACCGCACTGAGTCAATGCGGTCTTAGCCTCTCTGGTCTCAACACTCGGTCTGATTTTGGATTTTTTTTTTTTTTTCCAAAATCAGACTTGACACCAGAGAGGCTGAATACCGCACTGAGTCAATGCGGTCTTAGCCTCTCTGGTCTCAACCCTCTGTCTGATTTTGGATTTTTTTTTTTTTTTTTTCAAAAATCAGACTTGACACCAGAGAGGCTGAATACCGCACTGAGTCAATGCGGTCTTAGCCTCTCTGGTCTCAACACTCTGTCTGATTTTGGATTTTTTTTTTTTTTTTTCCAAAATCAGACTTGACACCAGAGAGGCTGAATACCGCACTGAGTCAATGCGGTCTTAGCCTCTCTGGTGTCAACACTCTGTCTGATTTTGGATTTTTTTTTTTTTTTTCAAAAATCAGACGACACCAGAGAGGCTGAATACCGCACTGAGTCAATGCGGTCTCAGCCTCTCTGGTCTCAACACTCTGTCTGATTTTGGATTTTTTTTTTTTTTTTCCAAAATCAGACTTGACACCAGAGAGGCTGAATACCGCACTGAGTCAATGCGGTCTTAGCCTCTCTGGTCTCAACACTCTGTCTGATTTTGGATTTTTTTTTTTTTTTCCAAAATCAGACTTGACACCAGAGAGGCTGAATACCGCACTGAGTCAATGCGGTCTTAGCCTCTCTGGTCTCAACACTCTGTCTGATTTTGGATTTTTTTTTTTTTTTCTCCAAAATCAGACTTGACACCAGAGAGGCTGAATACCGCACTGAGTCAATGCGGTCTTAGCCTCTCTGGTGTCAACACTCTGTCTGATTTTGGATTTTTTTTTTTTTTTTCAAATTCAGACTTGACAGCAGAGAGGCTGAATACCGCACTGAGTCAATGCGGTCTTAGCCTCTCTGGTCTCAACACTCTGTCTGATTTTGGATTTTTTTTTTTTTTTTTTACCAAAATCAGACTTGACACCAGAGAGGCTGAATACCGCACTGAGTCAATGCGGTCTTAGCCTCTCTGGTGTCAACACTCTGTCTGATTTTGGATTTTTTTTTCCTTTTCCAAAATCAGACTTGACACCAGAGAGGCTGAATACCGCACTGAGTCAATGCAGTCTTAGCCTCTCTGGTCTCAACACTCTGTCTGATTTTGGATTTTTTTTTTTTTTTTTCCAAAATCAGACTTGACACCAGAGAGGCTGAATGCCGCACTGAGTCAATGCGGTCTCAGCCTCTCTGGTCTCAACACTGTGTCTGATTTTGGATTTTTTTTTCTTTTTTTTCCAAAATCAGACTTGACACCAGAGAGGCTGAATACCGCACTGAGTCAATGCGGTCTTAGCCTCTCTGGTCTCAACACTCTGTCTGATTTTGGATTTTTTTTTTTTTTTTTTCAAAAATCAGACTTGACACCAGAGAGGCTGAATACCGCACTGAGTCAATGCGGTCTTAGCCTCTCTGGTGTCAACACTCTGTCTGATTTTGGATTTTTTTTTTTTTTTTCCAAAATCAGACTTGACACCAGAGAGGCTGAATACCGCACTGAGTCAATGCGGTCTTAGCCTCTCTGGTCTCGACACTCTGTCTGATTTTGGATTTTTTTTTTTTTTTTCCAAAATCAGACTTGACACCAGAGAGGCTGAATACCGCACTGAGTCAATGCGGTCTCAGCCTCTCTGGTCTCAACACTCTGTCTGACTTTGGATTTTTTTTTTTTTTTTTCCAAAATCAGACTTGACACCAGAGAGGCTGAATACCGCACTGAGTCAATGCGGTCTTAGCCTCTCTGGTGTCAACACTCTGTCTGATTTTGGATTTTTTTTTTTTTTTTCCCCAAAATCAGACTTGACACCAGAGAGGCTGAATACCGCACTGAGTCAATGCGGTCTTAGCCTCTCTGGTGTCAACACTCTGTCTGATTTTGGATTTTTTTTTTTTTTTCCCCAAAATCAGACTTGACACCAGAGAGGCTGAATACCGCACTGAGTCAATGCAGTCTTAGCCTCTCTGGTCTCAACACTCTGTCTGATTTTGGATTTTTTTTTTTTTTTTTTCCAAAATCAGACTTGACACCAGAGAGGCTGAATGCCGCACTGAGTCAATGCGGTCTCAGCCTCTCTGGTCTCAACACTGTGTCTGATTTTGGATTTTTTTTTCTTTTTTTTCCAAAATCAGACTTGACACCAGAGAGGCTGAATACCGCACTGAGTCAATGCGGTCTTAGCCTCTCTGGTCTCAACACTCTGTCTGATTTTGGATTTTTTTTTCTTTTTTTTCCAAAATCAGACTTGACACCAGAGAGGCTGAATACCGCACTGAGTCAATGCGGTCTTAGCCTCTCTGGTCTCAACACTCTTTCTGATTTTGGATTTTTTTTTTTTTTTCCAAAATCAGACTTGACACCAGAGAGGCTGAATACCGCACTGAGTCAATGCGGTCTTAGCCTCTCTGGTGTCAACACTCTGTCTGATTTTGGATTTTTTTTTTTTTTTTCCAAAATCAGACTTGACACCAGAGAGGCTGAATGCCGCACTGAGTCAATGCGGTCTTAGCCTCTCTGGTCTCAACACTCTGTCTGATTTTGGATTTTTTTTTTTTTTTTCCAAAATCAGACTTGACACCAGAGAGGCTGAATGCCGCACTGAGTCAATGCGGTCTTAGCCTCTCTGGTGTCAACACTCTGTCTGATTTTGGATTTTTTTTTTTTTTTTCCAAAATCAGACTTGACACCAGAGAGGCTGAATACCGCACTGTGTCAATGCGGTCTTAGCCTCTCTGGTGTCAACACTCTGTCTGATTTTGGATTTTTTTTTTTTTTTTTTCAAAATCAGACTTGACACCAGAGAGGCTGAATACCGCACTGAGTCAATGCGGTCTTAGCCTCTCTGGTCTCAACACTCGGTCTGATTTTGGATTTTTTTTTTTTTTTCCAAAATCAGACTTGACACCAGAGAGGCTGAATACCGCACTGAGTCAATGCGGTCTTAGCCTCTCTGGTCTCAACCCTCTGTCTGATTTTGGATTTTTTTTTTTTTTTTTTCAAAAATCAGACTTGACACCAGAGAGGCTGAATACCGCACTGAGTCAATGCGGTCTTAGCCTCTCTGGTCTCAACACTCTGTCTGATTTTGGATTTTTTTTTTTTTTTTTCCAAAATCAGACTTGACACCAGAGAGGCTGAATACCGCACTGAGTCAATGCGGTCTTAGCCTCTCTGGTGTCAACACTCTGTCTGATTTTGGATTTTTTTTTTTTTTTTCAAAAATCAGACGACACCAGAGAGGCTGAATACCGCACTGAGTCAATGCGGTCTCAGCCTCTCTGGTCTCAACACTCTGTCTGATTTTGGATTTTTTTTTTTTTTTTCCAAAATCAGACTTGACACCAGAGAGGCTGAATACCGCACTGAGTCAATGCGGTCTTAGCCTCTCTGGTCTCAACACTCTGTCTGATTTTGGATTTTTTTTTTTTTTTTCCAAAATCAGACTTGACACCAGAGAGGCTGAATACCGCACTGAGTCAATGCGGTCTCAGCCTCTCTGGTCTCAACACTGTGTCTGATTTTGGATTTTTTTTTCTTTTTTTTCCAAAATCAGACTTGACACCAGAGAGGCTGAATACCGCACTGAGTCAATGCGGTCTTAGCCTCTCTGGTCTCAACACTCTGTCTGATTTTGGATTTTTTTTTCTTTTTTTTCCAAAATCAGACTTGACACCAGAGAGGCTGAATACCGCACTGAGTCAATGCGGTCTTAGCCTCTCTGGTCTCAACACTCTTTCTGATTTTGGATTTTTTTTTTTTTTCCAAAATCAGACTTGACACCAGAGAGGCTGAATACCGCACTGAGTCAATGCGGTCTTAGCCTCTCTGGTGTCAACACTCTGTCTGATTTTGGATTTTTTTTTTTTTTTTCCAAAATCAGACTTGACACCAGAGAGGCTGAATGCCGCACTGAGTCAATGCGGTCTTAGCCTCTCTGGTCTCAACACTCTGTCTGATTTTGGATTTTTTTTTTTTTTTTCCAAAATCAGACTTGACACCAGAGAGGCTGAATGCCGCACTGAGTCAATGCGGTCTTAGCCTCTCTGGTGTCAACACTCTGTCTGATTTTGGATTTTTTTTTTTTTTTTCCAAAATCAGACTTGACACCAGAGAGGCTGAATACCGCACTGTGTCAATGCGGTCTTAGCCTCTCTGGTGTCAACACTCTGTCTGATTTTGGATTTTTTTTTTTTTTTTTTCAAAATCAGACTTGACACCAGAGAGGCTGAATACCGCACTGAGTCAATGCGGTCTTAGCCTCTCTGGTCTCAACACTCGGTCTGATTTTGGATTTTTTTTTTTTTTTCCAAAATCAGACTTGACACCAGAGAGGCTGAATACCGCACTGAGTCAATGCGGTCTTAGCCTCTCTGGTCTCAACCCTCTGTCTGATTTTGGATTTTTTTTTTTTTTTTTTCAAAAATCAGACTTGACACCAGAGAGGCTGAATACCGCACTGAGTCAATGCGGTCTTAGCCTCTCTGGTCTCAACACTCTGTCTGATTTTGGATTTTTTTTTTTTTTTTTCCAAAATCAGACTTGACACCAGAGAGGCTGAATACCGCACTGAGTCAATGCGGTCTTAGCCTCTCTGGTGTCAACACTCTGTCTGATTTTGGATTTTTTTTTTTTTTTTCAAAAATCAGACGACACCAGAGAGGCTGAATACCGCACTGAGTCAATGCGGTCTCAGCCTCTCTGGTCTCAACACTCTGTCTGATTTTGGATTTTTTTTTTTTTTTTCCAAAATCAGACTTGACACCAGAGAGGCTGAATACCGCACTGAGTCAATGCGGTCTTAGCCTCTCTGGTCTCAACACTCTGTCTGATTTTGGATTTTTTTTTTTTTTTTCCAAAATCAGACTTGACACCAGAGAGGCTGAATACCGCACTGAGTCAATGCGGTCTTAGCCTCTCTGGTCTCAACACTCTGTCTGATTTTGGATTTTTTTTTTTTTTTCTCCAAAATCAGACTTGACACCAGAGAGGCTGAATACCGCACTGAGTCAATGCGGTCTTAGCCTCTCTGGTGTCAACACTCTGTCTGATTTTGGATTTTTTTTTTTTTTTTCAAATTCAGACTTGACAGCAGAGAGGCTGAATACCGCACTGAGTCAATGCGGTCTTAGCCTCTCTGGTCTCAACACTCTGTCTGATTTTGGATTTTTTTTTTTTTTTTTTACCAAAATCAGACTTGACACCAGAGAGGCTGAATACCGCACTGAGTCAATGCGGTCTTAGCCTCTCTGGTGTCAACACTCTGTCTGATTTTGGATTTTTTTTTCCTTTTCCAAAATCAGACTTGACACCAGAGAGGCTGAATACCGCACTGAGTCAATGCAGTCTTAGCCTCTCTGGTCTCAACACTCTGTCTGATTTTGGATTTTTTTTTTTTTTTTTCCAAAATCAGACTTGACACCAGAGAGGCTGAATGCCGCACTGAGTCAATGCGGTCTCAGCCTCTCTGGTCTCAACACTGTGTCTGATTTTGGATTTTTTTTTCTTTTTTTTCCAAAATCAGACTTGACACCAGAGAGGCTGAATACCGCACTGAGTCAATGCGGTCTTAGCCTCTCTGGTCTCAACACTCTGTCTGATTTTGGATTTTTTTTTCTTTTTTTTCCAAAATCAGACTTGACACCAGAGAGGCTGAATACCGCACTGAGTCAATGCGGTCTTAGCCTCTCTGGTCTCAACACTCTTTCTGATTTTGGATTTTTTTTTTTTTTCCAAAATCAGACTTGACACCAGAGAGGCTGAATACCGCACTGAGTCAATGCGGTCTTAGCCTCTCTGGTGTCAACACTCTGTCTGATTTTGGATTTTTTTTTTTTTTTCCAAAATCAGACTTGACACCAGAGAGGCTGAATACCGCACTGAGTCAATGCGGTCTTAGCCTCTCTGGTCTCAACCCTCTGTCTGATTTTGGATTTTTTTTTTTTTTTTTTCAAAAATCAGACTTGACACCAGAGAGGCTGAATACCGCACTGAGTCAATGCGGTCTTAGCCTCTCTGGTCTCAACACTCTGTCTGATTTTGGATTTTTTTTTTTTTTTTTCCAAAATCAGACTTGACACCAGAGAGGCTGAATACCGCACTGAGTCAATGCGGTCTTAGCCTCTCTGGTGTCAACACTCTGTCTGATTTTGGATTTTTTTTTTTTTTTTCAAAAATCAGACGACACCAGAGAGGCTGAATACCGCACTGAGTCAATGCGGTCTCAGCCTCTCTGGTCTCAACACTCTGTCTGATTTTGGATTTTTTTTTTTTTTTTCCAAAATCAGACTTGACACCAGAGAGGCTGAATACCGCACTGAGTCAATCCGGTCTTAGCCTCTCTGGTGTCAACACTCTGTCTGATTTTGGATTTTTTTTTTTTTTTTTCCAAAATCAGACTTGACACCAGAGAGGCTGAATACCGCACTGAGTCAATGCGGTCTTAGCCTCTCTGGTCTCAACACTCTGTCTGATTTTGGATTTTTTTTTTTTTTTTTCAAAATCAGACTTGACACCAGAGAGGCTGAATACCGCACTGAGTCAATGCGGTCTTAGCCTCTCTGGTGTCAACACTCTGTCTGATTTTGGATTTTTTTTTTTTTTTCCCAAAATCAGACTTGACACCAGAGAGGCTGAATACCGCACTGAGTCAATGCGGTATTAGCCTCTCTGGTCTCAACACTCTGTCTGATTTTGGATTTTTTTTTTTTTTTTTCCAAAATCAGACTTGACACCAGAGAGGCTGAATACCGCACTGAGTCAATGCGGTCTTAGCCTCTCTGGTGTCAACACTCTGTCTGATTTTGGATTTTTTTTTTTTTTCCAAAATCAGACTTGACACCAGAGAGGCTGAATACTGCACTGAGTCAATGCGGTCTTAGCCTCTCTGGTCTCAACACTTTGTCTGATTTTGGATTTTTTTATTTTTTTTTTCCAAAATCAGACTTGACACCAGAGAGGCTGAATACCGCACTGAGTCAATGCGGTCTTAGCCTCTCTGGTCTCAACACTCTGTGTGATTTTTGATTTTTTTTTTTTTTTTCCAAAATCAGACTTGACACCAGAGAGGCTGAATACCGCACTGAGTCAATGCGGTCTTAGCCTCTCTGGTGTCAACACTCTGTCTGATTTTGGATTTTTTTTTTCTTTTTTTCCAAAATCAGACTTGACACCAGAGAGGCTGAATACCGCACTGAGTCAATGCAGTATTAGCCTCTCTGGTCTCAACACTGTCTGATTTTGGATTTTTTTTTTTTTTTTTTCCAAAATCAGACTTGACACCAGAGAGGCTGAATACCGCACTGAGTCAATGCGGTCTTAGCCTCTCTGGTCTCAACACTCTGTCTGATTTTGGATTTTTTTTTTTTTTTTTCAAAATCAGACTTGACACCAGAGAGGCTAAATACCGCACTGAGTCAATGCGGTCTTAGCCTCTCTGGTCTCAACACTCTGTCTGATTTTGGATTTTTTTTTTTTTTTTTTTAAATCAGACGACACCAGAGAGGCTGAATACCGCACTGAGTCAATGCGGTCTCAGCCTCTCTGGTCTCAACACTCTGTCTGATTTTGGATTTTTTTCTTTTTTTCCAAAATCAGACTTGACACCAGAGAGGCTGAATACCGCACTGAGTCAATGCGGTCTTAGCCTCTCTGGTGTCAACACTCTGTCTGATTTTGTATTTTTTTTTTTTTTTCCAAAATCAGACTTGACACCAGAGAGGCTGAATACCGCACTGAGTCAATGCGGTCTTAGCCTCTCTGGTCTCAACACTCTGTCTGATTTTGGATTTTTTTTTTTTTTTTTCCAAAATCAGACTTGACACCAGAGAGGCTGAATACCGCACTGAGTCAATGCGGTCTTAGCCTCTCTGGTGTCAACACTCTGTCTGATTTTGGATTTTTTTTTTTTTTCCAAAATCAGACTTGACACCAGAGAGGCTGAATACTGCACTGAGTCAATGCGGTCTTAGCCTCTCTGGTCTCAACACTTTGTCTGATTTTGGATTTTTTTTTTTTTTTTTCCAAAATCAGACTTGACACCAGAGAGGCTGAATACCGCACTGAGTCAATGCGGTCTTAGCCTCTCTGGTGTCAACACTCTGTCTGATTTTGGATTTTTTTTTTTTTTTTTCCAAAATCAGACTTGACACCAGAGAGGCTGAATACCGCACTGAGTCAATGCGGTCTTAGCCTCTCTGGTCTCAACACTCTGTCTGATTTTGGATTTTTTTTTTTTTTTTTCCAAAATCAGACTTGACACCAGAGAGGCTGAATACCGCACTGAGTCAATGCGGTCTTAGCCTCTCTGGTGTCAACACTCTGTCTGATTTTGGATTTTTTTTTTTTTTTTCCAAAATCAGACTTGACACCAGAGAGGCTGAATACCGCACTGAGTCAATGCAGTCTTAGCCTCTCTGGTCTCAACACTCTGTCTGATTTTGGATTTTTTTTTTTTTTTTTCCAAAATCAGACTTGACACCAGAGAGGCTGAATACCGCACTGAGTCAATGCGGTCTTAGCCTCTCTGGTGTCAACACTCTGTCTGATTTTGGATTTTTTTTTTTTTTCCCAAAATCAGACTTGACACCAGAGAGGCTGAATACCGCACTGAGTCAATGCGGTCTTAGCCTCTCTGGTCTCGACACTCTGTCTGATTTTGGATTTTTTTTTTTTTTTTTCCAAAATCAGACTTGACACCAGAGAGGCTGAATACCGCACTGAGTCAATGCGGTCTTAGCCTCTCTGGTGTCAACACTCTGTCTGATTTTGGATTTTTTTTTTTTTTCCAAAATCAGACTTGACACCAGAGAGGCTGAATACCGCACTGAGTCAATGCGGTCTTAGCCTCTCTGGTCTCAACACTCTGTCTGATTTTGGATTTTTTTTTTTTTTTTTCCAAAATCAGACTTGACACCAGAGAGGCTGAATACCGCACTGAGTCAATGCGGTCTTAGCCTCTCTGGTGTCAACACTCTGTCTGATTTTGGATTTTTTTTTTTTTTTTTCCAAAATCAGACTTGACACCAGAGAGGCTGAATACCGCACTGAGTCAATGCGGTCTTAGCCTCTCTGGTCTCAACACTCTGTCTGATTTTGGATTTTTTTTTTTTTTTTTTCAAAAATCAGACTTGACACCAGAGAGGCTGAATACCGCACTGAGTCAATGCGGTCTTAGCCTCTCTGGTCTCAACACTCTGTCTGATTTTGGATTTTTTTTTTTTTTTTTCCAAAATCAGACTTGACACCAGAGAGACTGAATACCGCACTGAGTCAATGCGGTCTTAGCCTCTCTGGTGTCAACACTCTGTCTGATTTTGGATTTTTTTTTTTTTTTTCCAAAATCAGACTTGACACCAGAGAGGCTGAATACCGCACTGAGTCAATGCAGTCTTAGCCTCTCTGGTCTCAACACTCTGTCTGATTTTGGATTTTTTTTTTTTTTTTTCCAAAATCAGACTTGACACCAGAGAGGCTGAATACCGCACTGAGTCAATGCGGTCTTAGCCTCTCTGGTGTCAACACTCTGTCTGATTTTGGATTTTTTTTTTTTTTCCCAAAATCAGACTTGACACCAGAGAGGCTGAATACCGCACTGAGTCAATGCGGTCTTAGCCTCTCTGGTCTCGACACTCTGTCTGATTTTGGATTTTTTTTTTTTTTTTCCAAAATCAGACTTGACACCAGAGAGGCTGAATACCGCACTGAGTCAATGCGGTCTTAGCCTCTCTGGTGTCAACACTCTGTGTGATTTTGGATTTTTTTTTTTTTTTTCCAAAATCAGACTTGACACCAGAGAGGCTGAATACCGCACTGAGTCAATGTGGTCTTAGCCTCTCTGGTGTCAACACTCTGTCTGATTTTGGATTTTTTTTTTTTTTCCAAAATCAGACTTGACACCAGAGAGGCTTGTTACCGCACTGAGTCAATGCGGTCTTAGCCTCTCTGGTGTCAACACTCTGTCTGATTTTGGATTTTTTTTTTTTTTTCCAAAATCAGACTTGACACCAGAGAGGCTGAATACCGCACTGAGTCAATGCGGTCTTAGCCTCTCTGGTCTCAACACTCTGTCTGATTTTGGATTTTTTTTTTTTTTTTTCAAAATCAGACTTGACACCAGAGAGGCTGAATACCGCACTGAGTCAATGCGGTCTTAGCCTCTCTGGTGTCAACACTCTGTCTGATTTTGGATTTTTTTTTTTTTTTCCAAAATCAGACTTGACACCAGAGAGGCTGAATACCGCACTGAGTCAATGCGGTCTTAGCCTCTCTGGTCTCAACACTCTGTCTGATTTTGGATTTTTTTTTTTTTTTTTCCAAAATCAGACTTGACACCAGAGAGGCTGAATACCGCACTGAGTCAATGCGGTCTTAGCCTCTCTGGTGTCAACACTCTGTCTGATTTTGGATTTTTTTTTTTTTTCCAAAATCAGACTTGACACCAGAGAGGCTGAATACTGCACTGAGTCAATGCGGTCTTAGCCTCTCTGGTCTCAACACTTTGTCTGATTTTGGATTTTTTTTTTTTTTTTTCCAAAATCAGACTTGACACCAGAGAGGCTGAATACCGCACTGAGTCAATGCGGTCTTAGCCTCTCTGGTGTCAACACTCTGTGTGATTTTGGATTTTTTTTTTTTTTTTCCAAAATCAGACTTGACACCAGAGAGGCTGAATACCGCACTGAGTCAATGTGGTCTTAGCCTCTCTGGTCTCAACACTCTGTCTGATTTTGGGTTTTTTTTTTTTTTTTCCAAAATCAGACTTGACACCAGAGAGGCTGAATACCGCACTGAGTCAATGCGGTCTTAGCCTCTCTGGTCTCAACACTCTGTCTGATTTTGGATTTTTTTTTTTTTTTTTCCAAAATCAGACTTGACACCAGAGAGGCTGAATACCGCACTGAGTCAATGCGGTCTTAGCCTCTCTGGTGTCAACACTCTGTCTGATTTTGGATTTTTTTTTTTTTTTTTCCAAAATCAGACTTGACACCAGAGAGGCTGAATACCGCACTGAGTCAATGCGGTCTTAGCCTCTCTGGTCTCAACACTCTGTCTGATTTTGGATTTTTTTTTTTTTTTTTTCAAAAATCAGACTTGACACCAGAGAGGCTGAATACCGCACTGAGTCAATGCGGTCTTAGCCTCTCTGGTGTCAACACTCTGTCTGATTTTGGATTTTTTTTTTTTTTTTCCAAAATCAGACTTGACACCAGAGAGGCTGAATACCGCACTGAGTCAATGCGGTCTTAGCCTCTCTGGTCTCGACACTCTGTCTGATTTTGGATTTTTTTTTTTTTTTTCCAAAATCAGACTTGACACCAGAGAGGCTGAATACCGCACTGAGTCAATGCGGTCTCAGCCTCTCTGGTCTCAACACTCTGTCTGACTTTGGATTTTTTTTTTTTTTTTTCCAAAATCAGACTTGACACCAGAGAGGCTGAATACCGCACTGAGTCAATGCGGTCTTAGCCTCTCTGGTGTCAACACTCTGTCTGATTTTGGATTTTTTTTTTTTTTTCCCCAAAATCAGACTTGACACCAGAGAGGCTGAATACCGCACTGAGTCAATGCGGTCTTAGCCTCTCTGGCCTCAACACTCTGTCTGATTTTGGATTTTTTTTTTTTTTTTCCAAAATCAGACTTGACACCAGAGAGGCTGAATACCGCACTGAGTCAATGCGGTCTTAGCCTCTCTGGTGTCAACACTCTGTCTGATTTTGGATTTTTTTTTTTTTTTTCCAAAATCAGACTTGACACCAGAGAGGCTGAATACCGCACTGAGTCAATGCGGTTTTAGCCTCTCTGGTCTCAACACTCTGTCTGATTTTGGATTTTTTTTTTTTTTTTCCAAAATCAGACTTGACACCAGAGAGGCTGAATACCGCACTGAGTCAATGCGGTCTTAGCCTCTCTGTTGTCAACACTCTGTCTGATTTTGGATTTTTTTTTTTTTTTCCAAAATCAGACTTGACACCAGAGAGGCTGAATACCGCACTGAGTCAATGCGGTCTTAGCCTCTCTGGTCTCAACACTTTGTCTGATTTTGGATTTTTTTTTTTTTTTTTTCCAAAATCAGACTTGACACCAGAGAGGCTGAATACCGCACTGAGTCAATGCGGTCTTAGCCTCTCTGGTGTCAACACTCTGTGTGATTTTGGATTTTTTTTTTTTTTTTTCCAAAATCAGACTTGACACCAGAGAGGCTGAATACCGCACTGAGTCAATGTGGTCTTAGCCTCTCTGGTCTCAACACTCTGTCTGATTTTGGATTTTTTTTTTTTTTTTCCAAAATCAGACTTGACACCAGAGAGGCTGAATACCGCACTGAGTCAATGCGGTCTTAGCCTCTCTGGTCTCAACACTCTGTCTGATTTTGGATTTTTTTTTTTTTTTTTCCAAAATCAGACTTGACACCAGAGAGGCTGAATACCGCACTGAGTCAATGCGGTCTTAGCCTCTCTGGTGTCAACACTCTGTCTGATTTTGGATTTTTTTTTTTTTTTTTCCAAAATCAGACTTGACACCAGAGAGGCTGAATACCGCACTGAGTCAATGCGGTCTTAGCCTCTCTGGTCTCAACACTCTGTCTGATTTTGGATTTTTTTTTTTTTTTTTTCAAAAATCAGACTTGACACCAGAGAGGCTGAATACCGCACTGAGTCAATGCGGTCTTAGCCTCTCTGGTCTCAACACTCTGTCTGATTTTGGATTTTTTTTTTTTTTTTTCCAAAATCAGACTTGACACCAGAGAGACTGAATACCGCACTGAGTCAATGCGGTCTTAGCCTCTCTGGTGTCAACACTCTGTCTGATTTTGGATTTTTTTTTTTTTTTCCAAAATCAGACTTGACACCAGAGAGGCTGAATACCGCACTGAGTCAATGCGGTCTCAGCCTCTCTGGTCTCAACACTCTGTCTGATTTTGGATTTTTTTTTTTTTTTTCCAAAATCAGATTTGACACCAGAGAGGCTGAATACCGCAATGAGTCAATGCGGTCTTAGCCTCTCTGGTCTCAACACTCTGTCTGATTTTGGATTTTTTTTTTTTTTTTTTACCAAAATCAGACTTGACACCAGAGAGGCTGAATACCGCACTGAGTCAATGCGGTCTTAGCCTCTCTGGTGTCAACACTCTGTCTGATTTTGGATTTTTTTTTCCTTTTCCAAAATCAGACTTGACACCAGAGAGGCTGAATACCGCACTGAGTCAATGCAGTCTTAGCCTCTCTGGTCTCAACACTCTGTCTGATTTTGGATTTTTTTTTTTTTTTTTCCAAAATCAGACTTGACACCAGAGAGGCTGAATGCCGCACTGAGTCAATGCGGTCTCAGCCTCTCTGGTCTCAACACTGTGTCTGATTTTGGATTTTTTTTTCTTTTTTTTCCAAAATCAGACTTGACACCAGAGAGGCTGAATACCGCACTGAGTCAATGCGGTCTTAGCCTCTCTGGTCTCAACACTCTGTCTGATTTTGGATTTTTTTTTCTTTTTTTTCCAAAATCAGACTTGACACCAGAGAGGCTGAATACCGCACTGAGTCAATGCGGTCTTAGCCTCTCTGGTCTCAACACTCTTTCTGATTTTGGATTTTTTTTTTTTTTCCAAAATCAGACTTGACACCAGAGAGGCTGAATACCGCACTGAGTCAATGCGGTCTTAGCCTCTCTGGTGTCAACACTCTGTCTGATTTTGGATTTTTTTTTTTTTTTTCCAAAATCAGACTTGACACCAGAGAGGCTGAATGCCGCACTGAGTCAATGCGGTCTTAGCCTCTCTGGTCTCAACACTCTGTCTGATTTTGGATTTTTTTTTTTTTTTTCCAAAATCAGACTTGACACCAGAGAGGCTGAATGCCGCACTGAGTCAATGCGGTCTTAGCCTCTCTGGTGTCAACACTCTGTCTGATTTTGGATTTTTTTTTTTTTTTTCCAAAATCAGACTTGACACCAGAGAGGCTGAATACCGCACTGTGTCAATGCGGTCTTAGCCTCTCTGGTGTCAACACTCTGTCTGATTTTGGATTTTTTTTTTTTTTTTTTCAAAATCAGACTTGACACCAGAGAGGCTGAATACCGCACTGAGTCAATGCGGTCTTAGCCTCTCTGGTCTCAACACTCGGTCTGATTTTGGATTTTTTTTTTTTTTTCCAAAATCAGACTTGACACCAGAGAGGCTGAATACCGCACTGAGTCAATGCGGTCTTAGCCTCTCTGGTCTCAACCCTCTGTCTGATTTTGGATTTTTTTTTTTTTTTTTTCAAAAATCAGACTTGACACCAGAGAGGCTGAATACCGCACTGAGTCAATGCGGTCTTAGCCTCTCTGGGCTCAACACTCTGTCTGATTTTGGATTTTTTTTTTTTTTTTTCCAAAATCAGACTTGACACCAGAGAGGCTGAATACCGCACTGAGTCAATGCGGTCTTAGCCTCTCTGGTGTCAACACTCTGTCTGATTTTGGATTTTTTTTTTTTTTTTCAAAAATCAGACGACACCAGAGAGGCTGAATACCGCACTGAGTCAATGCGGTCTTAGCCTCTCTGGTCACAACACTCTGTCTGATTTTGGATTTTTTTTTTTTTTTTTCAAAATCAGACTTGACACCAGAGAGGCTGAATACCGCACTGAGTCAATGCGGTCTTAGCCTCTCTGGTGTCAACACTCTGTCTGATTTTGGATTTTTTTTTTTTTTTCCCAAAATCAGACTTGACACCAGAGAGGCTGAATACCGCACTGAGTCAATGCGGTCTTAGCCTCTCTGGTCTCAACACTCTGTCTGATTTTGGATTTTTTTTTTTTTTTTTCCAAAATCAGACTTGACACCAGAGAGGCTGAATACCGCACTGAGTCAATGCGGTCTTAGCCTCTCTGGTGTCAACACTCTGTCTGATTTTGGATTTTTTTTTTTTTCCAAAATCAGACTTGACACCAGAGAGGCTGAATACTGCACTGAGTCAATGCGGTCTTAGCCTCTCTGGTCTCAACACTTTGTCTGATTTTGGATTTTTTTTTTTTTTTTTTCCGAAATCAGACTTGACACCAGAGAGGCTGAATACCGCACTGAGTCAATGCGGTCTTAGCCTCTCTGGTCTCAACACTCTGTCTGATTCTGGATTTTTTTTTTTTTTTTCCAAAATCAGACTTGACACCAGAGAGGCTGAATACCGCACTGAGTCAATGCGGTCTTAGCCTCTCTGGTGTCAACACTCTGTCTGATTTTGGATTTTTTTTTTCTTTTTTTCCAAAATCAGACTTGACACCAGAGAGGCTGAATACCGCACTGAGTCAATGCAGTATTAGCCTCTCTGGTCTCAACACTGTCTGATTTTGGATTTTTTTTTTTTTTTTTTCCAAAATCAGACTTGACACCAGAGAGGCTGAATACCGCACTGAGTCAATGCGGTCTTAGCCTCTCTGGTCTCAACACTCTGTCTGATTTTGGATTTTTTTTTTTTTTTTCAAAAATCAGACTTGACACCAGAGAGGCTAAATACCGCACTGAGTCAATGCGGTCTTAGCCTCTCTGGTCTCAACACTCTGTCTGATTTTGGATTTTTTTTTTTTTTTTTTTAAATCAGACGACACCAGAGAGGCTGAATACCGCACTGAGTCAATGCGGTCTCAGCCTCTCTGGTCTCAACACTCTGTCTGATTTTGGATTTTTTTCTTTTTTTCCAAAATCAGACTTGACACCAGAGAGGCTGAATACCGCACTGAGTCAATGCGGTCTTAGCCTCTCTGGTGTCAACACTCTGTCTGATTTTGTATTTTTTTTTTTTTTTCCAAAATCAGACTTGACACCAGAGAGGCTGAATACCGCACTGAGTCAATGCGGTCTTAGCCTCTCTGGTCTCAACACTCTGTCTGATTTTGGATTTTTTTTTTTTTTTTTCCAAAATCAGACTTGACACCAGAGAGGCTGAATACCGCACTGAGTCAATGCGGTCTTAGCCTCTCTGGTGTCAACACTCTGTCTGATTTTGGATTTTTTTTTTTTTTCCAAAATCAGACTTGACACCAGAGAGGCTGAATACTGCACTGAGTCAATGCGGTCTTAGCCTCTCTGGTCTCAACACTTTGTCTGATTTTGGATTTTTTTTTTTTTTTTTCCAAAATCAGACTTGACACCAGAGAGGCTGAATACCGCACTGAGTCAATGCGGTCTTAGCCTCTCTGGTGTCAACACTCTGTCTGATTTTGGATTTTTTTTTTTTTTTTTCCAAAATCAGACTTGACACCAGAGAGGCTGAATACCGCACTGAGTCAATGCGGTCTTAGCCTCTCTGGTCTCAACACTCTGTCTGATTTTGGATTTTTTTTTTTTTTTTTCCAAAATCAGACTTGACACCAGAGAGGCTGAATACCGCACTGAGTCAATGCGGTCTTAGCCTCTCTGGTGTCAACACTCTGTCTGATTTTGGATTTTTTTTTTTTTTTTCCAAAATCAGACTTGACACCAGAGAGGCTGAATACCGCACTGAGTCAATGCAGTCTTAGCCTCTCTGGTCTCAACACTCTGTCTGATTTTGGATTTTTTTTTTTTTTTTTCCAAAATCAGACTTGACACCAGAGAGGCTGAATACCGCACTGAGTCAATGCGGTCTTAGCCTCTCTGGTGTCAACACTCTGTCTGATTTTGGATTTTTTTTTTTTTTCCCAAAATCAGACTTGACACCAGAGAGGCTGAATACCGCACTGAGTCAATGCGGTCTTAGCCTCTCTGGTCTCGACACTCTGTCTGATTTTGGATTTTTTTTTTTTTTTTCCAAAATCAGACTTGACACCAGAGAGGCTGAATACCGCAATGAGTCAATGCGGTCTTAGCCTCTCTGGTGTCAACACTCTGTCTGATTTTGGATTTTTTTTTTTTTTCCAAAATCAGACTTGACACCAGAGAGGCTGAATACCGCACTGAGTCAATGCGGTCTTAGCCTCTCTGGTCTCAACACTCTGTCTGATTTTGGATTTTTTTTTTTTTTTTTCCAAAATCAGACTTGACACCAGAGAGGCTGAATACCGCACTGAGTCAATGCGGTCTTAGCCTCTCTGGTGTCAACACTCTGTCTGATTTTGGATTTTTTTTTTTTTTTTTCCAAAATCAGACTTGACACCAGAGAGGCTGAATACCGCACTGAGTCAATGCGGTCTTAGCCTCTCTGGTCTCAACACTCTGTCTGATTTTGGATTTTTTTTTTTTTTTTTTCAAAAATCAGACTTGACACCAGAGAGGCTGAATACCGCACTGAGTCAATGCGGTCTTAGCCTCTCTGGTCTCAACACTCTGTCTGATTTTGGATTTTTTTTTTTTTTTTTCCAAAATCAGACTTGACACCAGAGAGACTGAATACCGCACTGAGTCAATGCGGTCTTAGCCTCTCTGGTGTCAACACTCTGTCTGATTTTGGATTTTTTTTTTTTTTTTCCAAAATCAGACTTGACACCAGAGAGGCTGAATACCGCACTGAGTCAATGCAGTCTTAGCCTCTCTGGTCTCAACACTCTGTCTGATTTTGGATTTTTTTTTTTTTTTTTCCAAAATCAGACTTGACACCAGAGAGGCTGAATACCGCACTGAGTCAATGCGGTCTTAGCCTCTCTGGTGTCAACACTCTGTCTGATTTTGGATTTTTTTTTTTTTCCCCAAAATCAGACTTGACACCAGAGAGGCTGAATACCGCACTGAGTCAATGCGGTCTTAGCCTCTCTGGTCTCGACACTCCGTCTGATTTTGGATTTTTTTTTTTTTTCCCAAAATCAGACTTGACACCAGAGAGGCTGAATACCGCACTGAGTCAATGCGGTCTTAGCCTCTCTGGTGTCAACACTCTGTCTGATTTTGGATTTTTTTTTTTTTTCCAAAATCAGACTTGACACCAGAGAGGCTGAATACCGCACTGAGTCAATGCGGTCTTAGCCTCTCTGGTCTCAACACTCTGTCTGATTTTGGATTTTTTTTTTTTTTTTTCCAAAATCAGACTTGACACCAGAGAGGCTGAATACCGCACTGAGTCAATGCGGTCTTAGCCTCTCTGGTCTCAACACTCTGTCTGATTTTGGATTTTTTTTTTTTTTTTTTCAAAAATCAGACTTGACACCAGAGAGGCTGAATACCGCACTGAGTCAATGCGGTCTTAGCCTCTCTGGTCTCAACACTCTGTCTGATTTTGGATTTTTTTTTTTTTTTTTCCAAAATCAGACTTGACACCAGAGAGACTGAATACCGCACTGAGTCAATGCGGTCTTAGCCTCTCTGGTGTCAACACTCTGTCTGATTTTGGATTTTTTTTTTTTTTTCCAAAATCAGACTTGACACCAGAGAGGCTGAATACCGCACTGAGTCAATGCGGTCTCAGCCTCTCTGGTCTCAACACTCTGTCTGATTTTGGATTTTTTTTTTTTTTTTCCAAAATCAGATTTGACACCAGAGAGGCTGAATACCGCAATGAGTCAATGCGGTCTTAGCCTCTTTGGTCTCAACACTCTGTCTGATTTTGGATTTTTTTTTCTTCCAAAATCAGACTTGACACCAGAGAGGCTGAATACCGCACTGAGTCAATGCGGTCTTAGCCTCTCTGGTGTCAACACTCTGTCTGATTTTGGATTTTGGATTTTTTTTTCCAAAATCAGACTTGACACCAGAGAGGCTGAATACCGCACTGAGTCAATGCGGTCTTAGCCTCTCTGGTCTCAACACTCTGTCTGATTTTGGATTTTTTTTTTTTTTCTCCAAAATCAGACTTGACACCAGAGAGGCTGAATACCGCACTGAGTCAATGCGGTCTTAGCCTCTCTGGTGTCAACACTCTGTCTGATTTTGGATTTTTTTTTTTTTTTTCAAATTCAGACTTGACAGCAGAGAGGCTGAATACCGCACTGAGTCAATGCGGTCTTAGCCTCTCTGGTCTCAACACTCTGTCTGATTTTGGATTTTTTTTTTTTTTTTTTTCCAAAATCAGACTTGACACCAGAGAGGCTGAATACCGCACTGAGTCAATCCGGTCTTAGCCTCTCTGGTGTCAACACTCTGTCTGATTTTGGATTTTTTTTTCCTTTTCCAAAATCAGACTTGACACCAGAGAGGCTGAATACCGCACTGAGTCAATGCAGTCTTAGCCTCTCTGGTCTCAACACTCTGTCTGATTTTGGATTTTTTTTTTTTTTTTTCCAAAATCAGACTTGACACCAGAGAGGCTGAATGCCGCACTGAGTCAATGCGGTCTCAGCCTCTCTGGTCTCAACACTGTGTCTGATTTTGGATTTTTTTTTCTTTTTTTTCCAAAATCAGACTTGACACCAGAGAGGCTGAATACCGCACTGAGTCAATGCGGTCTTAGCCTCTCTGGTCTCAACACTCTGTCTGATTTTGGATTTTTTTTTCTTTTTTTTCCAAAATCAGACTTGACACCAGAGAGGCTGAATACCGCACTGAGTCAATGCGGTCTTAGCCTCTCTGGTCTCAACACTCTTTCTGATTTTGGATTTTTTTTTTTTTTCCAAAATCAGACTTGACACCAGAGAGGCTGAATACCGCACTGAGTCAATGCGGTCTTAGCCTCTCTGGTGTCAACACTCTGTCTGATTTTGGATTTTTTTTTTTTTTTTCCAAAATCAGACTTGACACCAGAGAGGCTGAATGCCGCACTGAGTCAATGCGGTCTTAGCCTCTCTGGTCTCAACACTCTGTCTGATTTTGGATTTTTTTTTTTTTTTTCCAAAATCAGACTTGACACCAGAGAGGCTGAATGCCGCACTGAGTCAATGCGGTCTTAGCCTCTCTGGTGTCAACACTCTGTCTGATTTTGGATTTTTTTTTTTTTTTTCCAAAATCAGACTTGACACCAGAGAGGCTGAATACCGCACTGTGTCAATGCGGTCTTAGCCTCTCTGGTGTCAACACTCTGTCTGATTTTGGATTCTTTTTTTTTTTTTCAAATTCAGACTTGACAGCAGAGAGGCTGAATACCGCACTGAGTCAATGCGGTCTTAGCCTCTCTGGTCTCAACACTCTGTCTGATTTTGGATTTTTTTTTTTTTTTTTTTCCAAAATCAGACTTGACACCAGAGAGGCTGAATACCGCACTGAGTCAATGCGGTCTCAGCCTCTCTGGTCTCAACACTCTGTCTGATTTTGGATTTTTTTTTCTTTTTTTTCCAAAATCAGACTTGACACCAGAGAGGCTGAATACCGCACTGAGTCAATGCGGTCTTAGCCTCTCTGGTGTCAACACTCTGTCTGATTTTGGATTTTTTTTTTTTTTTTCCAAAATCAGACTTGACACCAGAGAGGCTGAATGCCGCACTGAGTCAATGCGGTCTTAGCCTCTCTGGTCTCAACACTCTGTCTGATTTTGGATTTTTTTTTTTTTTTTCCAAAATCAGACTTGACACCAGAGAGGCTGAATGCCGCACTGAGTCAATGCGGTCTTAGCCTCTCTGGTGTCAACACTCTGTCTGATTTTGGATTTTTTTTTTTTTTTTCTAAAATCAGACTTGACACCAGAGAGGCTGAATACCGCACTGTGTCAATGCGGTCTTAGCCTCTCTGGTGTCAACACTCTGTCTGATTTTGGATTCTTTTTTTTTTTTTCAAATTCAGACTTGACAGCAGAGAGGCTGAATACCGCACTGAGTCAATGCGGTCTTAGCCTCTCTGGTCTCAACACTCTGTCTGATTTTGGATTTTTTTTTTTTTTTTCCAAAATCAGATTTGACACCAGAGAGGCTGAATACCGCAATGAGTCAATGCGGTCTTAGCCTCTTTGGTCTCAACACTCTGTCTGATTTTGGATTTTTTTTTCTTCCAAAATCAGACTTGACACCAGAGAGGCTGAATACCGCACTGAGTCAATGCGGTCTTAGCCTCTCTGGTGTCAACACTCTGTCTGATTTTGGATTTTTTTTTTTTTTTTCCAAAATCAGACTTGACACCAGAGAGGCTGAATGCTGCACTGAGTCAATGCGGTCTTAGCCTCTCTGGTCTCAACACTCTGTCTGATTTTGGATTATTTTATTTTTTTTTCCAAAATCAGACTTGACACCAGAGAGACTGAATACCGCACTGAGTCAATGCGGTCTTAGCCTCTCTGGTGTCAACACTCTGTCTGATTTTGGATTTTTTTTTTTTTTTCCCAAAATCAGACTTGACACCAGAGAGGCTGAATACCGCACTGAGTCAATGCGGTCTTAGCCTCTCTGGTCTCAACACTCTGTCTGATTTTGGATTTTTTTTTTTTTTTTTCCAAAATCAGATTTGACACCAGAGAGGCTGAATACCGCACTGAGTCAATGCGGTCTTAGCCTCTCTGGTGTCAACACTCTGTCTGATTTTGGATTTTTTTTTTTTTCCAAAATCAGACTTGACACCAGAGAGGCTGAATACTGCACTGAGTCAATGCGGTCTTAGCCTCTCTGGTCTCAACACTTTGTCTGATTTTGGATTTTTTTTTTTTTTTTTTCCAAAATCAGACTTGACACCAGAGAGGCTGAATACCGCACTGAGTCAATGCGGTCTTAGCCTCTCTGGTCTCAACACTCTGTCTGATTTTGGATTTTTTTTTTTTTTTTCCAAAATCAGACTTGACACCAGAGAGGCTGAATACCGCACTGAGTCAATGCGGTCTTAGCCTCTCTGGTGTCAACACTCTGTCTGATTTTGGATTTTTTTTTTCTTTTTTTCCAAAATCAGACTTGACACCAGAGAGGCTGAATACCGCACTGAGTCAATGCAGTATTAGCCTCTCTGGTCTCAACACTGTCTGATTTTGGATTTTTTTTTTTTTTTTTTCCAAAATCAGACTTGACACCAGAGAGGCTGAATACCGCACTGAGTCAATGCGGTCTTAGCCTCTCTGGTCTCAACACTCTGTCTGATTTTGGATTTTTTTTTTTTTTTTCCAAAATCAGACTTGACACCAGAGAGGCTAAATACCGCACTGAGTCAATGCGGTCTTAGCCTCTCTGGTCTCAACACTCTGTCTGATTTTGGATTTTTTTTTTTTTTTTTTTAAATCAGACGACACCAGAGAGGCTGAATACCGCACTGAGTCAATGCGGTCTCAGCCTCTCTGGTCTCAACACTCTGTCTGATTTTGGATTTTTTTCTTTTTTTCCAAAATCAGACTTGACACCAGAGAGGCTGAATACCGCACTGAGTCAATGCGGTCTTAGCCTCTCTGGTGTCAACACTCTGTCTGATTTTGTATTTTTTTTTTTTTTTCCAAAATCAGACTTGACACCAGAGAGGCTGAATACCGCACTGAGTCAATGCGGTCTTAGCCTCTCTGGTCTCAACACTCTGTCTGATTTTGGATTTTTTTTTTTTTTTTTCCAAAATCAGACTTGACACCAGAGAGGCTGAATACCGCACTGAGTCAATGCGGTCTTAGCCTCTCTGGTGTCAACACTCTGTCTGATTTTGGATTTTTTTTTTTTTTCCAAAATCAGACTTGACACCAGAGAGGCTGAATACTGCACTGAGTCAATGCGGTCTTAGCCTCTCTGGTCTCAACACTTTGTCTGATTTTGGATTTTTTTTTTTTTTTTTCCAAAATCAGACTTGACACCAGAGAGGCTGAATACCGCACTGAGTCAATGCGGTCTTAGCCTCTCTGGTGTCAACACTCTGTCTGATTTTGGATTTTTTTTTTTTTTTTTCCAAAATCAGACTTGACACCAGAGAGGCTGAATACCGCACTGAGTCAATGCGGTCTTAGCCTCTCTGGTCTCAACACTCTGTCTGATTTTGGATTTTTTTTTTTTTTTTTCCAAAATCAGACTTGACACCAGAGAGGCTGAATGCCGCACTGAGTCAATGCGGTCTTAGCCTCTCTGGTCTCAACACTCTGTCTGATTTTGGATTCTTTTTTTTTTTTTCAAATTCAGACTTGACAGCAGAGAGGCTGAATACCGCACTGAGTCAATGCGGTCTTAGCCTCTCTGGTCTCAACACTCTGTCTGATTTTGGATTTTTTTTTTTTTTTTCCAAAATCAGACTTGACACCAGAGAGGCTGAATGCCGCACTGAGTCAATGCGGTCTTAGCCTCTCTGGTCTCAACACTCTGTCTGATTTTGGATTCTTTTTTTTTTTTTCAAATTCAGACTTGACAGCAGAGAGGCTGAATACCGCACTGAGTCAATGCGGTCTTAGCCTCTCTGGTCTCAACACTCTGTCTGATTTTGGATTTTTTTTTTTTTTTTTTTCCAAAATCAGACTTGACACCAGAGAGGCTGAATACCGCACTGAGTCAATGCGGTCTCAGCCTCTCTGGTCTCAACACTCTGTCTGATTTTGGATTTTTTTTTCTTTTTTTTCCAAAATCAGACTTGACACCAGAGAGGCTGAATACCGCACTGAGTCAATGCGGTCTTAGCCTCTCTGGTGTCAACACTCTGTCTGATTTTGGATTTTTTTTTTTTTTTTCCAAAATCAGACTTGACACCAGAGAGGCTGAATGCCGCACTGAGTCAATGCGGTCTTAGCCTCTCTGGTCTCAACACTCTGTCTGATTTTGGATTTTTTTTTTTTTTTTCCAAAATCAGACTTGACACCAGAGAGGCTGAATGCCGCACTGAGTCAATGCGGTCTTAGCCTCTCTGGTGTCAACACTCTGTCTGATTTTGGATTTTTTTTTTTTTTTTCTAAAATCAGACTTGACACCAGAGAGGCTGAATACCGCACTGTGTCAATGCGGTCTTAGCCTCTCTGGTGTCAACACTCTGTCTGATTTTGGATTCTTTTTTTTTTTTTCAAATTCAGACTTGACAGCAGAGAGGCTGAATACCGCACTGAGTCAATGCGGTCTTAGCCTCTCTGGTCTCAACACTCTGTCTGATTTTGGATTTTTTTTTTTTTTTTCCAAAATCAGATTTGACACCAGAGAGGCTGAATACCGCAATGAGTCAATGCGGTCTTAGCCTCTTTGGTCTCAACACTCTGTCTGATTTTGGATTTTTTTTTCTTCCAAAATCAGACTTGACACCAGAGAGGCTGAATACCGCACTGAGTCAATGCGGTCTTAGCCTCTCTGGTGTCAACACTCTGTCTGATTTTGGATTTTTTTTTTTTTTTTCCAAAATCAGACTTGACACCAGAGAGGCTGAATGCTGCACTGAGTCAATGCGGTCTTAGCCTCTCTGGTCTCAACACTCTGTCTGATTTTGGATTATTTTATTTTTTTTTCCAAAATCAGACTTGACACCAGAGAGACTGAATACCGCACTGAGTCAATGCGGTCTTAGCCTCTCTGGTGTCAACACTCTGTCTGATTTTGGATTTTTTTTTTTTTTTCCCAAAATCAGACTTGACACCAGAGAGGCTGAATACCGCACTGAGTCAATGCGGTCTTAGCCTCTCTGGTCTCAACACTCTGTCTGATTTTGGATTTTTTTTTTTTTTTTTCCAAAATCAGACTTGACACCAGAGAGGCTGAATACCGCACTGAGTCAATGCGGTCTTAGCCTCTCTGGTGTCAACACTCTGTCTGATTTTGGATTTTTTTTTTTTTTCCAAAATCAGACTTGACACCAGAGAGGCTGAATACTGCACTGAGTCAATGCGGTCTTAGCCTCTCTGGTCTCAACACTTTGTCTGATTTTGGATTTTTTTTTTTTTTTTTTCCAAAATCAGACTTGACACCAGAGAGGCTGAATACCGCACTGAGTCAATGCGGTCTTAGCCTCTCTGGTCTCAACACTCTGTCTGATTTTGGATTTTTTTTTTTTTTTTCCAAAATCAGACTTGACACCAGAGAGGCTGAATACCGCACTGAGTCAATGCGGTCTTAGCCTCTCTGGTGTCAACACTCTGTCTGATTTTGGATTTTTTTTTTCTTTTTTTCCAAAATCAGACTTGACACCAGAGAGGCTGAATACCGCACTGAGTCAATGCAGTATTAGCCTCTCTGGTCTCAACACTGTCTGATTTTGGATTTTTTTTTTTTTTTTTTCCAAAATCAGACTTGACACCAGAGAGGCTGAATACCGCACTGAGTCAATGCGGTCTTAGCCTCTCTGGTCTCAACACTCTGTCTGATTTTGGATTTTTTTTTTTTTTTTCCAAAATCAGACTTGACACCAGAGAGGCTAAATACCGCACTGAGTCAATGCGGTCTTAGCCTCTCTGGTCTCAACACTCTGTCTGATTTTGGATTTTTTTTTTTTTTTTTTTAAATCAGACGACACCAGAGAGGCTGAATACCGCACTGAGTCAATGCGGTCTCAGCCTCTCTGGTCTCAACACTCTGTCTGATTTTGGATTTTTTTCTTTTTTTCCAAAATCAGACTTGACACCAGAGAGGCTGAATAC
This sequence comes from Poromitra crassiceps, assembly GCF_964638095.1. NCBI lineage: Eukaryota > Metazoa > Chordata > Actinopteri > Beryciformes > Melamphaidae > Poromitra > Poromitra crassiceps. Next base: position 1,994,758 of record NC_139635.1, on the reverse strand, counting down.
CGCACTGAGTCAATGCGGTCTTAGCCTCTCTGGTGTCAACACTCTGTCTGATTTTGTATTTTTTTTTTTTTTTCCAAAATCAGACTTGACACCAGAGAGGCTGAATACCGCACTGAGTCAATGCGGTCTTAGCCTCTCTGGTCTCAACACTCTGTCTGATTTTGGATTTTTTTTTTTTTTTTTCCAAAATCAGACTTGACACCAGAGAGGCTGAATACCGCACTGAGTCAATGCGGTCTTAGCCTCTCTGGTGTCAACACTCTGTCTGATTTTGGATTTTTTTTTTTTTTCCAAAATCAGACTTGACACCAGAGAGGCTGAATACTGCACTGAGTCAATGCGGTCTTAGCCTCTCTGGTCTCAACACTTTGTCTGATTTTGGATTTTTTTTTTTTTTTTTCCAAAATCAGACTTGACACCAGAGAGGCTGAATACCGCACTGAGTCAATGCGGTCTTAGCCTCTCTGGTGTCAACACTCTGTCTGATTTTGGATTTTTTTTTTTTTTTTTCCAAAATCAGACTTGACACCAGAGAGGCTGAATACCGCACTGAGTCAATGCGGTCTTAGCCTCTCTGGTCTCAACACTCTGTCTGATTTTGGATTTTTTTTTTTTTTTTTCCAAAATCAGACTTGACACCAGAGAGGCTGAATACCGCACTGAGTCAATGCGGTCTTAGCCTCTCTGGTGTCAACACTCTGTCTGATTTTGGATTTTTTTTTTTTTTTTCCAAAATCAGACTTGACACCAGAGAGGCTGAATACCGCACTGAGTCAATGCAGTCTTAGCCTCTCTGGTCTCAACACTCTGTCTGATTTTGGATTTTTTTTTTTTTTTTTCCAAAATCAGACTTGACACCAGAGAGGCTGAATACCGCACTGAGTCAATGCGGTCTTAGCCTCTCTGGTGTCAACACTCTGTCTGATTTTGGATTTTTTTTTTTTTTCCCAAAATCAGACTTGACACCAGAGAGGCTGAATACCGCACTGAGTCAATGCGGTCTTAGCCTCTCTGGTCTCGACACTCTGTCTGATTTTGGATTTTTTTTTTTTTTTTCCAAAATCAGACTTGACACCAGAGAGGCTGAATACCGCACTGAGTCAATGCGGTCTTAGCCTCTCTGGTGTCAACACTCTGTCTGATTTTGGATTTTTTTTTTTTTTCCAAAATCAGACTTGACACCAGAGAGGCTGAATACCGCACTGAGTCAATGCGGTCTTAGCCTCTCTGGTCTCAACACTCTGTCTGATTTTGGATTTTTTTTTTTTTTTTTCCAAAATCAGACTTGACACCAGAGAGGCTGAATACCGCACTGAGTCAATGCGGTCTTAGCCTCTCTGGTGTCAACACTCTGTCTGATTTTGGATTTTTTTTTTTTTTTTTCCAAAATCAGACATGACACCAGAGAGGCTGAATACCGCACTGAGTCAATGCGGTCTTAGCCTCTCTGGTCTCAACACTCTGTCTGATTTTGGATTTTTTTTTTTTTTTTTTCAAAAATCAGACTTGACACCAGAGAGGCTGAATACCGCACTGAGTCAATGCGGTCTTAGCCTCTCTGGTCTCAACACTCTGTCTGATTTTGGATTTTTTTTTTTTTTTTTCCAAAATCAGACTTGACACCAGAGAGACTGAATACCGCACTGAGTCAATGCGGTCTTAGCCTCTCTGGTGTCAACACTCTGTCTGATTTTGGATTTTTTTTTTTTTTTCCAAAATCAGACTTGACACCAGAGAGGCTGAATACCGCACTGAGTCAATGCCGTCTCAGCCTCTCTGGTCTCAACACTCTGTCTGATTTTGGATTTTTTTTTTTTTTTTCCAAAATCAGATTTGACACCAGAGAGGCTGAATACCGCAATGAGTCAATGCGGTCTTAGCCTCTTTGGTCTCAACACTCTGTCTGATTTTGGATTTTTTTTTCTTCCAAAATCAGACTTGACACCAGAGAGGCTGAATACCGCACTGAGTCAATGCGGTCTTAGCCTCTCTGGTGTCAACACTCTGTCTGATTTTGGATTTTGGATTTTTTTTTCCAAAATCAGACTTGACACCAGAGAGGCTGAATACCGCACTGAGTCAATGCGGTCTTAGCCTCTCTGGTCTCAACACTCTGTCTGATTTTGGATTTTTTTTTTTTTTCTCCAAAATCAGACTTGACACCAGAGAGGCTGAATACCGCACTGAGTCAATGCGGTCTTAGCCTCTCTGGTGTCAACACTCTGTCTGATTTTGGATTTTTTTTTTTTTTTTCAAATTCAGACTTGACAGCAGAGAGGCTGAATACCGCACTGAGTCAATGCGGTCTTAGCGTCTCTGGTCTCAACACTCTGTCTGATTTTGGATTTTTTTTTTTTTTTTTTTCCAAAATCAGACTTGACACCAGAGAGGCTGAATACCGCACTGAGTCAATGCGGTCTTAGCCTCTCTGGTGTCAACACTCTGTCTGATTTTGGATTTTTTTTTCCTTTTCCAAAATCAGACTTGACACCAGAGAGGCTGAATACCGCACTGAGTCAATGCAGTCTTAGCCTCTCTGGTCTCAACACTCTGTCTGATTTTGGATTTTTTTTTTTTTTTTTCCAAAATCAGACTTGACACCAGAGAGGCTGAATGCCGCACTGAGTCAATGCGGTCTCAGCCTCTCTGGTCTCAACACTGTGTCTGATTTTGGATTTTTTTTTCTTTTTTTTCCAAAATCAGACTTGACACCAGAGAGGCTGAATACCGCACTGAGTCAATGCGGTCTTAGCCTCTCTGGTCTCAACACTCTGTCTGATTTTGGATTTTTTTTTCTTTTTTTTCCAAAATCAGACTTGACACCAGAGAGGCTGAATACCGCACTGAGTCAATGCGGTCTTAGCCTCTCTGGTCTCAACACTCTTTCTGATTTTGGATTTTTTTTTTTTTTCCAAAATCAGACTTGACACCAGAGAGGCTGAATACCGCACTGAGTCAATGCGGTCTTAGCCTCTCTGGTGTCAACACTCTGTCTGATTTTGGATTTTTTTTTTTTTTTTCCAAAATCAGACTTGACACCAGAGAGGCTGAATGCCGCACTGAGTCAATGCGGTCTTAGCCTCTCTGGTCTCAACACTCTGTCTGATTTTGGATTTTTTTTTTTTTTTTCCAAAATCAGACTTGACACCAGAGAGGCTGAATGCCGCACTGAGTCAATGCGGTCTTAGCCTCTCTGGTGTCAACACTCTGTCTGATTTTGGATTTTTTTTTTTTTTTTCCAAAATCAGACTTGACACCAGAGAGGCTGAATACCGCACTGTGTCAATGCGGTCTTAGCCTCTCTGGTGTCAACACTCTGTCTGATTTTGGATTCTTTTTTTTTTTTTCAAATTCAGACTTGACAGCAGAGAGGCTGAATACCGCACTGAGTCAATGCGGTCTTAGCCTCTCTGGTCTCAACACTCTGTCTGATTTTGGATTTTTTTTTTTTTTTTTTTCCAAAATCAGACTTGACACCAGAGAGGCTGAATACCGCACTGAGTCAATGCGGTCTCAGCCTCTCTGGTCTCAACACTCTGTCTGATTTTGGATTTTTTTTTCTTTTTTTTCCAAAATCAGACTTGACACCAGAGAGGCTGAATACCGCACTGAGTCAATGCGGTCTTAGCCTCTCTGGTCTCAACACTCTTTCTGATTTTGGATTTTTTTTTTTTTTCCAAAATCAGACTTGACACCAGAGAGGCTGAATACCGCACTGAGTCAATGCGGTCTTAGCCTCTCTGGTGTCAACACTCTGTCTGATTTTGGATTTTTTTTTTTTTTTTCCAAAATCAGACTTGACACCAGAGAGGCTGAATGCCGCACTGAGTCAATGCGGTCTTAGCCTCTCTGGTCTCAACACTCTGTCTGATTTTGGATTTTTTTTTTTTTTTTCCAAAATCAGACTTGACACCAGAGAGGCTGAATGCCGCACTGAGTCAATGCGGTCTTAGCCTCTCTGGTGTCAACACTCTGTCTGATTTTGGATTTTTTTTTTTTTTTTCCAAAATCAGACTTGACACCAGAGAGGCTGAATACCGCACTGTGTCAATGCGGTCTTAGCCTCTCTGGTGTCAACACTCTGTCTGATTTTGGATTCTTTTTTTTTTTTTCAAATTCAGACTTGACAGCAGAGAGGCTGAATACCGCACTGAGTCAATGCGGTCTTAGCCTCTCTGGTCTCAACACTCTGTCTGATTTTGGATTTTTTTTTTTTTTTTTTTCCAAAATCAGACTTGACACCAGAGAGGCTGAATACCGCACTGAGTCAATGCGGTCTCAGCCTCTCTGGTCTCAACACTCTGTCTGATTTTGGATTTTTTTTTTTTTTTTCCAAAATCAGATTTGACACCAGAGAGGCTGAATACCGCAATGAGTCAATGCGGTCTTAGCCTCTTTGGTCTCAACACTCTGTCTGATTTTGGATTTTTTTTTCTTCCAAAATCAGACTTGACACCAGAGAGGCTGAATACCGCACTGAGTCAATGCGGTCTTAGCCTCTCTGGTGTCAACACTCTGTCTGATTTTGGATTTTGGATTTTTTTTTCCAAAATCAGACTTGACACCAGAGAGGCTGAATACCGCACTGAGTCAATGCGGTCTTAGCCTCTCTGGTGTCAACACTCTGTCTGATTTTGGATTTTTTTTTTTTTTTTCCAAAATCAGACTTGACACCAGAGAGGCTGAATACCGCACTGAGTCAATGCGGTCTTAGCCTCTCTGGTGTCAACACTCTGTCTGATTTTGGATTCTTTTTTTTTTTTTCAAATTCAGACTTGACAGCAGAGAGGCTGAATACCGCACTGAGTCAATGCGGTCTTAGCCTCTCTGGTCTCAACACTCTGTCTGATTTTGGATTTTTTTTTTTTTTTTTTTCCAAAATCAGACTTGACACCAGAGAGGCTGAATACCGCACTGAGTCAATGCGGTCTTAGCCTCTCTGGTGTCAACACTCTGTCTGATTTGGGATTTTTTTTTCCTTTTCCAAAATCAGACTTGACACCAGAGAGGCTGAATACCGCACTGAGTCAATGCAGTCTTAGCCTCTCTGGTCTCAACACTCTGTCTGATTTTGGATTTTTTTTTTTTTTTTTCCAAAATCAGACTTGACACCAGAGAGGCTGAATGCCGCACTGAGTCAATGCGGTCTCAGCCTCTCTGGTCTCAACACTGTGTCTGATTTTGGATTTTTTTTTCTTTTTTTTCCAAAATCAGACTTGACACCAGAGAGGCTGAATACCGCACTGAGTCAATGCGGTCTTAGCCTCTCTGGTCTCAACACTCTGTCTGATTTTGGATTTTTTTTTCTTTTTTTTCCAAAATCAGACTTGACACCAGAGAGGCTGAATACCGCACTGAGTCAATGCGGTCTTAGCCTCTCTGGTCTCAACACTCTTTCTGATTTTGGATTTTTTTTTTTTTTCCAAAATCAGACTTGACACCAGAGAGGCTGAATACCGCACTGAGTCAATGCGGTCTTAGCCTCTCTGGTGTCAACACTCTGTCTGATTTTGGATTTTTTTTTTTTTTTTCCAAAATCAGACTTGACACCAGAGAGGCTGAATGCCGCACTGAGTCAATGCGGTCTTAGCCTCTCTGGTCTCAACACTCTGTCTGATTTTGGATTTTTTTTTTTTTTTTCCAAAATCAGACTTGACACCAGAGAGGCTGAATGCCGCACTGAGTCAATGCGGTCTTAGCCTCTCTGGTGTCAACACTCTGTCTGATTTTGGATTTTTTTTTTTTTTTTCCAAAATCAGACTTGACACCAGAGAGGCTGAATACCGCACTGTGTCAATGCGGTCTTAGCCTCTCTGGTGTCAACACTCTGTCTGATTTTGGATTTTTTTTTTTTTTTTTTCAAAATCAGACTTGACACCAGAGAGGCTGAATACCGCACTGAGTCAATGCGGTCTTAGCCTCTCTGGTCTCAACACTCGGTCTGATTTTGGATTTTTTTTTTTTTTTCCAAAATCAGACTTGACACCAGAGAGGCTGAATACCGCACTGAGTCAATGCGGTCTTAGCCTCTCTGGTCTCAACCCTCTGTCTGATTTTGGATTTTTTTTTTTTTTTTTTCAAAAATCAGACTTGACACCAGAGAGGCTGAATACCGCACTGAGTCAATGCGGTCTTAGCCTCTCTGGTCTCAACACTCTGTCTAATTTTGGATTTTTTTTTTTTTTTTTTCAAAAATCAGACTTGACACCAGAGAGGCTGAATACCGCACTGAGTCAATGCGGTCTTAGGCTCTCTGGTCTCAACACTCTGTCTGATTTTGGATTCTTTTTTTTTTTTTTTCAAAATCAGACTTGACACCAGAGAGGCTGAATACCGCAATGAGTCAATGCGGTCTTAGCCTCTCTGGTCTCAACACTCTGTCTGATTTTGGATTTTTTTTTTTTTTTTCCAAAATCAGACTTGACACCAGAGAGGCTGAATACCGCACTGAGTCAATGCGGTCTTAGCCTCTCTGGTGTCAACACTCTGTCTGATTTTGGATTTTTTTTTTTTTTTTCAAAAATCAGACGACACCAGAGAGGCTGAATACCGCACTGAGTCAATGCGGTCTCAGCCTCTCTGGTCTCAACACTCTGTCTGATTTTGGATTTTTTTTTTTTTTTTCCAAAATCAGACTTGACACCAGAGAGGCTGAATACCGCACTGAGTCAATGCGGTCTTAGCCTCTCTGGTGTCAACACTCTGTCTGATTTTGGATTTTTTTTTTTTTTTTTCCAAAATCAGACTTGACACCAGAGAGGCTGAATACCGCACTGAGTCAATGCGGTCTTAGCCTCTCTGGTCTCAACACTCTGTCTGATTTTGGATTTTTTTTTTTTTTTTTCAAAATCAGGCTTGACACCAGAGAGGCTGAATACCGCACTGAGTCAATGCGGTCTTAGCCTCTCTGGTGTCAACACTCTGTCTGATTTTGGATTTTTTTTTTTTTTTTTCCAAAATCAGACTTGACACCAGAGAGGCTGAATACCGCACTGAGTCAATGCGGTCTTAGCCTCTCTGGTCTCAACACTCTGTCTGATTTTGGATTTTTTTTTTTTTTTTTTCCAAAATCAGACTTGACACCAGAGAGGCTGAATACCGCACTGAGTCAATGCGGTCTTAGCCTCTCTGGTGTCAACACTCTGTCTGATTTTGGATTTTTTTTTTTTTTTTCCAAAATCAGACTTGACACCAGAGAGGCTGAATACCGCACTGAGTCAATGCAGTCTTAGCCTCTCTGGTCTCAACACTCTGTCTGATTTTGGATTTTTTTTTTTTTTTTTCCAAAATCAGACTTGACACCAGAGAGGCTGAATACCGCACTGAGTCAATGCGGTCTTAGCCTCTCTGGTGTCAACACTCTGTCTGATTTTGGATTTTTTTTTTTTTTCCCAAAATCAGACTTGACACCAGAGAGGCTGAATACCGCACTGAGTCAATGCGGTCTTAGCCTCTCTGGTCTCGACACTCTGTCTGATTTTGGATTTTTTTTTTTTTTTTCCAAAATCAGACTTGACACCAGAGAGGCTGAATACCGCACTGAGTCAATGCAGTCTTAGCCTCTCTGGTCTCAACACTCTGTCTGATTTTGGATTTTTTTTTTTTTTTTTCCAAAATCAGACTTGACACCAGAGAGGCTGAATACCGCACTGAGTCAATGCGGTCTTAGCCTCTCTGGTGTCAACACTCTGTCTGATTTTGGATTTTTTTTTTTTTCCAAAATCAGACTTGACACCAGAGAGGCTGAATACTGCACTGAGTTAATGCGGTCTTAGCCTCTCTGGTCTCAACACTTTGTCTGATTTTGGATTTTTTTTTTTTTTTTTCCAAAATCAGACTTGACACCAGAGAGGCTGAATACCGCACTGAGTCAATGCGGTCTTAGCCTCTCTGGTCTCAACACTCTGTCTGATTTTGGATTTTTTTTTTTTTTTTTTCCAAAATCAGACTTGACACCAGAGAGGCTGAATACCGCACTGAGTCAATGCGGTCTTAGCCTCTCTGGTGTCAACACTCTGTCTGATTTTGGATTTTTTTTTTTTTTTTCCAAAATCAGACTTGACACCAGAGAGGCTGAATACCGCACTGAGTCAATGCAGTCTTAGCCTCTCTGGTCTCAACACTCTGTCTGATTTTGGATTTTTTTTTTTTTTTTTCCAAAATCAGACTTGACACCAGAGAGGCTGAATACCGCACTGAGTCAATGCGGTCTTAGCCTCTCTGGTGTCAACACTCTGTCTGATTTTGGATTTTTTTTTTTTTTCCCAAAATCAGACTTGACACCAGAGAGGCTGAATACCGCACTGAGTCAATGCGGTCTTAGCCTCTCTGGTCTCGACACTCTGTCTGATTTTGGATTTTTTTTTTTTTTTTCCAAAATCAGACTTGACACCAGAGAGGCTGAATACCGCACTGAGTCAATGCAGTCTTAGCCTCTCTGGTCTCAACACTCTGTCTGATTTTGGATTTTTTTTTTTTTTTTTCCAAAATCAGACTTGACACCAGAGAGGCTGAATACCGCACTGAGTCAATGCGGTCTTAGCCTCTCTGGTGTCAACACTCTGTCTGATTTTGGATTTTTTTTTTTTTCCAAAATCAGACTTGACACCAGAGAGGCTGAATACTGCACTGAGTTAATGCGGTCTTAGCCTCTCTGGTCTCAACACTTTGTCTGATTTTGGATTTTTTTTTTTTTTTTTCCAAAATCAGACTTGACACCAGAGAGGCTGAATACCGCACTGAGTCAATGCGGTCTTAGCCTCTCTGGTGTCAACACTCTGTCTGATTTTGGATTTTTTTTTTTTTTTTTCCAAAATCAGACTTGACACCAGAGAGGCTGAATACCGCACTGAGTCAATGCGGTCTTAGCCTCTCTGGTCTCAACACTCTGTCTGATTTTGGATTTTTTTTTTTTTTTTTCCAAAATCAGACTTGACACCAGAGAGGCTGAATACCGCACTGAGTCAATGCGGTCTTAGCCTCTCTGGTGTCAACACTCTGTCTGATTTTGGATTTTTTTTTTTTTTTTCCAAAATCAGACTTGACACCAGAGAGGCTGAATACCGCACTGAGTCAATGCAGTCTTAGCCTCTCTGGTCTCAACACTCTGTCTGATTTTGGATTTTTTTTTTTTTTTTTCCAAAATCAGACTTGACACCAGAGAGGCTGAATACCGCACTGAGTCAATGCGGTCTTAGCCTCTCTGGTGTCAACACTCTGTCTGATTTTGGATTTTTTTTTTTTTTCCCAAAATCAGACTTGACACCAGAGAGGCTGAATACCGCACTGAGTCAATGCGGTCTTAGCCTCTCTGGTCTCGACACTCTGTCTGATTTTGGATTTTTTTTTTTTTTTTCCAAAATCAGACTTGACACCAGAGAGGCTGAATACCGCACTGAGTCAATGCGGTCTTAGCCTCTCTGGTGTCAACACTCTGTCTGATTTTGGATTTTTTTTTTTTTTTTCCAAAATCAGACTTGACACCAGAGAGGCTGAATACCGCACTGAGTCAATGCAGTCTTAGCCTCTCTGGTCTCAACACTCTGTCTGATTTTGGATTTTTTTTTTTTTTTTCCAAAATCAGACTTGACACCAGAGAGGCTGAATACCGCACTGAGTCAATGCGGTCTTAGCCTCTCTGGTGTCAACACTCTGTCTGATTTTGGATTTTTTTTTTTTCCAAAATCAGACTTGACACCAGAGAGGCTGAATACTGCACTGAGTTAATGCGGTCTTAGCCTCTCTGGTCTCAACACTTTGTCTGATTTTGGATTTTTTTTTTTTTTTTTTCCAAAATCAGACTTGACACCAGAGAGGCTGAATACCGCACTGAGTCAATGCGGTCTTAGCCTCTCTGGTGTCAACACTCTGTCTGATTTTGGATTTTTTTTTTTTTTTTTCCAAAATCAGACTTGACACCAGAGAGGCTGAATACCGCACTGAGTCAATGCGGTCTTAGCCTCTCTGGTCTCAACACTCTGTCTGATTTTGGATTTTTTTTTTTTTTTTTCCAAAATCAGACTTGACACCAGAGAGGCTGAATACCGCACTGAGTCAATGCGGTCTTAGCCTCTCTGGTGTCAACACTCTGTCTGATTTTGGATTTTTTTTTTTTTTTTCCAAAATCAGACTTGACACCAGAGAGGCTGAATACCGCACTGAGTCAATGCAGTCTTAGCCTCTCTGGTCTCAACACTCTGTCTGATTTTGGATTTTTTTTTTTTTTTTTCCAAAATCAGACTTGACACCAGAGAGGCTGAATACCGCACTGAGTCAATGCGGTCTTAGCCTCTCTGGTGTCAACACTCTGTCTGATTTTGGATTTTTTTTTTTTTTCCCAAAATCAGACTTGACACCAGAGAGGCTGAATACCGCACTGAGTCAATGCGGTCTTAGCCTCTCTGGTCTCGACACTCTGTCTGATTTTGGATTTTTTTTTTTTTTTTCCAAAATCAGACTTGACACCAGAGAGGCTGAATACCGCACTGAGTCAATGCGGTCTTAGCCTCTCTGGTGTCAACACTCTGTCTGATTTTTGATTTTTTTTTTTTTTCCAAAATCAGACTTGACACCAGAGAGGCTGAATACCGCACTGAGTCAATGCGGTCTTAGCCTCTCTGGTCTCAACACTCTTTCTGATTTTGGATTTTTTTTTTTTTTCCAAAATCAGACTTGACACCAGAGAGGCTGAATACCGCACTGAGTCAATGCGGTCTTAGCCTCTCTGGTGTCAACACTCTGTCTGATTTTGGATTTTTTTTTTTTTTTTCCAAAATCAGACTTGACACCAGAGAGGCTGAATGCCGCACTGAGTCAATGCGGTCTTAGCCTCTCTGGTCTCAACACTCTGTCTGATTTTGGATTTTTTTTTTTTTTTTCCAAAATCAGACTTGACACCAGAGAGGCTGAATGCCGCACTGAGTCAATGCGGTCTTAGCCTCTCTGGTGTCAACACTCTGTCTGATTTTGGATTTTTTTTTTTTTTTTCCAAAATCAGACTTGACACCAGAGAGGCTGAATACCGCACTGTGTCAATGCGGTCTTAGCCTCTCTGGTGTCAACACTCTGTCTGATTTTGGATTTTTTTTTTTTTTTTTTCAAAATCAGACTTGACACCAGAGAGGCTGAATACCGCACTGAGTTAGCCTCTCTGGTCTCAACACTCGGTCTGATTTTGGATTTTTTTTTTTTTTTCCAAAATCAGACTTGACACCAGAGAGGCTGAATACCGCACTGAGTCAATGCGGTCTTAGCCTCTCTGGTCTCAACCCTCTGTCTGATTTTGGATTTTTTTTTTTTTTTTTTCAAAAATCAGACTTGACACCAGAGAGGCTGAATACCGCACTGAGTCAATGCGGTCTTAGCCTCTCTGGTCTCAACACTCTGTCTAATTTTGGATTTTTTTTTTTTTTTTTTCAAAAATCAGACTTGACACCAGAGAGGCTGAATACCGCACTGAGTCAATGCGGTCTTAGGCTCTCTGGTCTCAACACTCTGTCTGATTTTGGATTCTTTTTTTTTTTTTTTCAAAATCAGACTTGACACCAGAGAGGCTGAATACCGCAATGAGTCAATGCGGTCTTAGCCTCTCTGGTCTCAACACTCTGTCTGATTTTGGATTTTTTTTTTTTTTTTCCAAAATCAGACTTGACACCAGAGAGGCTGAATACCGCACTGAGTCAATGCGGTCTTAGCCTCTCTGGTGTCAACACTCTGTCTGATTTTGGATTTTTTTTTTTTTTTTCAAAAATCAGACGACACCAGAGAGGCTGAATACCGCACTGAGTCAATGCGGTCTCAGCCTCTCTGGTCTCAACACTCTGTCTGATTTTGGATTTTTTTTTTTTTTTTCCAAAATCAGACTTGACACCAGAGAGGCTGAATACCGCACTGAGTCAATGCGGTCTTAGCCTCTCTGGTGTCAACACTCTGTCTGATTTTGGATTTTTTTTTTTTTTTTTCCAAAATCAGACTTGACACCAGAGAGGCTGAATACCGCACTGAGTCAATGCGGTCTTAGCCTCTCTGGTCTCAACACTCTGTCTGATTTTGGATTTTTTTTTTTTTTTTTCAAAATCAGACTTGACACCAGAGAGGCTGAATACCGCACTGAGTCAATGCGGTCTTAGCCTCTCTGGTGTCAACACTCTGTCTGATTTTGGATTTTTTTTTTTTTTTTTCCAAAATCAGACTTGACACCAGAGAGGCTGAATACCGCACTGAGTCAATGCGGTCTTAGCCTCTCTGGTCTCAACACTCTGTCTGATTTTGGATTTTTTTTTTTTTTTTTTCCAAAATCAGACTTGACACCAGAGAGGCTGAATACCGCACTGAGTCAATGCGGTCTTAGCCTCTCTGGTGTCAACACTCTGTCTGATTTTGGATTTTTTTTTTTTTTTTCCAAAATCAGACTTGACACCAGAGAGGCTGAATACCGCACTGAGTCAATGCAGTCTTAGCCTCTCTGGTCTCAACACTCTGTCTGATTTTGGATTTTTTTTTTTTTTTTTCCAAAATCAGACTTGACACCAGAGAGGCTGAATACCGCACTGAGTCAATGCGGTCTTAGCCTCTCTGGTGTCAACACTCTGTCTGATTTTGGATTTTTTTTTTTTTTCCCAAAATCAGACTTGACACCAGAGAGGCTGAATACCGCACTGAGTCAATGCGGTCTTAGCCTCTCTGGTCTCGACACTCTGTCTGATTTTGGATTTTTTTTTTTTTTTTCCAAAATCAGACTTGACACCAGAGAGGCTGAATACCGCACTGAGTCAATGCAGTCTTAGCCTCTCTGGTCTCAACACTCTGTCTGATTTTGGATTTTTTTTTTTTTTTTTCCAAAATCAGACTTGACACCAGAGAGGCTGAATACCGCACTGAGTCAATGCGGTCTTAGCCTCTCTGGTGTCAACACTCTGTCTGATTTTGGATTTTTTTTTTTTTCCAAAATCAGACTTGACACCAGAGAGGCTGAATACTGCACTGAGTTAATGCGGTCTTAGCCTCTCTGGTCTCAACACTTTGTCTGATTTTGGATTTTTTTTTTTTTTTTTTCCAAAATCAGACTTGACACCAGAGAGGCTGAATACCGCACTGAGTCAATGCGGTCTTAGCCTCTCTGGTGTCAACACTCTGTCTGATTTTGGATTTTTTTTTTTTTTTTTCCAAAATCAGACTTGACACCAGAGAGGCTGAATACCGCACTGAGTCAATGCGGTCTTAGCCTCTCTGGTCTCAACACTCTGTCTGATTTTGGATTTTTTTTTTTTTTTTTCCAAAATCAGACTTGACACCAGAGAGGCTGAATACCGCACTGAGTCAATGCGGTCTTAGCCTCTCTGGTGTCAACACTCTGTCTGATTTTGGATTTTTTTTTTTTTTTTCCAAAATCAGACTTGACACCAGAGAGGCTGAATACCGCACTGAGTCAATGCAGTCTTAGCCTCTCTGGTCTCAACACTCTGTCTGATTTTGGATTTTTTTTTTTTTTTTTCCAAAATCAGACTTGACACCAGAGAGGCTGAATACCGCACTGAGTCAATGCGGTCTTAGCCTCTCTGGTGTCAACACTCTGTCTGATTTTGGATTTTTTTTTTTTTTCCCAAAATCAGACTTGACACCAGAGAGGCTGAATACCGCACTGAGTCAATGCGGTCTTAGCCTCTCTGGTCTCGACACTCTGTCTGATTTTGGATTTTTTTTTTTTTTTTCCAAAATCAGACTTGACACCAGAGAGGCTGAATACCGCACTGAGTCAATGCGGTCTTAGCCTCTCTGGTGTCAACACTCTGTCTGATTTTGGATTTTTTTTTTTTTTTTCCAAAATCAGACTTGACACCAGAGAGGCTGAATACCGCACTGAGTCAATGCAGTCTTAGCCTCTCTGGTCTCAACACTCTGTCTGATTTTGGATTTTTTTTTTTTTTTTTCCAAAATCAGACTTGACACCAGAGAGGCTGAATACCGCACTGAGTCAATGCGGTCTTAGCCTCTCTGGTGTCAACACTCTGTCTGATTTTGGATTTTTTTTTTTTTCCAAAATCAGACTTGACACCAGAGAGGCTGAATACTGCACTGAGTTAATGCGGTCTTAGCCTCTCTGGTCTCAACACTTTGTCTGATTTTGGATTTTTTTTTTTTTTTTTTCCAAAATCAGACTTGACACCAGAGAGGCTGAATACCGCACTGAGTCAATGCGGTCTTAGCCTCTCTGGTGTCAACACTCTGTCTGATTTTGGATTTTTTTTTTTTTTTTTCCAAAATCAGACTTGACACCAGAGAGGCTGAATACCGCACTGAGTCAATGCGGTCTTAGCCTCTCTGGTCTCAACACTCTGTCTGATTTTGGATTTTTTTTTTTTTTTTTCCAAAATCAGACTTGACACCAGAGAGGCTGAATACCGCACTGAGTCAATGCGGTCTTAGCCTCTCTGGTGTCAACACTCTGTCTGATTTTGGATTTTTTTTTTTTTTTTCCAAAATCAGACTTGACACCAGAGAGGCTGAATACCGCACTGAGTCAATGCAGTCTTAGCCTCTCTGGTCTCAACACTCTGTCTGATTTTGGATTTTTTTTTTTTTTTTTCCAAAATCAGACTTTACACCAGAGAGGCTGAATACCGCACTGAGTCAATGCGGTCTTAGCCTCTCTGGTGTCAACACTCTGTCTGATTTTGGATTTTTTTTTTTTTTCCCAAAATCAGACTTGACACCAGAGAGGCTGAATACCGCACTGAGTCAATGCGGTCTTAGCCTCTCTGGTCTCGACACTCTGTCTGATTTTGGATTTTTTTTTTTTTTTTCCAAAATCAGACTTGACACCAGAGAGGCTGAATACCGCACTGAGTCAATGCGGTCTTAGCCTCTCTGGTGTCAACACTCTGTCTGATTTTTGATTTTTTTTTTTTTTCCAAAATCAGACTTGACACCAGAGAGGCTGAATACCGCACTGAGTCAATGCGGTCTTAGCCTCTCTGGTCTCAACACTCTGTCTGATTTTGGATTTTTTTTTTTTTTTTTCCAAAATCAGACTTGACACCAGAGAGGCTGAATACCGCACTGAGTCAATGCGGTCTTAGCCTCTCTGGTGTCAACACTCTGTCTGATTTTGGATTTTTTTTTTTTTTTTCCAAAATCAGACTTGACACCAGAGAGGCTGAATACCGCACTGAGTCAATGCGGTCTTAGCCTCTCTGGTCTCAACACTCTGTCTGATTTTGGATTTTTTTTTTTTTTTTTTCAAAAATCAGACTTGACACCAGAGAGGCTGAATACCGCACTGAGTCAATGCGGTCTTAGCCTCTCTGGTCTCAACACTCTGTCTGATTTTGGATTTTTTTTTTTTTTTTTCCAAAATCAGACTTGACACCAGAGAGACTGAATACCGCACTGAGTCAATGCGGTCTTAGCCTCTCTGGTGTCAACACTCTGTCTGATTTTGGATTTTTTTTTTTTTTTCCAAAATCAGACTTGACACCAGAGAGGCTGAATACCGCACTGAGTCAATGCGGTCTCAGCCTCTCTGGTCTCAACACTCTGTCTGATTTTGGATTTTTTTTTTTTTTTTCCAAAATCAGATTTGACACCAGAGAGGCTGAATACCGCAATGAGTCAATGCGGTCTTAGCCTCTTTGGTCTCAACACTCTGTCTGATTTTGGATTTTTTTTTCTTCCAAAATCAGACTTGACACCAGAGAGGCTGAATACCGCACTGAGTCAATGCAGTCTTAGCCTCTCTGGTGTCAACACTCTGTCTGATTTTGGATTTTTTTTTTTTTTCCCAAAATCAGACTTGACACCAGAGAGGCTGAATACCGCACTGAGTCAATGCGGTCTTAGCCTCTCTGGTCTCGACACTCTGTCTGATTTTGGATTTTTTTTTTTTTTTTCCAAAATCAGACTTGACACCAGAGAGGCTGAATACCGCACTGAGTCAATGCGGTCTTAGCCTCTCTGGTGTCAACACTCTGTCTGATTTTTGATTTTTTTTTTTTTTCCAAAATCAGACTTGACACCAGAGAGGCTGAATACCGCACTGAGTCAATGCGGTCTTAGCCTCTCTGGTCTCAACACTCTGTCTGATTTTGGATTTTTTTTTTTTTTTTTCCAAAATCAGACTTGACACCAGAGAGGCTGAATACCGCACTGAGTCAATGCGGTCTTAGCCTCTCTGGTGTCAACACTCTGTCTGATTTTGGATTTTTTTTTTTTTTTTCCAAAATCAGACTTGACACCAGAGAGGCTGAATACCGCACTGAGTCAATGCGGTCTTAGCCTCTCTGGTCTCAACACTCTGTCTGATTTTGGATTTTTTTTTTTTTTTTTTCAAAAATCAGACTTGACACCAGAGAGGCTGAATACCGCACTGAGTCAATGCGGTCTTAGCCTCTCTGGTCTCAACACTCTGTCTGATTTTGGATTTTTTTTTTTTTTTTTCCAAAATCAGACTTGACACCAGAGAGACTGAATACCGCACTGAGTCAATGCGGTCTTAGCCTCTCTGGTGTCAACACTCTGTCTGATTTTGGATTTTTTTTTTTTTTTCCAAAATCAGACTTGACACCAGAGAGGCTGAATACCGCACTGAGTCAATGCGGTCTCAGCCTCTCTGGTCTCAACACTCTGTCTGATTTTGGATTTTTTTTTTTTTTTTCCAAAATCAGATTTGACACCAGAGAGGCTGAATACCGCAATGAGTCAATGCGGTCTTAGCCTCTTTGGTCTCAACACTCTGTCTGATTTTGGATTTTTTTTTCTTCCAAAATCAGACTTGACACCAGAGAGGCTGAATACCGCACTGAGTCAATGCAGTCTTAGCCTCTCTGGTGTCAACACTCTGTCTGATTTTGGATTTTGGATTTTTTTTTCCAAAATCAGACTTGACACCAGAGAGGCTGAATACCGCACTGAGTCAATGCGGTCTTAGCCTCTCTGGTCTCAACACTCTGTCTGATTTTGGATTTTTTTTTTTTTTTCTCCAAAATCAGACTTGACACCAGAGAGGCTGAATACCGCACTGAGTCAATGCGGTCTTAGCCTCTCTGGTGTCAACACTCTGTCTGATTTTGGATTCTTTTTTTTTTTTTCAAATTCAGACTTGACAGCAGAGAGGCTGAATACCGCACTGAGTCAATGCGGTCTTAGCCTCTCTGGTCTCAACACTCTGTCTGATTTTGGATTTTTTTTTTTTTTTTTTCCAAAATCAGACTTGACACCAGAGAGGCTGAATACCGCACTGAGTCAATGCGGTCTTAGCCTCTCTGGTGTCAACCCTCTGTCTGATTTTGGATTTTTTTTTCCTTTTCCAAAATCAGACTTGACACCAGAGAGGCTGAATACCGCACTGAGTCAATGCAGTCTTAGCCTCTCTGGTCTCAACACTCTGTCTGATTTTGGATTTTTTTTTTTTTTTTTCCAAAATCAGACTTGACACCAGAGAGGCTGAATGCCGCACTGAGTCAATGCGGTCTCAGCCTCTCTGGTCTCAACACTGTGTCTGATTTTGGATTTTTTTTTCTTTTTTTTCCAAAATCAGACTTGACACCAGAGAGGCTGAATACCGCACTGAGTCAATGCGGTCTTAGCCTCTCTGGTCTCAACACTCTGTCTGATTTTGGATTTTTTTTTCTTTTTTTTCCAAAATCAGACTTGACACCAGAGAGGCTGAATACCGCACTGAGTCAATGCGGTCTTAGCCTCTCTGGTCTCAACACTCTTTCTGATTTTGGATTTTTTTTTTTTTTCCAAAATCAGACTTGACACCAGAGAGGCTGAATACCGCACTGAGTCAATGCGGTCTTAGCCTCTCTGGTGTCAACACTCTGTCTGATTTTGGATTTTTTTTTTTTTTTTCCAAAATCAGACTTGACACCAGAGAGGCTGAATGCCGCACTGAGTCAATGCGGTCTTAGCCTCTCTGGTCTCAACACTCTGTCTGATTTTGGATTTTTTTTTTTTTTTTTCCAAAATCAGACTTGACACCAGAGAGGCTGAATGCCGCACTGAGTCAATGCGGTCTTAGCCTCTCTGGTGTCAACACTCTGTCTGATTTTGGATTTTTTTTTTTTTTTTCCAAAATCAGACTTGACACCAGAGAGGCTGAATACCGCACTGTGTCAATGCGGTCTTAGCCTCTCTGGTGTCAACACTCTGTCTGATTTTGGATTTTTTTTTTTTTTTTTTCAAAATCAGACTTGACACCAGAGAGGCTGAATACCGCACTGAGTCAATGCGGTCTTAGCCTCTCTGGTCTCAACACTCGGTCTGATTTTGGATTTTTTTTTTTTTTTCCAAAATCAGACTTGACACCAGAGAGGCTGAATACCGCACTGAGTCAATGCGGTCTTAGCCTCTCTGGTCTCAACCCTCTGTCTGATTTTGGATTTTTTTTTTTTTTTTTTTTTTAAATCAGACTTGACACCAGAGAGGCTGAATACCGCACTGAGTCAATGCGGTCTTAGCCTCTCTGGTCTCAACACTCTGTCTAATTTTGGATTTTTTTTTTTTTTTTTTTCAAAAATCAGACTTGACACCAGAGAGGCTGAATACCGCACTGAGTCAATGCGGTCTTAGCCTCTCTGGTGTCAACACTCTGTCTGATTTTGGATTTTTTTTTTTTTTTTTCCAAAATCAGACTTGACACCAGAGAGGCTGAATACCGCACTGAGTCAATGCGGTCTTAGCCTCTCTGGTCTCAACACTCTGTCTGATTTTGGATTTTTTTTTTTTTTTTTCAAAATCAGACTTGACACCAGAGAGGCTGAATACCGCACTGAGTCAATGCGGTCTTAGCCTCTCTGGTGTCAACACTCTGTCTGATTTTGGATTTTTTTTTTTTTTCCCCAAAATCAGACTTGACACCAGAGAGGCTGAATACCGCACTGAGTCAATGCAGTCTTAGCCTCTCTGGTCTCAACACTCTGTCTGATTTTGGATTTTTTTTTTTTTTTTTCCAAAATCAGACTTGACACCAGAGAGGCTGAATACCGCACTGAGTCAATGCGGTCTTAGCCTCTCTGGTGTCAACACTCTGTCTGATTTTGGATTTTTTTTTTTTTCCAAAATCAGACTTGACACCAGAGAGGCTGAATACTGCACTGAGTCAATGCGGTCTTAGCCTCTCTGGTCTCAACACTTTGTCTGATTTTGGATTTTTTTTTTTTTTTTTTCCAAAATCAGACTTGACACCAGAGAGGCTGAATACCGCACTGAGTCAATGCGGTCTTAGCCTCTCTGGTGTCAACACTCTGTCTGATTTTGGATTTTTTTTTTTTTTTTCCAAAATCAGACTTGACACCAGAGAGGCTGAATACCGCACTGAGTCAATGCGGTCTTAGCCTCTCTGGTCTCAACACTCTGTCTGATTTTGGATTTTTTTTTTTTTTTTTTCCAAAATCAGACTTGACACCAGAGAGGCTGAATACCGCACTGAGTCAATGCGGTCTTAGCCTCTCTGGTGTCAACACTCTGTCTGATTTTGGATTTTTTTTTTTTTTTTCCAAAATCAGACTTGACACCAGAGAGGCTGAATACCGCACTGAGTCAATGCAGTCTTAGCCTCTCTGGTCTCAACACTCTGTCTGATTTTGGATTTTTTTTTTTTTTTTTCCAAAATCAGACTTGACACCAGAGAGGCTGAATACCGCACTGAGTCAATGCGGTCTTAGCCTCTCTGGTGTCAACACTCTGTCTGATTTTGGATTTTTTTTTTTTTTTCCCAAAATCAGACTTGACACCAGAGAGGCTGAATACCGCACTGAGTCAATGCGGTCTTAGCCTCTCTGGTCTCGACACTCTGTCTGATTTTGGATTTTTTTTTTTTTTTTCCAAAATCAGACTTGACACCAGAGAGGCTGAATACCGCACTGAGTCAATGCAGTCTTAGCCTCTCTGGTCTCAACACTCTGTCTGATTTTGGATTTTTTTTTTTTTTTTTTCCAAAATCAGACTTGACACCAGAGAGGCTGAATACCGCACTGAGTCAATGCGGTCTTAGCCTCTCTGGTGTCAACACTCTGTCTGATTTTGGATTTTTTTTTTTTTTCCAAAATCAGACTTGACACCAGAGAGGCTGAATACTGCACTGAGTTAATGCGGTCTTAGCCTCTCTGGTCTCAACACTTTGTCTGATTTTGGATTTTTTTTTTTTTTTTTTCCAAAATCAGACTTGACACCAGAGAGGCTGAATACCGCACTGAGTCAATGCGGTCTTAGCCTCTCTGGTGTCAACACTCTGTCTGATTTTGGATTTTTTTTTTTTTTTTTCCAAAATCAGACTTGACACCAGAGAGGCTGAATACCGCACTGAGTCAATGCGGTCTTAGCCTCTCTGGTCTCAACACTCTGTCTGATTTTGGATTTTTTTTTTTTTTTTTCCAAAATCAGACTTGACACCAGAGAGGCTGAATACCGCACTGAGTCAATGCGGTCTTAGCCTCTCTGGTGTCAACACTCTGTCTGATTTTGGATTTTTTTTTTTTTTTTCCAAAATCAGACTTGACACCAGAGAGGCTGAATACCGCACTGAGTCAATGCAGTCTTAGCCTCTCTGGTCTCAACACTCTGTCTGATTTTGGATTTTTTTTTTTTTTTTTCCAAAATCAGACTTGACACCAGAGAGGCTGAATACCGCACTGAGTCAATGCGGTCTTAGCCTCTCTGGTGTCAACACTCTGTCTGATTTTGGATTTTTTTTTTTTTTCCCAAAATCAGACTTGACACCAGAGAGGCTGAATACCGCACTGAGTCAATGCGGTCTTAGCCTCTCTGGTCTCGACACTCTGTCTGATTTTGGATTTTTTTTTTTTTTTTCCAAAATCAGACTTGACACCAGAGAGGCTGAATACCGCACTGAGTCAATGCGGTCTTAGCCTCTCTGGTGTCAACACTCTGTCTGATTTTGGATTTTTTTTTTTTTTTTCCAAAATCAGACTTGACACCAGAGAGGCTGAATACCGCACTGAGTCAATGCAGTCTTAGCCTCTCTGGTCTCAACACTCTGTCTGATTTTGGATTTTTTTTTTTTTTTTTTCCAAAATCAGACTTGACACCAGAGAGGCTGAATACCGCACTGAGTCAATGCGGTCTTAGCCTCTCTGGTGTCAACACTCTGTCTGATTTTGGATTTTTTTTTTTTTCCAAAATCAGACTTGACACCAGAGAGGCTGAATACTGCACTGAGTTAATGCGGTCTTAGCCTCTCTGGTCTCAACACTTTGTCTGATTTTGGATTTTTTTTTTTTTTTTTTCCAAAATCAGACTTGACACCAGAGAGGCTGAATACCGCACTGAGTCAATGCGGTCTTAGCCTCTCTGGTGTCAACACTCTGTCTGATTTTGGATTTTTTTTTTTTTTTTTCCAAAATCAGACTTGACACCAGAGAGGCTGAATACCGCACTGAGTCAATGCGGTCTTAGCCTCTCTGGTCTCAACACTCTGTCTGATTTTGGATTTTTTTTTTTTTTTTTCCAAAATCAGACTTGACACCAGAGAGGCTGAATACCGCACTGAGTCAATGCGGTCTTAGCCTCTCTGGTGTCAACACTCTGTCTGATTTTGGATTTTTTTTTTTTTTTTCCAAAATCAGACTTGACACCAGAGAGGCTGAATACCGCACTGAGTCAATGCAGTCTTAGCCTCTCTGGTCTCAACACTCTGTCTGATTTTGGATTTTTTTTTTTTTTTTTTCCAAAATCAGACTTGACACCAGAGAGGCTGAATACCGCACTGAGTCAATGCGGTCTTAGCCTCTCTGGTGTCAACACTCTGTCTGATTTTGGATTTTTTTTTTTTTTCCCAAAATCAGACTTGACACCAGAGAGGCTGAATACCGCACTGAGTCAATGCGGTCTTAGCCTCTCTGGTCTCGACACTCTGTCTGATTTTGGATTTTTTTTTTTTTTTTCCAAAATCAGACTTGACACCAGAGAGGCTGAATACCGCACTGAGTCAATGCGGTCTTAGCCTCTCTGGTGTCAACACTCTGTCTGATTTTTGATTTTTTTTTTTTTTCCAAAATCAGACTTGACACCAGAGAGGCTGAATACCGCACTGAGTCAATGCGGTCTTAGCCTCTCTGGTCTCAACACTCTGTCTGATTTTGGATTTTTTTTTTTTTTTTTCCAAAATCAGACTTGACACCAGAGAGGCTGAATACCGCACTGAGTCAATGCGGTCTTAGCCTCTCTGGTGTCAACACTCTGTCTGATTTTGGATTTTTTTTTTTTTTTTCCAAAATCAGACTTGACACCAGAGAGGCTGAATACCGCACTGAGTCAATGCGGTCTTAGCCTCTCTGGTCTCAACACTCTGTCTGATTTTGGATTTTTTTTTTTTTTTTTCAAAAATCAGACTTGACACCAGAGAGGCTGAATACCGCAC
The DNA here is from genome assembly GCF_964638095.1 of Poromitra crassiceps. Taxonomy (NCBI): domain Eukaryota; kingdom Metazoa; phylum Chordata; class Actinopteri; order Beryciformes; family Melamphaidae; genus Poromitra; species Poromitra crassiceps. The sequence continues at coordinate 1,972,380 of NC_139635.1, read as the reverse complement.
TGAGTCAATGCGGTCTTAGCCTCTCTGGTCTCAACACTCTGTCTGATTTTGGATTTTTTTTTTTTTTTTTCCAAAATCAGACTTGACACCAGAGAGACTGAATACCGCACTGAGTCAATGCGGTCTTAGCCTCTCTGGTGTCAACACTCTGTCTGATTTTGGATTTTTTTTTTTTTTTCCAAAATCAGACTTGACACCAGAGAGGCTGAATACCGCACTGAGTCAATGCGGTCTCAGCCTCTCTGGTCTCAACACTCTGTCTGATTTTGGATTTTTTTTTTTTTTTTCCAAAATCAGATTTGACACCAGAGAGGCTGAATACCGCAATGAGTCAATGCGGTCTTAGCCTCTTTGGTCTCAACACTCTGTCTGATTTTGGATTTTTTTTTCTTCCAAAATCAGACTTGACACCAGAGAGGCTGAATACCGCACTGAGTCAATGCAGTCTTAGCCTCTCTGGTGTCAACACTCTGTCTGATTTTGGATTTTGGATTTTTTTTTCCAAAATCAGACTTGACACCAGAGAGGCTGAATACCGCACTGAGTCAATGCGGTCTTAGCCTCTCTGGTCTCAACACTCTGTCTGATTTTGGATTTTTTTTTTTTTTTCTCCAAAATCAGACTTGACACCAGAGAGGCTGAATACCGCACTGAGTCAATGCGGTCTTAGCCTCTCTGGTGTCAACACTCTGTCTGATTTTGGATTCTTTTTTTTTTTTTCAAATTCAGACTTGACAGCAGAGAGGCTGAATACCGCACTGAGTCAATGCGGTCTTAGCCTCTCTGGTCTCAACACTCTGTCTGATTTTGGATTTTTTTTTTTTTTTTTTCCAAAATCAGACTTGACACCAGAGAGGCTGAATACCGCACTGAGTCAATGCGGTCTTAGCCTCTCTGGTGTCAACCCTCTGTCTGATTTTGGATTTTTTTTTCCTTTTCCAAAATCAGACTTGACACCAGAGAGGCTGAATACCGCACTGAGTCAATGCAGTCTTAGCCTCTCTGGTCTCAACACTCTGTCTGATTTTGGATTTTTTTTTTTTTTTTTCCAAAATCAGACTTGACACCAGAGAGGCTGAATGCCGCACTGAGTCAATGCGGTCTCAGCCTCTCTGGTCTCAACACTGTGTCTGATTTTGGATTTTTTTTTCTTTTTTTTCCAAAATCAGACTTGACACCAGAGAGGCTGAATACCGCACTGAGTCAATGCGGTCTTAGCCTCTCTGGTCTCAACACTCTGTCTGATTTTGGATTTTTTTTTCTTTTTTTTCCAAAATCAGACTTGACACCAGAGAGGCTGAATACCGCACTGAGTCAATGCGGTCTTAGCCTCTCTGGTCTCAACACTCTTTCTGATTTTGGATTTTTTTTTTTTTTCCAAAATCAGACTTGACACCAGAGAGGCTGAATACCGCACTGAGTCAATGCGGTCTTAGCCTCTCTGGTGTCAACACTCTGTCTGATTTTGGATTTTTTTTTTTTTTTTCCAAAATCAGACTTGACACCAGAGAGGCTGAATGCCGCACTGAGTCAATGCGGTCTTAGCCTCTCTGGTCTCAACACTCTGTCTGATTTTGGATTTTTTTTTTTTTTTTCCAAAATCAGACTTGACACCAGAGAGGCTGAATGCCGCACTGAGTCAATGCGGTCTTAGCCTCTCTGGTGTCAACACTCTGTCTGATTTTGGATTTTTTTTTTTTTTTTCCAAAATCAGACTTGACACCAGAGAGGCTGAATACCGCACTGTGTCAATGCGGTCTTAGCCTCTCTGGTGTCAACACTCTGTCTGATTTTGGATTTTTTTTTTTTTTTTTTCAAAATCAGACTTGACACCAGAGAGGCTGAATACCGCACTGAGTCAATGCGGTCTTAGCCTCTCTGGTCTCAACACTCGGTCTGATTTTGGATTTTTTTTTTTTTTTCCAAAATCAGACTTGACACCAGAGAGGCTGAATACCGCACTGAGTCAATGCGGTCTTAGCCTCTCTGGTCTCAACCCTCTGTCTGATTTTGGATTTTTTTTTTTTTTTTTTTTTTTTAAATCAGACTTGACACCAGAGAGGCTGAATACCGCACTGAGTCAATGCGGTCTTAGCCTCTCTGGTCTCAACACTCTGTCTAATTTTGGATTTTTTTTTTTTTTTTTTCAAAAATCAGACTTGACACCAGAGAGGCTGAATACCGCACTGAGTCAATGCGGTCTTAGGCTCTCTGGTCTCAACACTCTGTCTGATTTTGGATTCTTTTTTTTTTTTTTTCAAAATCAGACTTGACACCAGAGAGGCTGAATACCGCAATGAGTCAATGCGGTCTTAGCCTCTCTGGTCTCAACACTCTGTCTGATTTTGGATTTTTTTTTTTTTTTTTCCAAAATCAGACTTGACACCAGAGAGGCTGAATACCGCACTGAGTCAATGCGGTCTTAGCCTCTCTGGTGTCAACACTCTGTCTGATTTTGGATTTTTTTTTTTTTTTTCAAAAATCAGACGACACCAGAGAGGCTGAATACCGCACTGAGTCAATGCGGTCTCAGCCTCTCTGGTCTCAACACTCTGTCTGATTTTGGATTTTTTTTTTTTTTTTCCAAAATCAGACTTGACACCAGAGAGGCTGAATACCGCACTGAGTCAATGCGGTCTTAGCCTCTCTGGTGTCAACACTCTGTCTGATTTTGGATTTTTTTTTTTTTTTTCCAAAATCAGACTTGACACCAGAGAGGCTGAATACCGCACTGAGTCAATGCGGTCTTAGCCTCTCTGGTCTCAACACTCTGTCTGATTTTGGATTTTTTTTTTTTTTTTTCAAAATCAGACTTGACACCAGAGAGGCTGAATACCGCACTGAGTCAATGCGGTCTTAGCCTCTCTGGTGTCAACACTCTGTCTGATTTTGGATTTTTTTTTTTTTTTCCCAAAATCAGACTTGACACCAGAGAGGCTGAATACCGCACTGAGTCAATGCGGTCTTAGCCTCTCTGGTCTCAACACTCTGTCTGATTTTGGATTTTTTTTTTTTTTTTCCCAAAATCAGACTTGACACCAGAGAGGCTGAATACCGCACTGAGTCAATGCGGTCTTAGCCTCTCTGGTGTCAACACTCTGTCTGATTTTGGATTTTTTTTTTTTTCCAAAATCAGACTTGACACCAGAGAGGCTGAATACTGCACTGAGTCAATGCGGTCTTAGCCTCTCTGGTCTCAACACTTTGTCTGATTTTGGATTTTTTTTTTTTTTTTTTCCAAAATCAGACTTGACACCAGAGAGGCTGAATACCGCACTGAGTCAATGCGGTCTTAGCCTCTCTGGTGTCAACACTCTGTCTGATTTTGGATTTATTTTTATTTTTTTCCAAAATCAGACTTGACACCAGAGAGGCTGAATACCGCACTGAGTCAATGCGGTCTTAGCCTCTCTGGTCTCAACACTCTGTCTGATTTTGGATTTTTTTTTTTTTTTTCCAAAATCAGACTTGACACCAGAGAGGCTGAATACCGCACTGAGTCAATGCGGTCTTAGCCTCTCTGGTGTCAACACTCTGTCTGATTTTGGAATTTTTTTTTCTTTTTTTCCAAAATGAGACTTGACACCAGAGAGGCTGAATACCGCACTGAGTCAATGCAGTATTAGCCTCTCTGGTCTCAACACTGTCTGATTTTGGATTTTTTTTTTTTTTTTTTCCAAAATCAGACTTGACACCAGAGAGGCTGAATACCGCACTGAGTCAATGCGGTCTTAGCCTCTCTGGTGTCAACCCTCTGTCTGATTTTGGATTTTTTTTTCCTTTTCCAAAATCAGACTTGACACCAGAGAGGCTGAATACCGCACTGAGTCAATGCAGTCTTAGCCTCTCTGGTCTCAACACTCTGTCTGATTTTGGATTTTTTTTTTTTTTTTTCCAAAATCAGACTTGACACCAGAGAGGCTGAATGCCGCACTGAGTCAATGCGGTCTCAGCCTCTCTGGTCTCAACACTGTGTCTGATTTTGGATTTTTTTTTCTTTTTTTTCCAAAATCAGACTTGACACCAGAGAGGCTGAATACCGCACTGAGTCAATGCGGTCTTAGCCTCTCTGGTCTCAACACTCTGTCTGATTTTGGATTTTTTTTTCTTTTTTTTCCAAAATCAGACTTGACACCAGAGAGGCTGAATACCGCACTGAGTCAATGCGGTCTTAGCCTCTCTGGTCTCAACACTCTTTCTGATTTTGGATTTTTTTTTTTTTTCCAAAATCAGACTTGACACCAGAGAGGCTGAATACCGCACTGAGTCAATGCGGTCTTAGCCTCTCTGGTGTCAACACTCTGTCTGATTTTGGATTTTTTTTTTTTTTTTCCAAAATCAGACTTGACACCAGAGAGGCTGAATGCCGCACTGAGTCAATGCGGTCTTAGCCTCTCTGGTCTCAACACTCTGTCTGATTTTGGATTTTTTTTTTTTTTTTCCAAAATCAGACTTGACACCAGAGAGGCTGAATGCCGCACTGAGTCAATGCGGTCTTAGCCTCTCTGGTGTCAACACTCTGTCTGATTTTGGATTTTTTTTTTTTTTTTCCAAAATCAGACTTGACACCAGAGAGGCTGAATACCGCACTGTGTCAATGCGGTCTTAGCCTCTCTGGTGTCAACACTCTGTCTGATTTTGGATTTTTTTTTTTTTTTTTTCAAAATCAGACTTGACACCAGAGAGGCTGAATACCGCACTGAGTCAATGCGGTCTTAGCCTCTCTGGTCTCAACACTCGTCTGATTTTGGATTTTTTTTTTTTTTTCCAAAATCAGACTTGACACCAGAGAGGCTGAATACCGCACTGAGTCAATGCGGTCTTAGCCTCTCTGGTCTCAACCCTCTGTCTGATTTTGGATTTTTTTTTTTTTTTTTTTTTTTTAAATCAGACTTGACACCAGAGAGGCTGAATACCGCACTGAGTCAATGCGGTCTTAGCCTCTCTGGTCTCAACACTCTGTCTAATTTTGGATTTTTTTTTTTTTTTTTTCAAAAATCAGACTTGACACCAGAGAGGCTGAATACCGCACTGAGTCAATGCGGTCTTAGGCTCTCTGGTCTCAACACTCTGTCTGATTTTGGATTCTTTTTTTTTTTTTTTCAAAATCAGACTTGACACCAGAGAGGCTGAATACCGCAATGAGTCAATGCGGTCTTAGCCTCTCTGGTCTCAACACTCTGTCTGATTTTGGATTTTTTTTTTTTTTTTTCCAAAATCAGACTTGACACCAGAGAGGCTGAATACCGCACTGAGTCAATGCGGTCTTAGCCTCTCTGGTGTCAACACTCTGTCTGATTTTGGATTTTTTTTTTTTTTTCAAAAATCAGACGACACCAGAGAGGCTGAATACCGCACTGAGTCAATGCGGTCTCAGCCTCTCTGGTCTCAACACTCTGTCTGATTTTGGATTTTTTTTTTTTTTTTCCAAAATCAGACTTGACACCAGAGAGGCTGAATACCGCACTGAGTCAATGCGGTCTTAGCCTCTCTGGTGTCAACACTCTGTCTGATTTTGGATTTTTTTTTTTTTTTTCCAAAATCAGACTTGACACCAGAGAGGCTGAATACCGCACTGAGTCAATGCGGTCTTAGCCTCTCTGGTCTCAACACTCTGTCTGATTTTGGATTTTTTTTTTTTTTTTTCAAAATCAGACTTGACACCAGAGAGGCTGAATACCGCACTGAGTCAATGCGGTCTTAGCCTCTCTGGTGTCAACACTCTGTCTGATTTTGGATTTTTTTTTTTTTTTCCCAAAATCAGACTTGACACCAGAGAGGCTGAATACCGCACTGAGTCAATGCGGTCTTAGCCTCTCTGGTCTCAACACTCTGTCTGATTTTGGATTTTTTTTTTTTTTTTCCCAAAATCAGACTTGACACCAGAGAGGCTGAATACCGCACTGAGTCAATGCGGTCTTAGCCTCTCTGGTGTCAACACTCTGTCTGATTTTGGATTTTTTTTTTTTTCCAAAATCAGACTTGACACCAGAGAGGCTGAATACTGCACTGAGTCAATGCGGTCTTAGCCTCTCTGGTCTCAACACTTTGTCTGATTTTGGATTTTTTTTTTTTTTTTTTTCCAAAATCAGACTTGACACCAGAGAGGCTGAATACCGCACTGAGTCAATGCGGTCTTAGCCTCTCTGGTGTCAACACTCTGTCTGATTTTGGATTTATTTTTATTTTTTTCCAAAATCAGACTTGACACCAGAGAGGCTGAATACCGCACTGAGTCAATGCGGTCTTAGCCTCTCTGGTCTCAACACTCTGTCTGATTTTGGATTTTTTTTTTTTTTTTCCAAAATCAGACTTGACACCAGAGAGGCTGAATACCGCACTGAGTCAATGCGGTCTTAGCCTCTCTGGTGTCAACACTCTGTCTGATTTTGGATTTTTTTTTTCTTTTTTTCCAAAATGAGACTTGACACCAGAGAGGCTGAATACCGCACTGAGTCAATGCAGTATTAGCCTCTCTGGTCTCAACACTGTCTGATTTTGGATTTTTTTTTTTTTTTTTTCCAAAATCAGACTTGACACCAGAGAGGCTGAATACCGCACTGAGTCAATGCGGTCTTAGCCTCTCTGGTCTCAACACTCTGTCTGATTTTGGATTTTTTTTTTTTTTTTCCAAAATCAGACTTGACACCAGAGAGGCTAAATACCGCACTGAGTCAATGCGGTCTTAGCCTCTCTGGACTCAACACTCTGTCTGATTTTGGATTTTTTTTTTTTTTTTTTAAATCAGACGACACCAGAGAGGCTGAATACCGCACTGAGTCAATGCGGTCTCAGCCTCTCTGGTCTCAACACTCTGTCTGATTTTGGATTTTTTTTTTTTTTTCCAAAATCAGACTTGACACCAGAGATGCTGAATACCGCACTGAGTCAATGCGGTCTTAGCCTCTCTGGTGTCAACACTCTGTCTGATTTTGGATTTTTTTTTCTTTTTCCAAAATCAGACTTGACACCAGAGAGGCTGAATACCGCACTGAGTCAATGCGGTCTTAGCCTCTCTGGTCTCAACACTCTGTCTGATTTTGGATTTTTTTTTTTTTTTTTCCAAAATCAGACTTGACACCAGAGAGGCTGAATACCGCACTGAGTCAATGCGGTCTTAGCCTCTCTGGTGTCAACACTCTGTCTGATTTTGGATTTTTTTTTTTTTTCCAAAATCAGACTTGACACCAGAGAGGCTGAATACTGCACTGAGTCAATGCGGTCTTAGCCTCTCTGGTCTCAACACTTTGTCTGATTTTGGATTTTTTTTTTTTTTTTTCCAAAATCAGACTTGACACCAGAGAGGCTGAATACCGCACTGAGTCAATGCGGTCTTAGCCTCTCTGGTGTCAACACTCTGTCTGATTTTGGATTTTTTTTTTTTTTTTTCCAAAATCAGACTTGACACCAGAGAGGCTGAATACCGCACTGAGTCAATGCGGTCTTAGCCTCTCTGGTCTCAACACTCTGTCTGATTTTGGATTTTTTTTTTTTTTTTTCCAAAATCAGACTTGACACCAGAGAGGCTGAATACCGCACTGAGTCAATGCGGTCTTAGCCTCTCTGGTGTCAACACTCTGTCTGATTTTGGATTTTTTTTTTTTTTTTCCAAAATCAGACTTGACACCAGAGAGGCTGAATACCGCACTGAGTCAATGCAGTCTTAGCCTCTCTGGTCTCAACACTCTGTCTGATTTTGGATTTTTTTTTTTTTTTTTTCCAAAATCAGACTTGACACCAGAGAGGCTGAATACCGCACTGAGTCAATGCGGTCTTAGCCTCTCTGGTGTCAACACTCTGTCTGATTTTGGATTTTTTTTTTTTTTCCCAAAATCAGACTTGACACCAGAGAGGCTGAATACCGCACTGAGTCAATGCGGTCTTAGCCTCTCTGGTCTCGACACTCTGTCTGATTTTGGATTTTTTTTTTTTTTTTCCAAAATCAGACTTGACACCAGAGAGGCTGAATACCGCACTGAGTCAATGCGGTCTTAGCCTCTCTGGTGTCAACACTCTGTCTGATTTTGGATTTTTTTTTTTTTTCCAAAATCAGACTTGACACCAGAGAGGCTGAATACTGCACTGAGTCAATGCGGTCTTAGCCTCTCTGGTCTCAACACTTTGTCTGATTTTGGATTTTTTTTTTTTTTTTTTCCAAAATCAGACTTGACACCAGAGAGGCTGAATACCGCACTGAGTCAATGCGGTCTTAGCCTCTCTGGTGTCAACACTCTGTCTGATTTTGGATTTTTTTTTTTTTTTTTCCAAAATCAGACTTGACACCAGAGAGGCTGAATACCGCACTGAGTCAATGCGGTCTTAGCCTCTCTGGTCTCAACACTCTGTCTGATTTTGGATTTTTTTTTTTTTTTTTCCAAAATCAGACTTGACACCAGAGAGGCTGAATACCGCACTGAGTCAATGCGGTCTTAGCCTCTCTGGTGTCAACACTCTGTCTGATTTTGGATTTTTTTTTTTTTTTTCCAAAATCAGACTTGACACCAGAGAGGCTGAATACCGCACTGAGTCAATGCAGTCTTAGCCTCTCTGGTCTCAACACTCTGTCTGATTTTGGATTTTTTTTTTTTTTTTTCCAAAATCAGACTTGACACCAGAGAGGCTGAATACCGCACTGAGTCAATGCGGTCTTAGCCTCTCTGGTGTCAACACTCTGTCTGATTTTGGATTTTTTTTTTTTTTTCCCAAAATCAGACTTGACACCAGAGAGGCTGAATACCGCACTGAGTCAATGCGGTCTTAGCCTCTCTGGTCTCGACACTCTGTCTGATTTTGGATTTTTTTTTTTTTTTTCCAAAATCAGACTTGACACCAGAGAGGCTGAATACCGCACTGAGTCAATGCGGTCTTAGCCTCTCTGGTGTCAACACTCTGTCTGATTTTGGATTTTTTTTTTTTTTTTTCCAAAATCAGACTTGACACCAGAGAGGCTGAATACCGCAATGAGTCAATGCGGTCTTAGCCTCTCTGGTCTCAACACTCTGTCTGATTTTGGATTTTTTTTTTTTTTTTTTATAAAATCAGACTTGACACCAGAGAGGCTGAATACCGCACTGAGTCAATGCGGTCTTAGCCTCTCTGGTGTCAACACTCTGTCTGATTTTGGATTTTTTTTTTTTTTTTTCAAAAATCAGACGACACCAGAGAGGCTGAATACCGCACTGAGTCAATGCGGTCTCAGCCTCTCTGGTCTCAACACTCTGTCTGATTTTGGATTTTTTTTTTTTTTTTCCAAAATCAGACTTGACACCAGAGAGGCTGAATACCGCACTGAGTCAATGCGGTCTTAGCCTCTCTGGTGTCAACACTCTGTCTGATTTTGGATTTTTTTTTTTTTTTCCAAAATCAGACTTGACACCAGAGAGGCTGAATACCGCACTGAGTCAATGCGGTCTTAGCCTCTCTGGTCTCAACACTCTGTCTGATTTTGGATTTTTTTTTTTTTTTTTCCAAAATCAGACTTGACACCAGAGAGGCTGAATACCGCACTGAGTCAATGCGGTCTTAGCCTCTCTGGTGTCAACACTCTGTCTGATTTTGGATTTTTTTTTTTTTTTTCAAAAATCAGACGACACCAGAGAGGCTGAATACCGCACTGAGTCAATGCGGTCTCAGCCTCTCTGGTCTCAACACTCTGTCTGATTTTGGATTTTTTTTTTTTTTTTCCAAAATCAGACTTGACACCAGAGAGGCTTGTTACCGCACTGAGTCAATGCGGTCTTAGCCTCTCTGGTGTCAACACTCTGTCTGATTTTGGATTTTTTTTTTTTTTTTCCAAAATCAGACTTGACACCAGAGAGGCTGAATACCGCACTGAGTCAATGCGGTCTTAGCCTCTCTGGTCTCAACACTCTGTCTGATTTTGGATTTTTTTTTTTTTTTTTCAAAATCAGACTTGACACCAGAGAGGCTGAATACCGCACTGAGTCAATGCGGTCTTAGCCTCTCTGGTGTCAACACTCTGTCTGATTTTGGATTTTTTTTTTTTTTTTCCAAAATCAGACTTGACACCAGAGAGGCTGAATACCGCACTGAGTCAATGCGGTCTTAGCCTCTCTGGTCTCAACACTCTGTCTGATTTTGGATTTTTTTTTTTTTTTTTCCAAAATCAGACTTGACACCAGAGAGGCTGAATACCGCACTGAGTCAATGCGGTCTTAGCCTCTCTGGTGTCAACACTCTGTCTGATTTTGGATTTTTTTTTTTTTTCCAAAATCAGACTTGACACCAGAGAGGCTGAATACTGCACTGAGTCAATGCGGTCTTAGCCTCTCTGGTCTCAACACTTTGTCTGATTTTGGATTTTTTTTTTTTTTTTTTCCAAAATCAGACTTGACACCAGAGAGGCTGAATACCGCACTGAGTCAATGCGGTCTTAGCCTCTCTGGTGTCAACACTCTGTCTGATTTTGGATTTTTTTTTTTTTTTTTTCAAAATCAGACTTGACACCAGAGAGGCTGATTACCGCAATGAGTCAATGCGGTCTTAGCCTCTCTGGTCTCAACACTCTGTCTGATTTTGGATTTTTTTTTTTTTTTTTCCAAAATCAGACTTGACACCAGAGAGGCTGAATACCGCACTGAGTCAATGCGGTCTTAGCCTCTCTGGTGTCAACACTCTGTCTGATTTTGGATTTTTTTTTTTTTTTTCAAAAATCAGACGACACCAGAGAGGCTGAATACCGCACTGAGTCAATGCGGTCTCAGCCTCTCTGGTCTCAACACTCTGTCTGATTTTGGATTTTTTTTTTTTTTTTCCAAAATCAGACTTGACACCAGAGAGGCTTGTTACCGCACTGAGTCAATGCGGTCTTAGCCTCTCTGGTGTCAACACTCTGTCTGATTTTGGATTTTTTTTTTTTTTTTCCAAAATCAGACTTGACACCAGAGAGGCTGAATACCGCACTGAGTCAATGCGGTCTTAGCCTCTCTGGTCTCAACACTCTGTCTGATTTTGGATTTTTTTTTTTTTTTTTCAAAATCAGACTTGACACCAGAGAGGCTGAATACCGCACTGAGTCAATGCGGTCTTAGCCTCTCTGGTGTCAACACTCTGTCTGATTTTGGATTTTTTTTTTTTTTTTCCAAAATCAGACTTGACACCAGAGAGGCTGAATACCGCACTGAGTCAATGCGGTCTTAGCCTCTCTGGTCTCAACACTCTGTCTGATTTTGGATTTTTTTTTTTTTTTTTCCAAAATCAGACTTGACACCAGAGAGGCTGAATACCGCACTGAGTCAATGCGGTCTTAGCCTCTCTGGTGTCAACACTCTGTCTGATTTTGGATTTTTTTTTTTTTTCCAAAATCAGACTTGACACCAGAGAGGCTGAATACTGCACTGAGTCAATGCGGTCTTAGCCTCTCTGGTCTCAACACTTTGTCTGATTTTGGATTTTTTTTTTTTTTTTTTCCAAAATCAGACTTGACACCAGAGAGGCTGAATACCGCACTGAGTCAATGCGGTCTTAGCCTCTCTGGTGTCAACACTCTGTCTGATTTTTGATTTTTGATTTTTTTTTTCCAAAATCAGACTTGACACCAGAGAGGCTGAATACCGCACTGAGTCAATGCAGTCTTAGCCTCTCTGGTCTCAACACTCTGTCTGATTTTGGATTTTTTTTTTTTTTTTTCCAAAATCAGACTTGACACCAGAGAGGCTGAATACCGCACTGAGTCAATGCGGTCTGAGCCTCTCTGGTGTCAACACTCTGTCTGATTTTGGATTTTTTTTTTTTTTTCCAAAATCAGACTTGACACCAGAGAGGCTGAATACCGCACTGAGTCAATGCGGTCTTAGCCTCTCTGGTCTCAACACTTTGTCTGATTTTGGATTTTTTTTTTTTTTTTTCCAAAATCAGACTTGACACCAGAGAGGCTGAATACCGCACTGAGTCAATGCGGTCTTAGCCTCTCTGGTGTCAACACTCTGTGTGATTTTGGATTTTTTTTTTTTTTTTCCAAAATCAGACTTGACACCAGAGAGGCTGAATACCGCACTGAGTCAATGTGGTCTTAGCCTCTCTGGTCTCAACACTCTGTCTGATTTTGGATTTTTTTTTTTTTTTTCCAAAATCAGACTTGACACCAGAGAGGCTGAATACCGCACTGAGTCAATGCGGTCTTAGCCTCTCTGGTCTCAACACTCTGTCTGATTTTGGATTTTTTTTTTTTTTTTTCCAAAATCAGACTTGACACCAGAGAGGCTGAATACCGCACTGAGTCAATGCGGTCTTAGCCTCTCTGGTGTCAACACTCTGTCTGATTTTGGATTTTTTTTTTTTTTTTTCCAAAATCAGACTTGGCACCAGAGAGGCTGAATACCGCACTGAGTCAATGCGGTCTTAGCCTCTCTGGTCTCAACACTCTGTCTGATTTTGGATTTTTTTTTTTTTTTTTTCAAAAATCAGACTTGACACCAGAGAGGCTGAATACCGCACTGAGTCAATGCGGTCTTAGCCTCTCTGGTGTCAACACTCTGTCTGATTTTGGATTTTTTTTTTTTTTTCCAAAATCAGACTTGACACCAGAGAGGCTGAATACCGCACTGAGTCAATGCGGTCTTAGCCTCTCTGGTCTCGACACTCTGTCTGATTTTGGATTTTTTTTTTTTTTTTCCAAAATCAGACTTGACACCAGAGAGGCTGAATACCGCACTGAGTCAATGCGGTCTCAGCCTCTCTGGTCTCAACACTCTGTCTGACTTTGGATTTTTTTTTTTTTTTTTCCAAAATCAGACTTGACACCAGAGAGGCTGAATACCGCACTGAGTCAATGCGGTCTTAGCCTCTCTGGTGTCAACACTCTGTCTGATTTTGGATTTTTTTTTTTTTTCCCAAAATCAGACTTGACACCAGAGAGGCTGAATACCGCACTGAGTCAATGCGGTCTTAGCCTCTCTGGTCTCAACACTCTGTCTGATTTTGGATTTTTTTTTTTTTTTTCCAAAATCAGACTTGACACCAGAGAGGCTGAATACCGCACTGAGTCAATGCGGTCTTAGCCTCTCTGGTGTCAACCAACACTCTGTCTGATTTTGGATTTTTTTTTTTTTTTCCAAAATCAGACTTGACACCAGAGAGGCTGAATACCGCACTGAGTCAATGCGGTCTTAGCCTCTCTGTTGTCAACACTCTGTCTGATTTTGGATTTTTTTTTTTTTTTTTCCAAAATCAGACTTGACGCATTGACTCAGTGCGGTATTCAGCCTCTCTGGTGTCAAGTCTGATTTTGGAAAAAAAAAAAAAAATCCAAAATCAGACAGAGTGTTGACACCAGAGAGGCTAAGACCGCATTGACTCAGTGCGGTATTCAGTCTCTCTGGTGTCAAGTCTGATTTTGGAAAAAAAAAAAAAAAAATCCAAAATCAGACAGAGTGTTGAGACCAGAGAGGCTAAGACCGCATTGACTCAGTGCGGTATTCAGCCTCTCTGGGTTCAAGTCTGATTTTTGAAAAAAAAAAAAAAAAAATCCAAAATCAGACAGAGTGTTGAGACCAGAGAGGCTAAGACCGCATTGACTCAGTGCGGTATTCAGCCTCTCTGGTGTCAAGTCTGATTTTGGAAAAAAAAAAAAAAAAATCCAAAATCAGACAGAGTGTTGACACCAGAGAGGCTAAGACCGCATTGACTCAGTGCGGTATTCAGCCTCTCTGGTGTCAAGTCTGATTTTGGAAAAAAAAAAAAAAAAATCCAAAATCAGACAGAGTGTTGAGACCAGAGAGGCTAAGACCGCATTGACTCAGTGCGGTATTCAGCCTCTCTGGTGTCAAGTCTGATTTTGGAAAAAAAAAAAAAAAATCCAAAATCAGACAGAGTGTTGAGACCAGAGAGGCTAAGACCACATTGACTCAGTGCGGTATTCAGCCTCTCTGGTCTCAACACTCTTTCTGATTTTGGATTTTTTTTTTTTTTCCAAAATCAGACTTGACACCAGAGAGGCTGAATACCGCACTGAGTCAATGCGGTCTTAGCCTCTCTGGTCTCAACCCTCTGTCTGATTTTGGATTTTTTTTTTTTTTTTTTCAAAAATCAGACTTGACACCAGAGAGGCTGAATACCGCACTGAGTCAATGCGGTCTTAGCCTCTCTGGTCTCAACACTCTGTCTAATTTTGGATTTTTTTTTTTTTTTTTTTTAAATCAGACTTGACACCAGAGAGGCTGAATACCGCACTGAGTCAATGCGGTCTTAGCCTCTCTGGTCTCAACACTCTGTCTGATTTTGGATTTTTTTTTTTTTTTTTCCAAAATCAGACTTGACACCAGAGAGGCTGAATACCGCACTGAGTCAATGCGGTCTCAGCCTCTCTGGTCTCAACACTGTGTCTGATTTTGGATTTTTTTTTCTTTTTTTTCCAAAATCAGACTTGACACCAGAGAGGCTGAATACCGCACTGAGTCAATGCGGTCTTAGCCTCTCTGGTCTCAACACTCTGTCTGATTTTGGATTTTTTTTTTTTTTTTTTTCCAAAATCAGACTTGACACCAGAGAGGCTGAATACCGCACTGAGTCAATGCGGTCTTAGTTCTCTGGTGTCAACACTCTGTCTGATTTTGGATTTTTTTTTTTTTTTTTCAAAAATCAGACTTGACACCAGAGAGGCTGAATACCGCACTGAGTCAATGCGGTCTTAGCCTCTCTGGTCTCAACACTCTGTCTGATTTTGGATTTTTTTTTTTTTTTTCCAAAATCAGACTTGACACCAGAGAGGCTGAATACCGCACTGAGTCAATGCGGTCTTAGCCTCTCTGGTGTCAACACTCTGTCTGATTTTGGATTTTTTTTTTTTTTTCCAAAATCAGACTTGACACCAGAGAGGCTGAATACCGCACTGAGTCAATGAGGTCTTAGCCTCTCTGGTGTCAACACTCTGTCTGATTTTGGATTTTGGATTTTTTTTTCCAAAATCAGACTTGACAGCAGAGAGGCTGAATACCGCACTGAGTCAATGCGGTCTTAGCCTCTCTGGTCTCAACACTCTGTCTGATTTTGGATTTTTTTTTTTTTTTTTTCCAAAATCAGACTTGACACCAGAGAGGCTGAATACCGCACTGAGTCAATGCGGTCTTAGCCTCTCTGGTGTCAACACTCTGTCTGATTTTGGATTTTTTTTTTTTTCCAAAATCAGACTTGACACCAGAGAGGCTGAATACCGCACTGAGTCAATGCGGTCTTAGCCTCTCTGGTCTCAACACTTTGTCTGATTTTGGATTTTTTTTTTTTTTTTTTCCAAAATCAGACTTGACACCAGAGAGGCTGAATACCGCACTGAGTCAATGCGGTCTTAGCCTCTCTGGTGTCAACACTCTGTCTGATTTTTGATTTTTGATTTTTTTTTTCCAAAATCAGACTTGACACCAGAGAGGCTGAATACCGCACTGAGTCAATGCAGTCTTAGCCTCTCTGGTCTCAACACTCTGTCTGATTTTGGATTTTTTTTTTTTTTTTTCCAAAATCAGACTTGACACCAGAGAGGCTGAATACCGCACTGAGTCAATGCGGTCTGAGCCTCTCTGGTGTCAACACTCTGTCTGATTTTGGATTTTTTTTTTTTTTTCCAAAATCAGACTTGACACCAGAGAGGCTGAATACCGCACTGAGTCAATGCGGTCTTAGCCTCTCTGGTCTCAACACTCTGTCTAATTTTGGATTTTTTTTTTTTTTTTTTTTAAATCAGACTTGACACCAGAGAGGCTGAATACCGCACTGAGTCAATGCGGTCTTAGCCTCTCTGGTCTCAACACTCTGTCTGATTTTGGATTTTTTTTTTTTTTTTTCCAAAATCAGACTTGACACCAGAGAGGCTGAATACCGCACTGAGTCAATGCGGTCTCAGCCTCTCTGGTCTCAACACTGTGTCTGATTTTGGATTTTTTTTTCTTTTTTTTCCAAAATCAGACTTGACACCAGAGAGGCTGAATACCGCACTGAGTCAATGCGGTCTTAGCCTCTCTGGTCTCAACACTCTGTCTGATTTTGGATTTTTTTTTTTTTTTTTTTCCAAAATCAGACTTGACACCAGAGAGGCTGAATACCGCACTGAGTCAATGCGGTCTTAGTTCTCTGGTGTCAACACTCTGTCTGATTTTGGATTTTTTTTTTTTTTTTTCAAAAATCAGACTTGACACCAGAGAGGCTGAATACCGCACTGAGTCAATGCGGTCTTAGCCTCTCTGGTCTCAACACTCTGTCTGATTTTGGATTTTTTTTTTTTTTTTCCAAAATCAGACTTGACACCAGAGAGGCTGAATACCGCACTGAGTCAATGCGGTCTTAGCCTCTCTGGTGTCAACACTCTGTCTGATTTTGGATTTTTTTTTTTTTTTCCAAAATCAGACTTGACACCAGAGAGGCTGAATACCGCACTGAGTCAATGAGGTCTTAGCCTCTCTGGTGTCAACACTCTGTCTGATTTTGGATTTTGGATTTTTTTTTCCAAAATCAGACTTGACAGCAGAGAGGCTGAATACCGCACTGAGTCAATGCGGTCTTAGCCTCTCTGGTCTCAACACTCTGTCTGATTTTGGATTTTTTTTTTTTTTTTTTCCAAAATCAGACTTGACACCAGAGAGGCTGAATACCGCACTGAGTCAATGCGGTCTTAGCCTCTCTGGTGTCAACACTCTGTCTGATTTTGGATTTTTTTTTTTTTCCAAAATCAGACTTGACACCAGAGAGGCTGAATACCGCACTGAGTCAATGCGGTCTTAGCCTCTCTGGTCTCAACACTTTGTCTGATTTTGGATTTTTTTTTTTTTTTTTCCCAAAATCAGACTTGACACCAGAGAGGCTGAATACCGCACTGAGTCAATGCGGTCTTAGCCTCTCTGGTGTCAACACTCTGTCTGATTTTTGATTTTTGATTTTTTTTTTCCAAAATCAGACTTGACACCAGAGAGGCTGAATACCGCACTGAGTCAATGCAGTCTTAGCCTCTCTGGTCTCAACACTCTGTCTGATTTTGGATTTTTTTTTTTTTTTTTCCAAAATCAGACTTGACACCAGAGAGGCTGAATACCGCACTGAGTCAATGCGGTCTGAGCCTCTCTGGTGTCAACACTCTGTCTGATTTTGGATTTTTTTTTTTTTTTCCAAAATCAGACTTGACACCAGAGAGGCTGAATACCGCACTGAGTCAATGCGGTCTTAGCCTCTCTGGTCTCAACACTTTGTCTGATTTTGGATTTTTTTTTTTTTTTTTCCAAAATCAGACTTGACACCAGAGAGGCTGAATACCGCACTGAGTCAATGCGGTCTTAGCCTCTCTGGTGTCAACACTCTGTGTGATTTTGGATTTTTTTTTTTTTTTTCCAAAATCAGACTTGACACCAGAGAGGCTGAATACCGCACTGAGTCAATGTGGTCTTAGCCTCTCTGGTCTCAAAACTCTGTCTGATTTTGGATTTTTTTTTTTTTTTTCCAAAATCAGACTTGACACCAGAGAGGCTGAATACCGCACTGAGTCAATGCGGTCTTAGCCTCTCTGGTCTCAACACTCTGTCTGATTTTGGATTTTTTTTTTTTTTTTTCCAAAATCAGACTTGACACCAGAGAGGCTGAATACCGCACTGAGTCAATGCGGTCTTAGCCTCTCTGGTGTCAACACTCTGTCTGATTTTGGATTTTTTTTTTTTTTTTTCCAAAATCAGACTTGACACCAGAGAGGCTGAATACCGCACTGAGTCAATGCGGTCTTAGCCTCTCTGGTCTCAACACTCTGTCTGATTTTGGATTTTTTTTTTTTTTTTTTCAAAAATCAGACTTGACACCAGAGAGGCTGAATACCGCACTGAGTCAATGCGGTCTTAGCCTCTCTGGTGTCAACACTCTGTCTGATTTTGGATTTTTTTTTTTTTTTCCAAAATCAGACTTGACACCAGAGAGGCTGAATACCGCACTGAGTCAATGCGGTCTTAGCCTCTCTGGTCTCGACACTCTGTCTGATTTTGGATTTTTTTTTTTTTTTTCCAAAATCAGACTTGACACCAGAGAGGCTGAATACCGCACTGAGTCAATGCGGTCTCAGCCTCTCTGGTCTCAACACTCTGTCTGACTTTGGATTTTTTTTTTTTTTTTTCCAAAATCAGACTTGACACCAGAGAGGCTGAATACCGCACTGAGTCAATGCGGTCTTAGCCTCTCTGGTGTCAACACTCTGTCTGATTTTGGATTTTTTTTTTTTTTTCCCAAAATCAGACTTGACACCAGAGAGGCTGAATACCGCACTGAGTCAATGCGGTCTTAGCCTCTCTGGTCTCAACACTCTGTCTGATTTTGGATTTTTTTTTTTTTTTTCCAAAATCAGACTTGACACCAGAGAGGCTGAATACCGCACTGAGTCAATGCGGTCTTAGCCTCTCTGGTGTCAACACTCTGTCTGATTTTGGATTTTTTTTTTTTTTTTCCAAAATCAGACTTGACACCAGAGAGGCTGAATACCGCACTGAGTCAATGCGGTCTTAGCCTCTCTGGTCTCGACACTCTGTCTGATTTTGGATTTTTTTTTTTTTTTTCCAAAATCAGACTTGACACCAGAGAGGCTGAATACCGCACTGAGTCAATGCGGTCTCAGCCTCTCTGGTCTCAACACTCTGTCTGACTTTGGATTTTTTTTTTTTTTTTTCCAAAATCAGACTTGACACCAGAGAGGCTGAATACCGCACTGAGTCAATGCGGTCTTAGCCTCTCTGGTGTCAACACTCTGTCTGATTTTGGATTTTTTTTTTTTTTTCCCAAAATCAGACTTGACACCAGAGAGGCTGAATACCGCACTGAGTCAATGCGGTCTTAGCCTCTCTGGTCTCAACACTCTGTCTGATTTTGGATTTTTTTTTTTTTTTTTTCCAAAATCAGACTTGACACCAGAGAGGCTGAATACCGCACTGAGTCAATGCGGTCTTAGCCTCTCTGGTGTCAACACTCTGTCTGATTTTGGATTTTTTTTTTTTTTTTCCAAAATCAGACTTGACACCAGAGAGGCTGAATACCGCACTGAGTCAATGCGGTCTTAGCCTCTCTGGTCTCAACACTCTGTCTGATTTTGGATTTTTTTTTTTTTTTCCAAAATCAGACTTGACACCAGAGAGGCTGAATACCGCACTGAGTCAATGCGGTCTCAGCCTCTCTGGTCTCAACACTCTGTCTGACTTTGGATTTTTTTTTTTTTTTTTCCAAAATCAGACTTGACACCAGAGAGGCTGAATACCGCACTGAGTCAATGCGGTCTTAGCCTCTCTGGTGTCAACACTCTGTCTGATTTTGGATTTTTTTTTTTTTTTCCCAAAATCAGACTTGACACCAGAGAGGCTGAATACCGCACTGAGTCAATGCGGTCTTAGCCTCTCTGGTCTCAACACTCTGTCTGATTTTGGATATTTTTTTTTTTTTTCCAAAATCAGACTTGACACCAGAGAGGCTGAATACCGCACTGAGTCAATGCGGTCTTAGCCTCTCTGGTGTCAACACTCTGTCTGATTTTGGATTTTTTTTTTTTTTTTCCAAAATCAGACTTGACACCAGAGAGGCTGAATACCGCACTGAGTCAATGCGGTCTTAGCCTCTCTGGTCTCAACACTCTGTCTGATTTTGGATTTTTTTTTTTTTTTCCAAAATCAGACTTGACACCAGAGAGGCTGAATACCGCACTGAGTCAATGCGGTCTTAGCCTCTCTGGTCTCAACACTGTCTGATTTTGGATTTTTTTTTTTTTTTTTCCAAAATCAGACTTGACACCAGAGAGGCTGAATACCGCACTGAGTCAATGCGGTCTTAGCCTCTCTGGTGTCAACACTCTGTCTGATTTTGGATTTTTTTTTTTTTTTTTCCAAAATCAGACTTGACACCAGAGAGGCTGAATACCGCACTGAGTCAATGCGGTCTTAGCCTCTCTGGTCTCAACACTCTGTCTGATTTTGGATTTTTTTTTTTTTTTTTTTTCAAAAATCAGACTTGACACCAGAGAGGCTGAATACCGCACTGAGTCAATGCGGTCTTAGCCTCTCTGGTCTCAACACTCTGTCTGATTTTGGATTTTTTTTTTTTTTTTTCCAAAATCAGACTTGACACCAGAGAGACTGAATACCGCACTGAGTCAATGCGGTCTTAGCCTCTCTGGTGTCAACACTCTGTCTGATTTTGGATTTTTTTTTTTTTTTCCAAAATCAGACTTGACACCAGAGAGGCTGAATACCGCACTGAGTCAATGCGGTCTCAGCCTCTCTGGTCTCAACACTCTGTCTGATTTTGGATTTTTTTTTTTTTTTTCCAAAATCAGATTTGACACCAGAGAGGCTGAATACCGCAATGAGTCAATGCGGTCTTAGCCTCTTTGGTCTCAACACTCTGTCTGATTTTGGATTTTTTTTTCTTCCAAAATCAGACTTGACACCAGAGAGGCTGAATACCGCACTGAGTCAATGCGGTCTTAGCCTCTCTGGTGTCAACACTCTGTCTGATTTTGGATTTTGGATTTTTTTTTCCAAAATCAGACTTGACACCAGAGAGGCTGAATACCGCACTGAGTCAATGCGGTCTTAGCCTCTCTGGTCTCAACACTCTGTCTGATTTTGGATTTTTTTTTTTTTTTCTCCAAAATCAGACTTGACACCAGAGAGGCTGAATACCGCACTGAGTCAATGCGGTCTTAGCCTCTCTGGTGTCAACACTCTGTCTGATTTTGGATTTTTTTTTTTTTTTTCAAATTCAGACTTGACAGCAGAGAGGCTGAATACCGCACTGAGTCAATGCGGTCTTAGCCTCTCTGGTCTCAACACTCTGTCTGATTTTGGATTTTTTTTTTTTTTTTTTCCAAAATCAGACTTGACACCAGAGAGGCTGAATACCGCACTGAGTCAATGCGGTCTTAGCCTCTCTGGTGTCAACACTCTGTCTGATTTTGGATTTTTTTTTCCTTTTCCAAAATCAGACTTGACACCAGAGAGGCTGAATACCGCACTGAGTCAATGCAGTCTTAGCCTCTCTGGTCTCAACACTCTGTCTGATTTTGGATTTTTTTTTCTTTTTTTTCCAAAATCAGACTTGACACCAGAGAGGCTGAATACCGCACTGAGTCAATGCGGTCTCAGCCTCTCTGGTCTCAACACTCTGTCTGATTTTGGATTTTTTTTTTTTTTTTCCAAAATCAGATTTGACACCAGAGAGGCTGAATACCGCAATGAGTCAATGCGGTCTTAGCCTCTTTGGTCTCAACACTCTGTCTGATTTTGGATTTTTTTTTCTTCCAAAATCAGACTTGACACCAGAGAGGCTGAATACCGCACTGAGTCAATGCGGTCTTAGCCTCTCTGGTGTCAACACTCTGTCTGATTTTGGATTTTGGATTTTTTTTTCCAAAATCAGACTTGACACCAGAGAGGCTGAATACCGCACTGAGTCAATGCGGTCTTAGCCTCTCTGGTCTCAACACTCTGTCTGATTTTGGATTTTTTTTTTTTTTTCTCCAAAATCAGACTTGACACCAGAGAGGCTGAATACCGCACTGAGTCAATGCGGTCTTAGCCTCTCTGGTGTCAACACTCTGTCTGATTTTGGATTTTTTTTTTTTTTTTCAAATTCAGACTTGACAGCAGAGAGGCTGAATACCGCACTGAGTCAATGCGGTCTTAGCCTCTCTGGTCTCAACACTCTGTCTGATTTTGGATTTTTTTTTTTTTTTTTTTCCAAAATCAGACTTGACACCAGAGAGGCTGAATACCGCACTGAGTCAATGCGGTCTTAGCCTCTCTGGTGTCAACACTCTGTCTGATTTTGGATTTTTTTTTCCTTTTCCAAAATCAGACTTGACACCAGAGAGGCTGAATACCGCACTGAGTCAATGCAGTCTTAGCCTCTCTGGTCTCAACACTCTGTCTGATTTTGGATTTTTTTTTTTTTTTTTCCAAAATCAGACTTGACACCAGAGAGGCTGAATGCCGCACTGAGTCAATGCGGTCTCAGCCTCTCTGGTCTCAACACTGTGTCTGATTTTGGATTTTTTTTTCTTTTTTTTCCAAAATCAGACTTGACACCAGAGAGGCTGAATACCGCACTGAGTCAATGCGGTCTTAGCCTCTCTGGTCTCAACACTCTGTCTGATTTTGGATTTTTTTTTCTTTTTTTTCCAAAATCAGACTTGACACCAGAGAGGCTGAATACCGCACTGAGTCAATGCGGTCTTAGCCTCTCTGGTCTCAACACTCTTTCTGATTTTGGATTTTTTTTTTTTTCCAAAATCAGACTTGACACCAGAGAGGCTGAATACCGCACTGAGTCAATGCGGTCTTAGCCTCTCTGGTGTCAACACTCTGTCTGATTTTGGATTTTTTTTTTTTTTTTCCAAAATCAGACTTGACACCAGAGAGGCTGAATGCCGCACTGAGTCAATGCGGTCTTAGCCTCTCTGGTCTCAACACTCTGTCTGATTTTGGATTTTTTTTTTTTTTTTCCAAAATCAGACTTGACACCAGAGAGGCTGAATGCCGCACTGAGTCAATGCGGTCTTAGCCTCTCTGGTGTCAACACTCTGTCTGATTTTGGATTTTTTTTTTTTTTTTCCAAAATCAGACTTGACACCAGAGAGGCTGAATACCGCACTGTGTCAATGCGGTCTTAGCCTCTCTGGTGTCAACACTCTGTCTGATTTTGGATTTTTTTTTTTTTTTTTTCAAAATCAGACTTGACACCAGAGAGGCTGAATACCGCACTGAGTCAATGCGGTCTTAGCCTCTCTGGTCTCAACACTCGGTCTGATTTTGGATTTTTTTTTTTTTTTCCAAAATCAGACTTGACACCAGAGAGGCTGAATACCGCACTGAGTCAATGCGGTCTTAGCCTCTCTGGTCTCAACCCTCTGTCTGATTTTGGATTTTTTTTTTTTTTTTTTCAAAAATCAGACTTGACACCAGAGAGGCTGAATACCGCACTGAGTCAATGCGGTCTTAGCCTCTCTGGTCTCAACACTCTGTCTAATTTTGGATTTTTTTCATTTTATTTTAAAAATCAGACTTGACACCAGAGAGGCTGAATACCGCACTGAGTCAATGCGGTCTTAGCCTCTCTGGTCTCAACACTCTGTCTGATTTTGGATTTTTTTTTTTTTTTTCCAAAATCAGACTTGACACCAGAGAGGCTGAATACCGCACTGAGTCAATGCGGTCTCAGCCTCTCTGGTCTCAACACTGTGTCTGATTTTGGATTTTTTTTTCTTTTTTTTCCAAAATCAGACTTGACACCAGAGAGGCTGAATACCGCACTGAGTCAATGCGGTCTTAGCCTCTCTGGTCTCAACACTCTGTCTGATTTTGGATTTTTTTTTTTTTTTTTCCAAAATCAGACTTGACACCAGAGAGGCTGAATACCGCACTGAGTCAATGCGGTCTTAGCCTCTCTGGTGTCAACACTCTGTCTGATTTTGGATTTTTTTTTTTTTTTTTCCAAAATCAGACTTGACACCAGAGAGGCTGAATACCGCACTGAGTCAATGCGGTCTTAGCCTCTCTGGTCTCAACACTCTGTCTGATTTTGGATTTTTTTTTTTTTTTTTTCAAAAATCAGACTTGACACCAGAGAGGCTGAATACCGCACTGAGTCAATGCGGTCTTAGCCTCTCTGGTGTCAACACTCTGTCTGATTTTGGATTTTTTTTTTTTTTTCCAAAATCAGACTTGACACCAGAGAGGCTGAATACCGCACTGAGTCAATGCGGTCTTAGCCTCTCTGGTCTCGACACTCTGTCTGATTTTGGATTTTTTTTTTTTTTTTCCAAAATCAGACTTGACACCAGAGAGGCTGAATACCGCACTGAGTCAATGCGGTCTCAGCCTCTCTGGTCTCAACACTCTGTCTGACTTTGGATTTTTTTTTTTTTTTTTCCAAAATCAGACTTGACACCAGAGAGGCTGAATACCGCACTGAGTCAATGCGGTCTTAGCCTCTCTGGTGTCAACACTCTGTCTGATTTTGGATTTTTTTTTTTTTTTCCCAAAATCAGACTTGACACCAGAGAGGCTGAATACCGCACTGAGTCAATGCGGTCTTAGCCTCTCTGGTCTCAACACTCTGTCTGATTTTGGATTTTTTTTTTTTTTTTCCAAAATCAGACTTGACACCAGAGAGGCTGAATACCGCACTGAGTCAATGCGGTCTTAGCCTCTCTGGTGTCAACACTCTGTCTGATTTTGGATTTTTTTTTTTTTTTTCCAAAATCAGACTTGACACCAGAGAGGCTGAATACCGCACTGAGTCAATGCGGTCTTAGCCTCTCTGGTCTCAACACTCTGTCTGATTTTGGATTTTTTTTTTTTTTTCCAAAATCAGACTTGACACCAGAGAGGCTGAATACCGCACTGAGTCAATGCGGTCTTAGCCTCTCTGTTGTCAACACTCTGTCTGATTTTGGATTTTTTTTTTTTTTTCCAAAATCAGACTTGACACCAGAGAGGCTGAATACCGCACTGAGTCAATGCGGTCTTAGCCTCTCTGGTCTCAACACTCTGTCTGATTTTGGATTTTTTTTTTTTTTTTCCAAAATCAGACTTGACACCAGAGAGGCTGAATACCGCACTGAGTCAATGCGGTCTCAGCCTCTCTGGTCTCAACACTGTGTCTGATTTTGGATTTTTTTTTCTTTTTTTTCCAAAATCAGACTTGACACCAGAGAGGCTGAATACCGCACTGAGTCAATGCGGTCTTAGCCTCTCTGGTCTCAACACTCTGTCTGATTTTGGATTTTTTTTTTTTTTTTTCCAAAATCAGACTTGACACCAGAGAGGCTGAATACCGCACTGAGTCAATGCGGTCTTAGCCTCTCTGGTGTCAACACTCTGTCTGATTTTGGATTTTTTTTTTTTTTTTTCCAAAATCAGACTTGACACCAGAGAGGCTGAATACCGCACTGAGTCAATGCGGTCTTAGCCTCTCTGGTCTCAACACTCTGTCTGATTTTGGATTTTTTTTTTTTTTTTGTTCAAAAATCAGACTTGACACCAGAGAGGCTGAATACCGCACTGAGTCAATGCGGTCTTAGCCTCTCTGGTGTCAACACTCTGTCTGATTTTGGATTTTTTTTTTTTTTTCCAAAATCAGACTTGACACCAGAGAGGCTGAATACCGCACTGAGTCAATGCGGTCTTAGCCTCTCTGGTCTCGACACTCTGTCTGATTTTGGATTTTTTTTTTTTTTTTCCAAAATCAGACTTGACACCAGAGAGGCTGAATACCGCACTGAGTCAATGCGGTCTCAGCCTCTCTGGTCTCAACACTCTGTCTGACTTTGGATTTTTTTTTTTTTTTTTCCAAAATCAGACTTGACACCAGAGAGGCTGAATACCGCACTGAGTCAATGCGGTCTTAGCCTCTCTGGTGTCAACACTCTGTCTGATTTTGGATTTTTTTTTTTTTTTCCCAAAATCAGACTTGACACCAGAGAGGCTGAATACCGCACTGAGTCAATGCGGTCTTAGCCTCTCTGGTCTCAACACTCTGTCTGATTTTGGATTTTTTTTTTTTTTTTCCAAAATCAGACTTGACACCAGAGAGGCTGAATACCGCACTGAGTCAATGCGGTCTTAGCCTCTCTGGTGTCAACACTCTGTCTGATTTTGGATTTTTTTTTTTTTTTTCCAAAATCAGACTTGACACCAGAGAGGCTGAATACCGCACTGAGTCAATGCGGTCTTAGCCTCTCTGGTCTCAACACTCTGTCTGATTTTGGATTTTTTTTTTTTTTTCCAAAATCAGACTTGACACCAGAGAGGCTGAATACCGCACTGAGTCAATGCGGTCTTAGCCTCTCTGTTGTCAACACTCTGTCTGATTTTGGATTTTTTTTTTTTTTTCCAAAATCAGACTTGACACCAGAGAGGCTGAATACCGCACTGAGTCAATGCGGTCTTAGCCTCTCTGGTCTCAACACTTTGTCTGATTTTGGATTTTTTTTTTTTTTTTTCCAAAATCAGACTTGACACCAGAGAGGCTGAATACCGCACTGAGTCAATGCGGTCTTAGCCTCTCTGGTGTCAACACTCTGTGTGATTTTGGATTTTTTTTTTTTTTTTTCCAAAATCAGACTTGACACCAGAGAGGCTGAATACCGCACTGAGTCAATGTGGTCTTAGCCTCTCTGGTCTCAACACTCTGTCTGATTTTGGATTTTTTTTTTTTTTTTCCAAAATCAGACTTGACACCAGAGAGGCTGAATACCGCACTGAGTCAATGCGGTCTTAGCCTCTCTGGTCTCAACACTCTGTCTGATTTTGGATTTTTTTTTTTTTTTTTCCAAAATCAGACTTGACACCAGAGAGGCTGAATACCGCACTGAGTCAATGCGGTCTTAGCCTCTCTGGTGTCAACACTCTGTCTGATTTTGGATTTTTTTTTTTTTTTTTCCAAAATCAGACTTGACACCAGAGAGGCTGAATACCGCACTGAGTCAATGCGGTCTTAGCCTCTCTGGTCTCAACACTCTGTCTGATTTTGGATTTTTTTTTTTTTTTTTCCAAAATCAGACTTGACACCAGAGAGGCTGAATACCGCACTGAGTCAATGCGGTCTTAGCCTCTCTGGTGTCAACACTCTGTCTGATTTTGGATTTTTTTTTTTTTTTTTCCAAAATCAGACTTGACACCAGAGAGGCTGAATACCGCACTGAGTCAATGCGGTCTTAGCCTCTCTGGTCTCAACACTCTGTCTGATTTTGGATTTTTTTTTTTTTTTTTTCAAAAATCAGACTTGACACCAGAGAGGCTGAATACCGCACTGAGTCA
Source organism: Poromitra crassiceps (assembly GCF_964638095.1). NCBI lineage: Eukaryota > Metazoa > Chordata > Actinopteri > Beryciformes > Melamphaidae > Poromitra > Poromitra crassiceps. The sequence continues at coordinate 1,945,603 of NC_139635.1, read as the reverse complement.
ATGCGGTCTTAGCCTCTCTGGTGTCAACACTCTGTCTGATTTTGGATTTTTTTTTTTTTTTCCAAAATCAGACTTGACACCAGAGAGGCTGAATACCGCACTGAGTCAATGCGGTCTTAGCCTCTCTGGTCTCGACACTCTGTCTGATTTTGGATTTTTTTTTTTTTTTTCCAAAATCAGACTTGACACCAGAGAGGCTGAATACCGCACTGAGTCAATGCGGTCTCAGCCTCTCTGGTCTCAACACTCTGTCTGACTTTGGATTTTTTTTTTTTTTTTTCCAAAATCAGACTTGACACCAGAGAGGCTGAATACCGCACTGAGTCAATGCGGTCTTAGCCTCTCTGGTGTCAACACTCTGTCTGATTTTGGATTTTTTTTTTTTTTTCCCAAAATCAGACTTGACACCAGAGAGGCTGAATACCGCACTGAGTCAATGCGGTCTTAGCCTCTCTGGTCTCAACACTCTGTCTGATTTTGGATTTTTTTTTTTTTTTTCCAAAATCAGACTTGACACCAGAGAGGCTGAATACCGCACTGAGTCAATGCGGTCTTAGCCTCTCTGGTGTCAACACTCTGTCTGATTTTGGATTTTTTTTTTTTTTTTCCAAAATCAGACTTGACACCAGAGAGGCTGAATACCGCACTGAGTCAATGCGGTCTTAGCCTCTCTGGTCTCAACACTCTGTCTGATTTTGGATTTTTTTTTTTTTTTCCAAAATCAGACTTGACACCAGAGAGGCTGAATACCGCACTGAGTCAATGCGGTCTTAGCCTCTCTGTTGTCAACACTCTGTCTGATTTTGGATTTTTTTTTTTTTTTCCAAAATCAGACTTGACACCAGAGAGGCTGAATACCGCACTGAGTCAATGCGGTCTTAGCCTCTCTGGTCTCAACACTTTGTCTGATTTTGGATTTTTTTTTTTTTTTTTCCAAAATCAGACTTGACACCAGAGAGGCTGAATACCGCACTGAGTCAATGCGGTCTTAGCCTCTCTGGTGTCAACACTCTGTGTGATTTTGGATTTTTTTTTTTTTTTTTCCAAAATCAGACTTGACACCAGAGAGGCTGAATACCGCACTGAGTCAATGTGGTCTTAGCCTCTCTGGTCTCAACACTCTGTCTGATTTTGGATTTTTTTTTTTTTTTTCCAAAATCAGACTTGACACCAGAGAGGCTGAATACCGCACTGAGTCAATGCGGTCTTAGCCTCTCTGGTCTCAACACTCTGTCTGATTTTGGATTTTTTTTTTTTTTTTTCCAAAATCAGACTTGACACCAGAGAGGCTGAATACCGCACTGAGTCAATGCGGTCTTAGCCTCTCTGGTGTCAACACTCTGTCTGATTTTGGATTTTTTTTTTTTTTTTTCCAAAATCAGACTTGACACCAGAGAGGCTGAATACCGCACTGAGTCAATGCGGTCTTAGCCTCTCTGGTCTCAACACTCTGTCTGATTTTGGATTTTTTTTTTTTTTTTTTTTCAAAAATCAGACTTGACACCAGAGAGGCTGAATACCGCACTGAGTCAATGCGGTCTTAGCCTCTCTGGTCTCAACACTCTGTCTGATTTTGGATTTTTTTTTTTTTTTTTCCAAAATCAGACTTGACACCAGAGAGACTGAATACCGCACTGAGTCAATGCGGTCTTAGCCTCTCTGGTGTCAACACTCTGTCTGATTTTGGATTTTTTTTTTTTTTTCCAAAATCAGACTTGACACCAGAGAGGCTGAATACCGCACTGAGTCAATGCGGTCTCAGCCTCTCTGGTCTCAACACTCTGTCTGATTTTGGATTTTTTTTTTTTTTTTCCAAAATCAGATTTGACACCAGAGAGGCTGAATACCGCAATGAGTCAATGCGGTCTTAGCCTCTTTGGTCTCAACACTCTGTCTGATTTTGGATTTTTTTTTCTTCCAAAATCAGACTTGACACCAGAGAGGCTGAATACCGCACTGAGTCAATGCGGTCTTAGCCTCTCTGGTGTCAACACTCTGTCTGATTTTGGATTTTGGATTTTTTTTTCCAAAATCAGACTTGACACCAGAGAGGCTGAATACCGCACTGAGTCAATGCGGTCTTAGCCTCTCTGGTCTCAACACTCTGTCTGATTTTGGATTTTTTTTTTTTTTTCTCCAAAATCAGACTTGACACCAGAGAGGCTGAATACCGCACTGAGTCAATGCGGTCTTAGCCTCTCTGGTGTCAACACTCTGTCTGATTTTGGATTTTTTTTTTTTTTTTCAAATTCAGACTTGACAGCAGAGAGGCTGAATACCGCACTGAGTCAATGCGGTCTTAGCCTCTCTGGTCTCAACACTCTGTCTGATTTTGGATTTTTTTTTTTTTTTTTTTCCAAAATCAGACTTGACACCAGAGAGGCTGAATACCGCACTGAGTCAATGCGGTCTTAGCCTCTCTGGTGTCAACACTCTGTCTGATTTTGGATTTTTTTTTTTTTCCAAAATCAGACTTGACACCAGAGAGGCTGAATACCGCACTGAGTCAATGCGGTCTTAGCCTCTCTGGTGTCAACACTCTGTCTGATTTTGGATTTTTTTTTTTTTTTTCCAAAATCAGACTTGACACCAGAGAGGCTGAATGCCGCACTGAGTCAATGCGGTCTTAGCCTCTCTGGTCTCAACACTCTGTCTGATTTTGGATTTTTTTTTTTTTTTTCCAAAATCAGACTTGACACCAGAGAGGCTGAATGCCGCACTGAGTCAATGCGGTCTTAGCCTCTCTGGTGTCAACACTCTGTCTGATTTTGGATTTTTTTTTTTTTTTTCCAAAATCAGACTTGACACCAGAGAGGCTGAATACCGCACTGTGTCAATGCGGTCTTAGCCTCTCTGGTGTCAACACTCTGTCTGATTTTGGATTTTTTTTTTTTTTTTTTTCAAAATCAGACTTGACACCAGAGAGGCTGAATACCGCACTGAGTCAATGCGGTCTTAGCCTCTCTGGTCTCAACACTCGGTCTGATTTTGGATTTTTTTTTTTTTTTCCAAAATCAGACTTGACACCAGAGAGGCTGAATACCGCACTGAGTCAATGCGGTCTTAGCCTCTCTGGTCTCAACCCTCTGTCTGATTTTGGATTTTTTTTTTTTTTTTTCAAAAATCAGACTTGACACCAGAGAGGCTGAATACCGCACTGAGTCAATGCGGTCTTAGCCTCTCTGGTCTCAACACTCTGTCTAATTTTGGATTTTTTTTATTTTATTTTAAAAATCAGACTTGACACCAGAGAGGCTGAATACCGCACTGAGTCAATGCGGTCTTAGCCTCTCTGGTCTCAACACTCTGTCTGATTTTGGATTTTTTTTTTTTTTTTCCAAAATCAGACTTGACACCAGAGAGGCTGAATACCGCACTGAGTCAATGCGGTCTCAGCCTCTCTGGTCTCAACACTGTGTCTGATTTTGGATTTTTTTTTCTTTTTTTTCCAAAATCAGACTTGACACCAGAGAGGCTGAATACCGCACTGAGTCAATGCGGTCTTAGCCTCTCTGGTCTCAACACTCTGTCTGATTTTGGATTTTTTTTTTTTTTTTTTTCCAAAATCAGACTTGACACCAGAGAGGCTGAATACCGCACTGAGTCAATGCGGTCTTAGTTCTCTGGTGTCAACACTCTGTCTGATTTTGGATTTTTTTTTTTTTTTTTCAAAAATCAGACTTGACACCAGAGAGGCTGAATACCGCACTGAGTCAATGCGGTCTTAGCCTCTCTGGTCTCAACACTCTGTCTGATTTTGGATTTTTTTTTTTTTTTTCCAAAATCAGACTTGACACCAGAGAGGCTGAATACCGCACTGAGTCAATGCGGTCTTAGCCTCTCTGGTGTCAACACTCTGTCTGATTTTGGATTTTTTTTTTTTTTTCCAAAATCAGACTTGACACCAGAGAGGCTGAATACCGCACTGAGTCAATGCGGTCTTAGCCTCTCTGGTGTCAACACTCTGTCTGATTTTGGATTTTGGATTTTTTTTTCCAAAATCAGACTTGACAGCAGAGAGGCTGAATACCGCACTGAGTCAATGCGGTCTTAGCCTCTCTGGTCTCAACACTCTGTCTGATTTTGGATTTTTTTTTTTTTTTTTTCCAAAATCAGACTTGACACCAGAGAGGCTGAATACCGCACTGAGTCAATGCGGTCTTAGCCTCTCTGGTGTCAACACTCTGTCTGATTTTGGATTTTTTTTTTTTTTCCAAAATCAGACTTGACACCAGAGAGGCTGAATACCGCACTGAGTCAATGCGGTCTTAGCCTCTCTGGTCTCAACACTCTGTCTGATTTTGGATTTTTTTTTTTTTTTTTCCAAAATCAGACTTGACACCAGAGAGGCTGAATACCGCACTGAGTCAATGCGGTCTTAGCCTCTCTGGTGTCAACACTCTGTCTGATTTTGGATTTTTTTTTTTTTTCCAAAATCAGACTTGACACCAGAGAGGCTGAATACTGCACTGAGTCAATGCGGTCTTAGCCTCTCTGGTCTCAACACTTTGTCTGATTTTGGATTTTTTTTTTTTTTTTTTCCAAAATCAGACTTGACACCAGAGAGGCTGAATACCGCACTGAGTCAATGCGGTCTTAGCCTCTCTGGTGTCAACACTCTGTCTGATTTTTGATTTTTTTTTTTTTTTTTCTAAAATCAGACTTGACACCAGAGAGGCTGAATACCGCACTGAGTCAATGCAGTCTTAGCCTCTCTGGTCTCAACACTCTGTCTGATTTTGGATTTTTTTTTTTTTTTTTCCAAAATCAGACTTGACACCAGAGAGGCTGAATACCGCACTGAGTCAATGCGGTCTGAGCCTCTCTGGTGTCAACACTCTGTCTGATTTTGGATTTTTTTTTTTTTTCCAAAATCAGACTTGACACCAGAGAGGCTGAATACCGCACTGAGTCAATGCGGTCTTAGCCTCTCTGGTCTCAACACTTTGTCTGATTTTGGATTTTTTTTTTTTTTTTCCAAAATCAGACTTGACACCAGAGAGGCTGAATACCGCACTGAGTCAATGCGGTCTTAGCCTCTCTGGTGTCAACACTCTGTGTGATTTTGGATTTTGGATTTTTTTTTTCCAAAATCAGACTTGACACCAGAGAGGCTGAATACCGCACTGAGTCAATGTGGTCTTAGCCTCTCTGGTCTCAACACTCTGTCTGATTTTGGATTTTTTTTTTTTTTTCCAAAATCAGACTTGACACCAGAGAGGCTGAATACCGCACTGAGTCAATGCGGTCTTAGCCTCTCTGGTCTCGACACTCTGTCTGATTTTGGATTTTTTTTTTTTTTTTCCAAAATCAGACTTGACACCAGAGAGGCTGAATACCGCACTGAGTCAATGCGGTCTCAGCCTCTCTGGTCTCAACACTCTGTCTGACTTTGGATTTTTTTTTTTTTTTTTCCAAAATCAGACTTGACACCAGAGAGGCTGAATACCGCACTGAGTCAATGCGGTCTTAGCCTCTCTGGTGTCAACACTCTGTCTGATTTTGGATTTTTTTTTTTTTTTCCCAAAATCAGACTTGACACCAGAGAGGCTGAATACCGCACTGAGTCAATGCGGTCTTAGCCTCTCTGGTCTCAACACTCTGTCTGATTTTGGATTTTTTTTTTTTTTTTCCAAAATCAGACTTGACACCAGAGAGGCTGAATACCGCACTGAGTCAATGCGGTCTTAGCCTCTCTGGTGTCAACACTCTGTCTGATTTTGGATTTTTTTTTTTTTTCCCAAAATCAGACTTGACACCAGAGAGGCTGAATACCGCACTGAGTCAATGCGGTCTTAGCCTCTCTGGTCTCAACACTCTGTCTGATTTTGGATTTTTTTTTTTTTTTTCCAAAATCAGACTTGACACCAGAGAGGCTGAATACCGCACTGAGTCAATGCGGTCTTAGCCTCTCTGTTGTCAACACTCTGTCTGATTTTGGATTTTTTTTTTTTTTTCCAAAATCAGACTTGACACCAGAGAGGCTGAATACCGCACTGAGTCAATGCGGTCTTAGCCTCTCTGGTCTCAACACTTTGTCTGATTTTGGATTTTTTTTTTTTTTTTTCCAAAATCAGACTTGACACCAGAGAGGCTGAATACCGCACTGAGTCAATGCGGTCTTAGCCTCTCTGGTGTCAACACTCTGTGTGATTTTGGATTTTTTTTTTTTTTTTTCCAAAATCAGACTTGACACCAGAGAGGCTGAATACCGCACTGAGTCAATGTGGTCTTAGCCTCTCTGGTCTCAACACTCTGTCTGATTTTGGATTTTTTTTTTTTTTTTCCAAAATCAGACTTGACACCAGAGAGGCTGAATACCGCACTGAGTCAATGCGGTCTTAGCCTCTCTGGTCTCAACACTCTGTCTGATTTTGGATTTTTTTTTTTTTTTTCCAAAATCAGACTTGACACCAGAGAGGCTGAATGCCGCACTGAGTCAATGCGGTCTTAGCCTCTCTGGTGTCAACACTCTGTCTGATTTTGGATTTTTTTTTTTTTTTCCAAAATCAGACTTGACACCAGAGAGGCTGAATACCGCACTGTGTCAATGCGGTCTTAGCCTCTCTGGTGTCAACACTCTGTCTGATTTTGGATTTTTTTTTTTTTTTTTTCAAAATCAGACTTGACACCAGAGAGGCTGAATACCGCACTGAGTCAATGCGGTCTTAGCCTCTCTGGTCTCAACACTCGGTCTGATTTTGGATTTTTTTTTTTTTTTCCAAAATCAGACTTGACACCAGAGAGGCTGAATACCGCACTGAGTCAATGCGGTCTTAGCCTCTCTGGTCTCAACCCTCTGTCTGATTTTGGATTTTTTTTTTTTTTTTTTCAAAAATCAGACTTGACACCAGAGAGGCTGAATACCGCACTGAGTCAATGCGGTCTTAGCCTCTCTGGTCTCAACACTCTGTCTAATTTTGGATTTTTTTTTATTTATTTTAAAAATCAGACTTGACACCAGAGAGGCTGAATACCGCACTGAGTCAATGCGGTCTTAGCCTCTCTGGTCTCAACACTTTGTCTGATTTTGGATTTTTTTTTTTTTTTTTCCAAAATCAGACTTGACACCAGAGAGGCTGAATACCGCACTGAGTCAATGCGGTCTTAGCCTCTCTGGTGTCAACACTCTGTCTGATTTTGGATTTTTTTTTTTTTTCCAAAATCAGACTTGACACCAGAGAGGCTGAATACCGCACTGAGTCAATGCGGTCTTAGCCTCTCTGGTCTCAACACTCTGTCTGATTTTGGATTTTTTTTTTTTTTTTTCCAAAATCAGACTTGACACCAGAGAGGCTGAATACCGCACTGAGTCAATGCGGTCTTAGCCTCTCTGGTGTCAACACTCTGTCTGATTTTGGATTTTTTTTTTTTTTCCAAAATCAGACTTGACACCAGAGAGGCTGAATACTGCACTGAGTCAATGCGGTCTTAGCCTCTCTGGTCTCAACACTTTGTCTGATTTTGGATTTTTTTTTTTTTTTTTTCCAAAATCAGACTTGACACCAGAGAGGCTGAATACCGCACTGAGTCAATGCGGTCTTAGCCTCTCTGGTGTCAACACTCTGTCTGATTTTTGATTTTTTTTTTTTTTTTTCTAAAATCAGACTTGACACCAGAGAGGCTGAATACCGCACTGAGTCAATGCAGTCTTAGCCTCTCTGGTCTCAACACTCTGTCTGATTTTGGATTTTTTTTTTTTTTTTTCCAAAATCAGACTTGACACCAGAGAGGCTGAATACCGCACTGAGTCAATGCGGTCTGAGCCTCTCTGGTGTCAACACTCTGTCTGATTTTGGATTTTTTTTTTTTTTCCAAAATCAGACTTGACACCAGAGAGGCTGAATACCGCACTGAGTCAATGCGGTCTTAGCCTCTCTGGTCTCAACACTTTGTCTGATTTTGGATTTTTTTTTTTTTTTTCCAAAATCAGACTTGACACCAGAGAGGCTGAATACCGCACTGAGTCAATGCGGTCTTAGCCTCTCTGGTGTCAACACTCTGTGTGATTTTGGATTTTGGATTTTTTTTTTCCAAAATCAGACTTGACACCAGAGAGGCTGAATACCGCACTGAGTCAATGTGGTCTTAGCCTCTCTGGTCTCAACACTCTGTCTGATTTTGGATTTTTTTTTTTTTTTCCAAAATCAGACTTGACACCAGAGAGGCTGAATACCGCACTGAGTCAATGCGGTCTTAGCCTCTCTGGTCTCGACACTCTGTCTGATTTTGGATTTTTTTTTTTTTTTTCCAAAATCAGACTTGACACCAGAGAGGCTGAATACCGCACTGAGTCAATGCGGTCTCAGCCTCTCTGGTCTCAACACTCTGTCTGACTTTGGATTTTTTTTTTTTTTTTTCCAAAATCAGACTTGACACCAGAGAGGCTGAATACCGCACTGAGTCAATGCGGTCTTAGCCTCTCTGGTGTCAACACTCTGTCTGATTTTGGATTTTTTTTTTTTTTTCCCAAAATCAGACTTGACACCAGAGAGGCTGAATACCGCACTGAGTCAATGCGGTCTTAGCCTCTCTGGTCTCAACACTCTGTCTGATTTTGGATTTTTTTTTTTTTTTTCCAAAATCAGACTTGACACCAGAGAGGCTGAATACCGCACTGAGTCAATGCGGTCTTAGCCTCTCTGGTGTCAACACTCTGTCTGATTTTGGATTTTTTTTTTTTTTTCCCAAAATCAGACTTGACACCAGAGAGGCTGAATACCGCACTGAGTCAATGCGGTCTTAGCCTCTCTGGTCTCAACACTCTGTCTGATTTTGGATTTTTTTTTTTTTTTTTCCAAAATCAGACTTGACACCAGAGAGGCTGAATACCGCACTGAGTCAATGCGGTCTTAGCCTCTCTGTTGTCAACACTCTGTCTGATTTTGGATTTTTTTTTTTTTTTCCAAAATCAGACTTGACACCAGAGAGGCTGAATACCGCACTGAGTCAATGCGGTCTTAGCCTCTCTGGTCTCAACACTTTGTCTGATTTTGGATTTTTTTTTTTTTTTTTCCAAAATCAGACTTGACACCAGAGAGGCTGAATACCGCACTGAGTCAATGCGGTCTTAGCCTCTCTGGTGTCAACACTCTGTGTGATTTTGGATTTTTTTTTTTTTTTTTCCAAAATCAGACTTGACACCAGAGAGGCTGAATACCGCACTGAGTCAATGTGGTCTTAGCCTCTCTGGTCTCAACACTCTGTCTGATTTTGGATTTTTTTTTTTTTTTTCCAAAATCAGACTTGACACCAGAGAGGCTGAATACCGCACTGAGTCAATGCGGTCTTAGCCTCTCTGGTCTCAACACTCTGTCTGATTTTGGATTTTTTTTTTTTTTTTCCAAAATCAGACTTGACACCAGAGAGGCTGAATGCCGCACTGAGTCAATGCGGTCTTAGCCTCTCTGGTGTCAACACTCTGTCTGATTTTGGATTTTTTTTTTTTTTTCCAAAATCAGACTTGACACCAGAGAGGCTGAATACCGCACTGTGTCAATGCGGTCTTAGCCTCTCTGGTGTCAACACTCTGTCTGATTTTGGATTTTTTTTTTTTTTTTTTCAAAATCAGACTTGACACCAGAGAGGCTGAATACCGCACTGAGTCAATGCGGTCTTAGCCTCTCTGGTCTCAACACTCGGTCTGATTTTGGATTTTTTTTTTTTTTTCCAAAATCAGACTTGACACCAGAGAGGCTGAATACCGCACTGAGTCAATGCGGTCTTAGCCTCTCTGGTCTCAACCCTCTGTCTGATTTTGGATTTTTTTTTTTTTTTTTTCAAAAATCAGACTTGACACCAGAGAGGCTGAATACCGCACTGAGTCAATGCGGTCTTAGCCTCTCTGGTCTCAACACTCTGTCTAATTTTGGATTTTTTTTTATTTATTTTAAAAATCAGACTTGACACCAGAGAGGCTGAATACCGCACTGAGTCAATGCGGTCTTAGCCTCTCTGGTCTCAACACTTTGTCTGATTTTGGATTTTTTTTTTTTTTTTTCCAAAATCAGACTTGACACCAGAGAGGCTGAATACCGCACTGAGTCAATGCGGTCTTAGCCTCTCTGGTGTCAACACTCTGTGTGATTTTGGATTTTTTTTTTTTTTTTTCCAAAATCAGACTTGACACCAGAGAGGCTGAATACCGCACTGAGTCAATGTGGTCTTAGCCTCTCTGGTCTCAACACTCTGTCTGATTTTGGATTTTTTTTTTTTTTTTCCAAAATCAGACTTGACACCAGAGAGGCTGAATACCGCACTGAGTCAATGCGGTCTTAGCCTCTCTGGTCTCAACACTCTGTCTGATTTTGGATTTTTTTTTTTTTTTTCCAAAATCAGACTTGACACCAGAGAGGCTGAATGCCGCACTGAGTCAATGCGGTCTTAGCCTCTCTGGTGTCAACACTCTGTCTGATTTTGGATTTTTTTTTTTTTTTCCAAAATCAGACTTGACACCAGAGAGGCTGAATACCGCACTGTGTCAATGCGGTCTTAGCCTCTCTGGTGTCAACACTCTGTCTGATTTTGGATTTTTTTTTTTTTTTTTTCAAAATCAGACTTGACACCAGAGAGGCTGAATACCGCACTGAGTCAATGCGGTCTTAGCCTCTCTGGTCTCAACACTCGGTCTGATTTTGGATTTTTTTTTTTTTTTTCCAAAATCAGACTTGACACCAGAGAGGCTGAATAACGCACTGAGTCAATGCGGTCTTAGCCTCTCTGGTCTCAACCCTCTGTCTGATTTTGGATTTTTTTTTTTTTTTTTTCAAAAATCAGACTTGACACCAGAGAGGCTGAATACCGCACTGAGTCAATGCGGTCTTAGCCTCTCTGGTCTCAACACTCTGTCTAATTTTGGATTTTTTTTTATTTATTTTAAAAATCAGACTTGACACCAGAGAGGCTGAATACCGCACTGAGTCAATGCGGTCTTAGCCTCTCTGGTCTCAACACTCTGTCTGATTTTGGATTTTTTTTTTTTTTTTTCCAAAATCAGACTTGACACCAGAGAGGCTGAATACCGCACTGAGTCAATGCGGTCTCAGCCTCTCTGGTCTCAACACTGTGTCTGATTTTGGATTTTTTTTTCTTTTTTTTCCAAAATCAGACTTGACACCAGAGAGGCTGAATACCGCACTGAGTCAATGCGGTCTTAGCCTCTCTGGTCTCAACACTCTGTCTGATTTTGGATTTTTTTTTTTTTTTTTTCCAAAATCAGACTTGACACCAGAGAGGCTGAATACCGCACTGAGTCAATGCGGTCTTAGCCTCTCTGGTGTCAACACTCTGTCTGATTTTGGATTTTTTTTTTTTTTTCCAAAATCAGACTTGACACCAGAGAGGCTGAATACCGCACTGAGTCAATGCGGTCTTAGCCTCTCTGGTGTCAACACTCTGTCTGATTTTGGATTTTGGATTTTTTTTTCCAAAATCAGACTTGACAGCAGAGAGGCTGAATACCGCACTGAGTCAATGCGGTCTTAGCCTCTCTGGTCTCAACACTCTGTCTGATTTTGGATTTTTTTTTTTTTTTTTTCCAAAATCAGACTTGACACCAGAGAGGCTGAATACCGCACTGAGTCAATGCGGTCTTAGCCTCTCTGGTGTCAACACTCTGTCTGATTTTGGATTTTTTTTTTTTTTCCAAAATCAGACTTGACACCAGAGAGGCTGAATACCGCACTGAGTCAATGCGGTCTTAGCCTCTCTGGTCTCAACACTGTCTGATTTTGGATTTTTTTTTTTTTTTTTCCAAAATCAGACTTGACACCAGAGAGGCTGAATACCGCACTGAGTCAATGCGGTCTTAGCCTCTCTGGTGTCAACACTCTGTCTGATTTTGGATTTTTTTTTTTTTTCCAAAATCAGACTTGACACCAGAGAGGCTGAATACTGCACTAAGTCAATGCGGTCTTAGCCTCTCTGGTCTCAACACTTTGTCTGATTTTGGATTTTTTTTTTTTTTTTTTCCAAAATCAGACTTGACACCAGAGAGGCTGAATACCGCACTGAGTCAATGCGGTCTTAGCCTCTCTGGTGTCAACACTCTGTCTGATTTTTGATTTTTTTTTTTTTTTTTTCCAAAATCAGACTTGACACCAGAGAGGCTGAATACCGCACTGAGTCAATGCAGTCTTAGCCTCTCTGGTCTCAACACTCTGTCTGATTTTGGATTTTTTTTTTTTTTTTTCCAAAATCAGACTTGACACCAGAGAGGCTGAATACCGCACTGAGTCAATGCGGTCTGAGCCTCTCTGGTGTCAACACTCTGTCTGATTTTGGATTTTTTTTTTTTTTTCCAAAATCAGACTTGACACCAGAGAGGCTGAATACCGCACTGAGTCAATGCGGTCTTAGCCTCTCTGGTCTCAACACTTTGTCTGATTTTGGATTTTTTTTTTTTTTTTTCCAAAATCAGACTTGACACCAGAGAGGCTGAATACCGCACTGAGTCAATGTGGTCTTAGCCTCTCTGGTCTCAACACTCTGTCTGATTTTGGATTTTTTTTTTTTTTTTCCAAAATCAGACTTGACACCAGAGAGGCTGAATACCGCACTGAGTCAATGCGGTCTTAGCCTCTCTGGTCTCAACACTCTGTCTGATTTTGGATTTTTTTTTTTTTTTTTCCAAAATCAGACTTGACACCAGAGAGGCTGAATACCGCACTGAGTCAATGCGGTCTTAGCCTCTCTGGTGTCAACACTCTGTCTGATTTTGGATTTTTTTTTTTTTTTTTCCAAAATCAGACTTGACACCAGAGAGGCTGAATACCGCACTGAGTCAATGCGGTCTTAGCCTCTCTGGTCTCAACACTCTGTCTGATTTTGGATTTTTTTTTTTTTTTTTTCAAAAATCAGACTTGACACCAGAGAGGCTGAATACCGCACTGAGTCAATGCGGTCTTAGCCTCTCTGGTGTCAACACTCTGTCTGATTTTGGATTTTTTTTTTTTTTTCCAAAATCAGACTTGACACCAGAGAGGCTGAATACCGCACTGAGTCAATGCGGTCTCAGCCTCTCTGGTCTCAACACTCTGTCTGACTTTGGATTTTTTTTTTTTTTTTTTCCAAAATCAGACTTGACACCAGAGAGGCTGAATACCGCACTGAGTCAATGCGGTCTTAGCCTCTCTGGTGTCAACACTCTGTCTGATTTTGGATTTTTTTTTTTTTTTTCCCAAAATCAGACTTGACACCAGAGAGGCTGAATACCGCACTGAGTCAATGCGGTCTTAGCCTCTCTGGTCTCAACACTCTGTCTGATTTTGGATTTTTTTTTTTTTTTTCCAAAATCAGACTTGACACCAGAGAGGCTGAATACCGCACTGAGTCAATGCGGTCTTAGCCTCTCTGGTGTCAACACTCTGTCTGATTTTGGATTTTTTTTTTTTTTTTCCAAAATCAGACTTGACACCAGAGAGGCTGAATACCGCACTGAGTCAATGCGGTCTTAGCCTCTCTGGTCTCAACACTCTGTCTGATTTTGGATTTTTTTATTTTTTTTCCAAAATCAGACTTGACACCAGAGAGGCTGAATACCGCACTGAGTCAATGCGGTCTTAGCCTCTCTGGTGTCAACACTCTGTCTGATTTTGGATTTTTTTTTTTTTTTTCCAAAATCAGACTTGACACCAGAGAGGCTGAATACCGCACTGAGTCAATGCGGTCTTAGCCTCTCTGGTCTCAACACTCTGTCTGATTTTGGATTTTTTTTTTTTTTTTCCAAAATCAGACTTGACACCAGAGAGGCTGAATACCGCACTGAGTCAATGCGGTCTTAGCCTCTCTGGTGTCAACACTCTGTCTGATTTTGGATTTTTTTTTTTTTTTTTCCAAAATCAGACTTGACACCAGAGAGGCTGAATACCGCACTGAGTCAATGCGGTCTTAGCCTCTCTGGTCTCAACACTCTGTCTGATTTTGGATTTTTTTTTTTTTTTTTCCAAAATCAGACTTGACACCAGAGAGGCTGAATACCGCACTGAGTCAATGCGGTCTTAGCCTCTCTGGTGTCAACACTCTGTCTGATTTTGGATTTTTTTTTTTTTTTTCCAAAATCAGACTTGACACCAGAGAGGCTGAATACCGCACTGAGTCAATGCGGTCTTAGCCTCTCTGGTCTCAACACTCTGTCTGATTTTGGATTTTTTTATTTTTTTTCCAAAATCAGACTTGACACCAGAGAGGCTGAATACCGCACTGAGTCAATGCGGTCTTAGCCTCTCTGGTGTCAACACTCTGTCTGATTTTGGATTTTTTTTTTTTTTTTCCAAAATCAGACTTGACACCAGAGAGGCTGAATACCGCACTGAGTCAATGGGTCTTAGCCTCTCTGGTCTCAACACTCTGTCTGATTTTGGATTTTTTTTTTTTTTTTCCAAAATCAGACTTGACACCAGAGAGGCTGAATACCGCACTGAGTCAATGCGGTCTTAGCCTCTCTGGTGTCAACACTCTGTCTGATTTTGGATTTTTTTTTTTTTTTTTCCAAAATCAGACTTGACACCAGAGGGCTGAATACCGCACTGAGTCAATGCGGTCTTAGCCTCTCTGGTCTCAACACTCTGTCTGATTTTGGATTTTTTTTTTTTTTTTTTCAAAAATCAGACTTGACACCAGAGAGGCTGAATACCGCACTGAGTCAATGCGGTCTTAGCCTCTCTGGTCTCAACACTCTGTCTGATTTTGGATTTTTTTTTTTTTTTTTTCCAAAATCAGACTTGACACCAGAGAGACTGAATACCGCACTGAGTCAATGCGGTCTTAGCCTCTCTGGTGTCAACACTCTGTCTGATTTTGGATTTTTTTTTTTTTTTCCAAAATCAGACTTGACACCAGAGAGGCTGAATACCGCACTGAGTCAATGCGGTCTCAGCCTCTCTGGTCTCAACACTCTGTCTGATTTTGGATTTTTTTTTTTTTTTTTCCAAAATCAGATTTGACACCAGAGAGGCTGAATACCGCAATGAGTCAATGCGGTCTTAGCCTCTTTGGTCTCAACACTCTGTCTGATTTTGGATTTTTTTTTCTTCCAAAATCAGACTTGACACCAGAGAGGCTGAATACCGCACTGAGTCAATGCGGTCTTAGCCTCTCTGGTGTCAACACTCTGTCTGATTTTGGATTTTGGATTTTTTTTTCCAAAATCAGACTTGACACCAGAGAGGCTGAATACCGCACTGAGTCAATGCGGTCTTAGCCTCTCTGGTCTCAACACTCTGTCTGATTTTGGATTTTTTTTTTTTTTTCTCCAAAATCAGACTTGACACCAGAGAGGCTGAATACCGCACTGAGTCAATGCGGTCTTAGCCTCTCTGGTGTCAACACTCTGTCTGATTTTGGATTCTTTTTTTTTTTTTCAAATTCAGACTTGACAGCAGAGAGGCTGAATACCGCACTGAGTCAATGCGGTCTTAGCCTCTCTGGTCTCAACACTCTGTCTGATTTTGGATTTTTTTTTTTTTTTTTTTCCAAAATCAGACTTGACACCAGAGAGGCTGAATACCGCACTGAGTCAATGCGGTCTTAGCCTCTCTGGTGTCAACACTCTGTCTGATTTTGGATTTTTTTTTCCTTTTCCAAAATCAGACTTGACACCAGAGAGGCTGAATACCGCACTGAGTCAATGCAGTCTTAGCCTCTCTGGTCTCAACACTCTGTCTGATTTTGGATTTTTTTTTTTTTTTTTTCCAAAATCAGACTTGACACCAGAGAGGCTGAATGCCGCACTGAGTCAATGCGGTCTCAGCCTCTCTGGTCTCAACACTGTGTCTGATTTTGGATTTTTTTTTCTTTTTTTTCCAAAATCAGACTTGACACCAGAGAGGCTGAATACCGCACTGAGTCAATGCGGTCTTAGCCTCTCTGGTCTCAACACTCTTTCTGATTTTGGATTTTTTTTTTTTTTTTCCAAAATCAGACTTGACACCAGAGAGGCTGAATACCGCACTGAGTCAATGCGGTCTTAGCCTCTCTGGTCTCAACACTCTGTCTGATTTTGGATTTTTTTTTTTTTTTTCCAAAATCAGACTTGACACCAGAGAGGCTGAATACCGCACTGAGTCAATGCGGTCTTAGCCTCTCTGGTGTCAACACTCTGTCTGATTTTGGATTTTTTTTTTTTTTTTTCCAAAATCAGACTTGACACCAGAGAGGCTGAATACCGCACTGAGTCAATGCGGTCTTAGCCTCTCTGGTCTCAACACTCTGTCTGATTTTGGATTTTTTTTTTTTTTTTTCCAAAATCAGACTTGACACCAGAGAGGCTGAATACCGCACTGAGTCAATGCGGTCTTAGCCTCTCTGGTGTCAACACTCTGTCTGATTTTGGATTTTTTTTTTTTTTTTCCAAAATCAGACTTGACACCAGAGAGGCTGAATACCGCACTGAGTCAATGCGGTCTTAGCCTCTCTGGTCTCAACACTCTGTCTGATTTTGGATTTTTTTATTTTTTTTCCAAAATCAGACTTGACACCAGAGAGGCTGAATACCGCACTGAGTCAATGCGGTCTTAGCCTCTCTGGTGTCAACACTCTGTCTGATTTTGGATTTTTTTTTTTTTTTTCCAAAATCAGACTTGACACCAGAGAGGCTGAATACCGCACTGAGTCAATGCGGTCTTAGCCTCTCTGGTGTCAACACTCTGTCTGATTTTGGATTTTTTTTTTTTTTTTTCCAAAATCAGACTTGACACCAGAGAGGCTGAATACCGCACTGAGTCAATGCGGTCTTAGCCTCTCTGGTCTCAACACTCTGTCTGATTTTGGATTTTTTTTTTTTTTTTCCAAAATCAGACTTGACACCAGAGAGGCTGAATACCGCACTGAGTCAATGCGGTCTTAGCCTCTCTGGTGTCAACACTCTGTCTGATTTTGGATTTTTTTTTTTTTTTTTCCAAAATCAGACTTGACACCAGAGAGGCTGAATACCGCACTGAGTCAATGCGGTCTTAGCCTCTCTGGTCTCAACACTCTGTCTGATTTTGGATTTTTTTATTTTTTTTCCAAAATCAGACTTGACACCAGAGAGGCTGAATACCGCACTGAGTCAATGCGGTCTTAGCCTCTCTGGTGTCAACACTCTGTCTGATTTTGGATTTTTTTTTTTTTTTTCCAAAATCAGACTTGACACCAGAGAGGCTGAATACCGCACTGAGTCAATGCGGTCTTAGCCTCTCTGGTGTCAACACTCTGTCTGATTTTGGATTTTTTTTTTTTTTTTCCAAAATCAGACTTGACACCAGAGAGGCTGAATACCGCACTGAGTCAATGCGGTCTTAGCCTCTCTGGTCTCAACACTCTGTCTGATTTTGGATTTTTTTTTTTTTTTTTCCAAAATCAGACTTGACACCAGAGAGGCTGAATACCGCACTGAGTCAATGCGGTCTTAGCCTCTCTGGTCTCAACACTCTGTCTGATTTTGGATTTTTTTTTTTTTTTTTCAAAAATCAGACTTGACACCAGAGAGGCTGAATACCGCACTGAGTCAATGCGGTCTTAGCCTCTCTGGTCTCAACACTCTGTCTGATTTTGGATT
This sequence comes from Poromitra crassiceps, assembly GCF_964638095.1. Taxonomy (NCBI): domain Eukaryota; kingdom Metazoa; phylum Chordata; class Actinopteri; order Beryciformes; family Melamphaidae; genus Poromitra; species Poromitra crassiceps. Next base: position 1,928,067 of record NC_139635.1, on the reverse strand, counting down.
TTTTTTTTTTTTTTTCCAAAATCAGACTTGACACCAGAGAGACTGAATACCGCACTGAGTCAATGCGGTCTTAGCCTCTCTGGTGTCAACACTCTGTCTGATTTTGGATTTTTTTTTTTTTTTCCAAAATCAGACTTGACACCAGAGAGGCTGAATACCGCACTGAGTCAATGCGGTCTCAGCCTCTCTGGTCTCAACACTCTGTCTGATTTTGGATTTTTTTTTTTTTTTTCCAAAATCAGATTTGACACCAGAGAGGCTGAATACCGCAATGAGTCAATGCGGTCTTAGCCTCTTTGGTCTCAACACTCTGTCTGATTTTGGATTTTTTTTTCTTCCAAAATCAGACTTGACACCAGAGAGGCTGAATACCGCACTGAGTCAATGCGGTCTTAGCCTCTCTGGTGTCAACACTCTGTCTGATTTTGGATTTTGGATTTTTTTTTCCAAAATCAGACTTGACACCAGAGAGGCTGAATACCGCACTGAGTCAATGCGGTCTTAGCCTCTCTGGTCTCAACACTCTGTCTGATTTTGGATTTTTTTTTTTTTTTCTCCAAAATCAGACTTGACACCAGAGAGGCTGAATACCGCACTGAGTCAATGCGGTCTTAGCCTCTCTGGTGTCAACACTCTGTCTGATTTTGGATTCTTTTTTTTTTTTTCAAATTCAGACTTGACAGCAGAGAGGCTGAATACCGCACTGAGTCAATGCGGTCTTAGCCTCTCTGGTCTCAACACTCTGTCTGATTTTGGATTTTTTTTTTTTTTTTTTTCCAAAATCAGACTTGACACCAGAGAGGCTGAATACCGCACTGAGTCAATGCGGTCTTAGCCTCTCTGGTGTCAACACTCTGTCTGATTTTGGATTTTTTTTTCCTTTTCCAAAATCAGACTTGACACCAGAGAGGCTGAATACCGCACTGAGTCAATGCAGTCTTAGCCTCTCTGGTCTCAACACTCTGTCTGATTTTGGATTTTTTTTTTTTTTTTTCCAAAATCAGACTTGACACCAGAGAGGCTGAATGCCGCACTGAGTCAATGCGGTCTCAGCCTCTCTGGTCTCAACACTGTGTCTGATTTTGGATTTTTTTTTCTTTTTTTTCCAAAATCAGACTTGACACCAGAGAGGCTGAATACCGCACTGAGTCAATGCGGTCTTAGCCTCTCTGGTCTCAACACTCTTTCTGATTTTGGATTTTTTTTTTTTTTTCCAAAATCAGACTTGACACCAGAGAGGCTGAATACCGCACTGAGTCAATGCGGTCTTAGCCTCTCTGGTCTCAACACTCTGTCTGATTTTGGATTTTTTTTTTTTTTTTCCAAAATCAGACTTGACACCAGAGAGGCTGAATACCGCACTGAGTCAATGCGGTCTTAGCCTCTCTGGTGTCAACACTCTGTCTGATTTTGGATTTTTTTTTTTTTTTTTCCAAAATCAGACTTGACACCAGAGAGGCTGAATACCGCACTGAGTCAATGCGGTCTTAGCCTCTCTGGTCTCAACACTCTGTCTGATTTTGGATTTTTTTTTTTTTTTTCCAAAATCAGACTTGACACCAGAGAGGCTGAATACCGCACTGAGTCAATGCGGTCTTAGCCTCTCTGGTGTCAACACTCTGTCTGATTTTGGATTTTTTTTTTTTTTTTCCAAAATCAGACTTGACACCAGAGAGGCTGAATACCGCACTGAGTCAATGCGGTCTTAGCCTCTCTGGTGTCAACACTCTGTCTGATTTTGGATTTTTTTTTTTTTTTTTCCAAAATCAGACTTGACACCAGAGAGGCTGAATACCGCACTGAGTCAATGCGGTCTTAGCCTCTCTGGTCTCAACACTCTGTCTGATTTTGGATTTTTTTTTTTTTTTTCCAAAATCAGACTTGACACCAGAGAGGCTGAATACCGCACTGAGTCAATGCGGTCTTAGCCTCTCTGGTGTCAACACTCTGTCTGATTTTGGATTTTTTTTTTTTTTTTCCAAAATCAGACTTGACACCAGAGAGGCTGAATACCGCACTGAGTCAATGCGGTCTTAGCCTCTCTGGTCTCAACACTCTGTCTGATTTTGGATTTTTTTATTTTTTTTCCAAAATCAGACTTGACACCAGAGAGGCTGAATACCGCACTGAGTCAATGCGGTCTTAGCCTCTCTGGTGTCAACACTCTGTCTGATTTTGGATTTTTTTATTTTTTTTCCAAAATCAGACTTGACACCAGAGAGGCTGAATACCGCACTGAGTCAATGCGGTCTTAGCCTCTCTGGTCTCAACACTCTGTCTGATTTTGGATTTTTTTTTTTTTTTTCCAAAATCAGACTTGACACCAGAGAGGCTGAATACCGCACTGAGTCAATGCGGTCTTAGCCTCTCTGGTGTCAACACTCTGTCTGATTTTGGATTTTTTTTTTTTTTTTTCCAAAATCAGACTTGACACCAGAGAGGCTGAATACCGCACTGAGTCAATGCGGTCTTAGCCTCTCTGGTCTCAACACTCTGTCTGATTTTGGATTTTTTTTTTTTTTTTTTCAAAAATCAGACTTGACACCAGAGAGGCTGAATACCGCACTGAGTCAATGCGGTCTTAGCCTCTCTGGTGTCAACACTCTGTCTGATTTTGGATTTTTTTTTTTTTTTCCAAAATCAGACTTGACACCAGAGAGGCTGAATACCGCACTGAGTCAATGCGGTCTTAGCCTCTCTGGTCTCGACACTCTGTCTGATTTTGGATTTTTTTTTTTTTTTTCCAAAATCAGACTTGACACCAGAGAGGCTGAATACCGCACTGAGTCAATGCGGTCTCAGCCTCTCTGGTCTCAACACTCTGTCTGACTTTGGATTTTTTTTTTTTTTTTTCCAAAATCAGACTTGACACCAGAGAGGCTGAATACCGCACTGAGTCAATGCGGTCTTAGCCTCTCTGGTGTCAACACTCTGTCTGATTTTGGATTTTTTTTTTTTTTTCCCAAAATCAGACTTGACACCAGAGAGGCTGAATACCGCACTGAGTCAATGCGGTCTTAGCCTCTCTGGTCTCAACACTCTGTCTGATTTTGGATTTTTTTTTTTTTTTTCCAAAATCAGACTTGACACCAGAGAGGCTGAATACCGCACTGAGTCAATGCGGTCTTAGCCTCTCTGGTGTCAACACTCTGTCTGATTTTGGATTTTTTTTTTTTTTTTCCAAAATCAGACTTGACACCAGAGAGGCTGAATACCGCACTGAGTCAATGCGGTCTTAGCCTCTCTGGTCTCAACACTCTGTCTGATTTTGGATTTTTTTATTTTTTTTCCAAAATCAGACTTGACACCAGAGAGGCTGAATACCGCACTGAGTCAATGCGGTCTTAGCCTCTCTGGTGTCAACACTCTGTCTGATTTTGGATTTTTTTTTTTTTTTTCCAAAATCAGACTTGACACCAGAGAGGCTGAATACCGCACTGAGTCAATGCGGTCTTAGCCTCTCTGGTCTCAACACTCTGTCTGATTTTGGATTTTTTTTTTTTTTTTCCAAAATCAGACTTGACACCAGAGAGGCTGAATACCGCACTGAGTCAATGCGGTCTTAGCCTCTCTGGTCTCAACACTCTGTCTGATTTTGGATTTTTTTTATTTTTTTTCCAAAATCAGACTTGACACCAGAGAGGCTGAATACCGCACTGAGTCAATGCGGTCTTAGCCTCTCTGGTGTCAACACTCTGTCTGATTTTGGATTTTTTTTTTTTTTTTCCAAAATCAGACTTGACACCAGAGAGGCTGAATACCGCACTGAGTCAATGCGGTCTTAGCCTCTCTGGTCTCAACACTCTGTCTGATTTTGGATTTTTTTTTTTTTTTTCCAAAATCAGACTTGACACCAGAGAGGCTGAATACCGCACTGAGTCAATGCGGTCTTAGCCTCTCTGGTGTCAACACTCTGTCTGATTTTGGATTTTTTTTTTTTTTTTTCCAAAATCAGACTTGACACCAGAGAGGCTGAATACCGCACTGAGTCAATGCGGTCTTAGCCTCTCTGGTCTCAACACTCTGTCTGATTTTGGATTTTTTTTTTTTTTTTTTCAAAAATCAGACTTGACACCAGAGAGGCTGAATACCGCACTGAGTCAATGCGGTCTTAGCCTCTCTGGTCTCAACACTCTGTCTGATTTTGGATTTTTTTTTTTTTTTTTCCAAAATCAGACTTGACACCAGAGAGACTGAATACCGCACTGAGTCAATGCGGTCTTAGCCTCTCTGGTGTCAACACTCTGTCTGATTTTGGATTTTTTTTTTTTTTTCCAAAATCAGACTTGACACCAGAGAGGCTGAATACCGCACTGAGTCAATGCGGTCTCAGCCTCTCTGGTCTCAACACTCTGTCTGATTTTGGATTTTTTTTTTTTTTTTCCAAAATCAGATTTGACACCAGAGAGGCTGAATACCGCAATGAGTCAATGCGGTCTTAGCCTCTTTGGTCTCAACACTCTGTCTGATTTTGGATTTTTTTTTCTTCCAAAATCAGACTTGACACCAGAGAGGCTGAATACCGCACTGAGTCAATGCGGTCTTAGCCTCTCTGGTGTCAACACTCTGTCTGATTTTGGATTTTGGATTTTTTTTTCCAAAATCAGACTTGACACCAGAGAGGCTGAATACCGCACTGAGTCAATGCGGTCTTAGCCTCTCTGGTCTCAACACTCTGTCTGATTTTGGATTTTTTTTTTTTTTTCTCCAAAATCAGACTTGACACCAGAGAGGCTGAATACCGCACTGAGTCAATGCGGTCTTAGCCTCTCTGGTGTCAACACTCTGTCTGATTTTGGATTCTTTTTTTTTTTTTCAAATTCAGACTTGACAGCAGAGAGGCTGAATACCGCACTGAGTCAATGCGGTCTTAGCCTCTCTGGTCTCAACACTCTGTCTGATTTTGGATTTTTTTTTTTTTTTTTTTCCAAAATCAGACTTGACACCAGAGAGGCTGAATACCGCACTGAGTCAATGCGGTCTTAGCCTCTCTGGTGTCAACACTCTGTCTGATTTTGGATTTTTTTTTCCTTTTCCAAAATCAGACTTGACACCAGAGAGGCTGAATACCGCACTGAGTCAATGCAGTCTTAGCCTCTCTGGTCTCAACACTCTGTCTGATTTTGGATTTTTTTTTTTTTTTTTCCAAAATCAGACTTGACACCAGAGAGGCTGAATGCCGCACTGAGTCAATGCGGTCTCAGCCTCTCTGGTCTCAACACTGTGTCTGATTTTGGATTTTTTTTTCTTTTTTTTCCAAAATCAGACTTGACACCAGAGAGGCTGAATACCGCACTGAGTCAATGCGGTCTTAGCCTCTCTGGTGTCAACACTCTGTCTGATTTTGGATTTTTTTTTTTTTTTTCCAAAATCAGACTTGACACCAGAGAGGCTGAATACCGCACTGAGTCAATGCGGTCTTAGCCTCTCTGGTCTCAACACTCTGTCTGATTTTGGATTTTTTTTTTTTTTTTCCAAAATCAGACTTGACACCAGAGAGGCTGAATACCGCACTGAGTCAATGCGGTCTTAGCCTCTCTGGTCTCAACACTCTGTCTGATTTTGGATTTTTTTATTTTTTTTCCAAAATCAGACTTGACACCAGAGAGGCTGAATACCGCACTGAGTCAATGCGGTCTTAGCCTCTCTGGTGTCAACACTCTGTCTGATTTTGGATTTTTTTTTTTTTTTTCCAAAATCAGACTTGACACCAGAGAGGCTGAATACCGCACTGAGTCAATGCGGTCTTAGCCTCTCTGGTCTCAACACTCTGTCTGATTTTGGATTTTTTTTTTTTTTTTCCAAAATCAGACTTGACACCAGAGAGGCTGAATACCGCACTGAGTCAATGCGGTCTTAGCCTCTCTGGTGTCAACACTCTGTCTGATTTTGGATTTTTTTTTTTTTTTTTTCCAAAATCAGACTTGACACCAGAGAGGCTGAATACCGCACTGAGTCAATGCGGTCTTAGCCTCTCTGGTCTCAACACTCTGTCTGATTTTGGATTTTTTTTTTTTTTTTTTCAAAAATCAGACTTGACACCAGAGAGGCTGAATACCGCACTGAGTCAATGCGGTCTTAGCCTCTCTGGTCTCAACACTCTGTCTGATTTTGGATTTTTTTTTTTTTTTTTCCAAAATCAGACTTGACACCAGAGAGACTGAATACCGCACTGAGTCAATGCGGTCTTAGCCTCTCTGGTGTCAACACTCTGTCTGATTTTGGATTTTTTTTTTTTTTTCCAAAATCAGACTTGACACCAGAGAGGCTGAATACCGCACTGAGTCAATGCGGTCTCAGCCTCTCTGGTCTCAACACTCTGTCTGATTTTGGATTTTTTTTTTTTTTTTCCAAAATCAGATTTGACACCAGAGAGGCTGAATACCGCAATGAGTCAATGCGGTCTTAGCCTCTTTGGTCTCAACACTCTGTCTGATTTTGGATTTTTTTTTCTTCCAAAATCAGACTTGACACCAGAGAGGCTGAATACCGCACTGAGTCAATGCGGTCTTAGCCTCTCTGGTGTCAACACTCTGTCTGATTTTGGATTTTGGATTTTTTTTTCCAAAATCAGACTTGACACCAGAGAGGCTGAATACCGCACTGAGTCAATGCGGTCTTAGCCTCTCTGGTCTCAACACTCTGTCTGATTTTGGATTTTTTTTTTTTTTTCTCCAAAATCAGACTTGACACCAGAGAGGCTGAATACCGCACTGAGTCAATGCGGTCTTAGCCTCTCTGGTGTCAACACTCTGTCTGATTTTGGATTCTTTTTTTTTTTTTCAAATTCAGACTTGACAGCAGAGAGGCTGAATACCGCACTGAGTCAATGCGGTCTTAGCCTCTCTGGTCTCAACACTCTGTCTGATTTTGGATTTTTTTTTTTTTTTTTTTCCAAAATCAGACTTGACACCAGAGAGGCTGAATACCGCACTGAGTCAATGCGGTCTTAGCCTCTCTGGTGTCAACACTCTGTCTGATTTTGGATTTTTTTTTCCTTTTCCAAAATCAGACTTGACACCAGAGAGGCTGAATACCGCACTGAGTCAATGCAGTCTTAGCCTCTCTGGTCTCAACACTCTGTCTGATTTTGGATTTTTTTTTTTTTTTTTCCAAAATCAGACTTGACACCAGAGAGGCTGAATGCCGCACTGAGTCAATGCGGTCTCAGCCTCTCTGGTCTCAACACTGTGTCTGATTTTGGATTTTTTTTTCTTTTTTTTCCAAAATCAGACTTGACACCAGAGAGGCTGAATACCGCACTGAGTCAATGCGGTCTTAGCCTCTCTGGTCTCAACACTCTTTCTGATTTTGGATTTTTTTTTTTTTTTCCAAAATCAGACTTGACACCAGAGAGGCTGAATACCGCACTGAGTCAATGCGGTCTTAGCCTCTCTGGTGTCAACACTCTGTCTGATTTTGGATTTTTTTTTTTTTTTTCCAAAATCAGACTTGACACCAGAGAGGCTGAATGCCGCACTGAGTCAATGCGGTCTTAGCCTCTCTGGTCTCAACACTCTGTCTGATTTTGGATTTTTTTTTTTTTTTTCCAAAATCAGACTTGACACCAGAGAGGCTGAATGCCGCACTGAGTCAATGCGGTCTTAGCCTCTCTGGTGTCAACACTCTGTCTGATTTTGGATTTTTTTTTTTTTTTTCCAAAATCAGACTTGACACCAGAGAGGCTGAATACCGCACTGTGTCAATGCGGTCTTAGCCTCTCTGGTGTCAACACTCTGTCTGATTTTGGATTTTTTTTTTTTTTTTTTCAAAATCAGACTTGACACCAGAGAGGCTGAATACCGCACTGAGTCAATGCGGTCTTAGCCTCTCTGGTCTCAACACTCGGTCTGATTTTGGATTTTTTTTTTTTTTTCCAGAATCAGACTTGACACCAGAGAGGCTGAATACCGCACTGAGTCAATGCGGTCTTAGCCTCTCTGGTCTCAACCCTCTGTCTGATTTTGGATTTTTTTTTTTTTTTTTTCAAAAATCAGACTTGACACCAGAGAGGCTGAATACCGCACTGAGTCAATGCGGTCTTAGCCTCTCTGGTCTCAACACTCTGTCTAATTTTGGATTTTTTTATTTTATTTTAAAAATCAGACTTGACACCAGAGAGGCTGAATACCGCACTGAGTCAATGCGGTCTTAGCCTCTCTGGTCTCAACACTCTGTCTGATTTTGGATTTTTTTTTTTTTTTTCTAAAATCAGACTTGACACCAGAGAGGCTGAATACCGCACTGAGTCAATGCGGTCTCAGCCTCTCTGGTCTCAACACTGTGTCTGATTTTGGATTTTTTTTTCTTTTTTTTCCAAAATCAGACTTGACACCAGAGAGGCTGAATACCGCACTGAGTCAATGCGGTCTTAGCCTCTCTGGTCTCAACACTCTGTCTGATTTTGGATTTTTTTTTTTTTTTTTTTTTCCAAAATCAGACTTGACACCAGAGAGGCTGAATACCGCACTGAGTCAATGCGGTCTTAGCCTCTCTGGTGTCAACACTCTGTCTGATTTTGGATTTTTTTTTTTTTTTTCCAAAATCAGACTTGACACCAGAGAGGCTGAATACCGCACTGAGTCAATGCGGTCTTAGCCTCTCTGGTGTCAACACTCTGTCTGATTTTGGATTTTTTTTTTTTTTTTCCAAAATCAGACTTGACACCAGAGAGGCTGAATACCGCACTGAGTCAATGCGGTCTTAGCCTCTCTGGTCTCAACACTCTGTCTGATTTTGGATTTTTTTTTTTTTTTTCCAAAATCAGACTTGACACCAGCGAGGCTGAATACCGCACTGAGTCAATGCGGTCTTAGCCTCTCTGGTGTCAACACTCTGTCTGATTTTGGATTTTTTTTTTTTTTTTCCAAAATCAGACTTGACACCAGAGAGGCTGAATACCGCACTGAGTCAATGCGGTCTTAGCCTCTCTGGTCTCAACACTCTGTCTGATTTTGGATTTTTTTTTTTTTTTTCCAAAATCAGACTTGACACCAGAGAGGCTGAATACCGCACTGAGTCAATGCGGTCTTAGCCTCTCTGGTGTCAACACTCTGTCTGATTTTGGATTTTTTTTTTTTTTTCCAAAATCAGACTTGACACCAGAGAGGCTGAATACCGCACTGAGTCAATGCGGTCTCAGCCTCTCTGGTCTCAACACTCTGTCTGATTTTGGATTTTTTTTTTTTTTTTCCAAAATCAGATTTGACACCAGAGAGGCTGAATACCGCAATGAGTCAATGCGGTCTTAGCCTCTTTGGTCTCAACACTCTGTCTGATTTTGGATTTTTTTTTCTTCCAAAATCAGACTTGACACCAGAGAGGCTGAATACCGCACTGAGTCAATGCGGTCTTAGCCTCTCTGGTGTCAACACTCTGTTTGATTTTGGATTTTGGATTTTTTTTTCCAAAATCAGACTTGACACCAGAGAGGCGGAATACCGCACTGAGTCAATGCGGTCTTAGCCTCTCTGGTCTCAACACTCTGTCTGATTTTGGATTTTTTTTTTCTTTTTCTCCAAAATCAGACTTGACACCAGAGAGGCTGAATACCGCACTGAGTCAATGCGGTCTTAGCCTCTCTGGTGTCAACACTCTGTCTGATTTTGGATTCTTTTTTTTTTTTTCAAATTCAGACTTGACAGCAGAGAGGCTGAATACCGCACTGAGTCAATGCGGTCTTAGCCTCTCTGGTCTCAACACTCTGTCTGATTTTGGATTTTTTTTTTTTTTTTTTTCCAAAATCAGACTTGACACCAGAGAGGCTGAATACCGCACTGAGTCAATGCGGTCTTAGCCTCTCTGGTGTCAACACTCTGTCTGATTTTGGATTTTTTTTTCCTTTTCCAAAATCAGACTTGACACCAGAGAGGCTGAATACCGCACTGAGTCAATGCAGTCTTAGCCTCTCTGGTCTCAACACTCTGTCTGATTTTGGATTTTTTTTTTTTTTTTTCCAAAATCAGACTTGACACCAGAGAGGCTGAATGCTGCACTGAGTCAATGCGGTCTCAGCCTCTCTGGTCTCAACACTGTGTCTGATTTTGGATTTTTTTTTCTTTTTTTTCCAAAATCAGACTTGACACCAGAGAGGCTGAATACCGCACTGAGTCAATGCGGTCTTAGCCTCTCTGGTCTCAACACTCTTTCTGATTTTGGATTTTTTTTTTTTTTTCCAAAATCAGACTTGACACCAGAGAGGCTGAATACCGCACTGAGTCAATGCGGTCTTAGCCTCTCTGGTGTCAACACTCTGTCTGATTTTGGATTTTTTTTTTTTTTTTCCAAAATCAGACTTGACACCAGAGAGGCTGAATGCCGCACTGAGTCAATGCGGTCTTAGCCTCTCTGGTCTCAACACTCTGTCTGATTTTGGATTTTTTTTTTTTTTTTCCAAAATCAGACTTGACACCAGAGAGGCTGAATGCCGCACTGAGTCAATGCGGTCTTAGCCTCTCTGGTGTCAACACTCTGTCTGATTTTGGATTTTTTTTTTTTTTTTCCAAAATCAGACTTGACACCAGAGAGGCTGAATACCGCACTGTGTCAATGCGGTCTTAGCCTCTCTGGTGTCAACACTCTGTCTGATTTTGGATTTTTTTTTTTTTTTTTTCAAAATCAGACTTGACACCAGAGAGGCTGAATACCGCACTGAGTCAATGCGGTCTTAGCCTCTCTGGTCTCAACACTCGGTCTGATTTTGGATTTTTTTTTTTTTTTCCAGAATCAGACTTGACACCAGAGAGGCTGAATACCGCACTGAGTCAATGCGGTCTTAGCCTCTCTGGTCTCAACCCTCTGTCTGATTTTGGATTTTTTTTTTTTTTTTTTCAAAAATCAGACTTGACACCAGAGAGGCTGAATACCGCACTGAGTCAATGCGGTCTTAGCCTCTCTGGTCTCAACACTCTGTCTAATTTTGGATTTTTATTTTTTATTTTAAAAATCAGACTTGACACCAGAGAGGCTGAATACCGCACTGAGTCAATGCGGTCTTAGCCTCTCTGGTCTCAACACTGTCTGATTTTGGATTTTTTTTTTTTTTTTCTAAAATCAGACTTGACACCAGAGAGGCTGAATACCGCACTGAGTCAATGCGGTCTCAGCCTCTCTGGTCTCAACACTGTGTCTGATTTTGGATTTTTTTTTCTTTTTTTTCCAAAATCAGACTTGACACCAGAGAGGCTGAATACCGCACTGAGTCAATGCGGTCTTAGCCTCTCTGGTCTCAACACTCTGTCTGATTTTGGATTTTTTTTTTTTTTTTTTTCCAAAATCAGACTTGACACCAGAGAGGCTGAATACCGCACTGAGTCAATGCGGTCTTAGTTCTCTGGTGTCAACACTCTGTCTGATTTTGGATTTTTTTTTTTTTTTTTCAAAAATCAGACTTGACACCAGAGAGGCTGAATACCGCACTGAGTCAATGCGGTCTTAGCCTCTCTGGTCTCAACACTCTGTCTGATTTTGGATTTTTTTTTTTTTTTTCCAAAATCAGACTTGACACCAGAGAGGCTGAATACCGCACTGAGTCAATGCGGTCTTAGCCTCTCTGGTGTCAACACTCTGTCTGATTTTGGATTTTTTTTTTTTTTTCCAAAATCAGACTTGACACCAGAGAGGCTGAATACCGCACTGAGTCAATGCGGTCTTAGCCTCTCTGGTGTCAACACTCTGTCTGATTTTGGATTTTGGATTTTTTTTTCCAAAATCAGACTTGACACCAGAGAGGCTGAATACCGCACTGAGTCAATGCGGTCTTAGCCTCTCTGGTCTCAACACTCTGTCTGATTTTGGATTTTTTTTTTCTTCTCCAAAATCAGACTTGACACCAGAGAGGCTGAATACCGCACTGAGTCAATGCGGTCTTAGCCTCTCTGGTGTCAACACTCTGTCTGATTTTGGATTCTTTTTTTTTTTTTCAAATTCAGACTTGACAGCAGAGAGGCTGAATACCGCACTGAGTCAATGCGGTCTTAGCCTCTCTGGTCTCAACACTCTGTCTGATTTTGGATTTTTTTTTCTTTTTTTCCCAAAATCAGACTTGACACGAGAGAGGGTGAATACCGCACTGAGTCAATGCGGTCTTAGCCTCTCTGGTGTCAACACTCTGTCTGATTTTGGATTTTTTTTTTTTTTTCCAAAATCAGACTTGACACCAGAGAGGCTGAATACCGCACTGAGTCAATGCGGTCTTAGCCTCTCTGGTCTCAACACTCTGTCTGATTTTGGATTTTTTTTTCTTTTTTTTCCAAAATCAGACTTGACACCAGAGAGGCTGAATACCGCACTGAGTCAATGCGGTCTTAGCCTCTCTGGTCTCAACACTCTGTCTGATTTTGGATTTTTTTTTTTTTTTTTCCAAAATCAGACTTGACACCAGAGAGGCTGAATACCGCACTGAGTCAATGCGGTCTTAGCCTCTCTGGTCTCAACACTCTGTCATATTTTGGATTTTTTTTTTTTTTTTTCAAAAATCAGACTTGACACCAGAGAGGCTGAATACCGCACTGAGTCAATGCGGTCTTAGCCTCTCTGGTGTCAACACTCTGTCTGATTTTGGATTTTGGATTTTTTTTTCCAAAATCAGACTTGACACCAGAGAGGCTGAATACCGCACTGAGTCAATGCGGTCTTAGCCTCTCTGGTCTCAACACTCTGATTTTGGATTTTTTTTTCTTTTTTCTCCAAAATCAGACTTGACACCAGAGAGGCTGAATACCGCACTGAGTCAATGCGGTCTTAGCCTCTCTGGTGTCAACACTCTGTCTGATTTTGGATTCTTTTTTTTTTTTTCAAATTCAGACTTGACAGCAGAGAGGCTGAATACCGCACTGAGTCAATGCGGTCTTAGCCTCTCTGGTCTCAACACTCTGTCTGATTTTGGATTTTTTTTTTTTTTTTTTTCCAAAATCAGACTTGACACCAGAGAGGCTGAATACCGCACTGAGTCAATGCGGTCTTAGCCTCTCTGGTGTCAACACTCTGTCTGATTTTGGATTTTTTTTTTTTTTTCCAAAATCAGACTTGACACCAGAGAGGCTGAATACCGCACTGAGTCAATGCGGTCTTAGCCTCTCTGGTCTCAACACTCTGTCTGATTTTGGATTTTTTTTTTTTTTTTTCCAAAATCAGACTTGACACCAGAGAGGCTGAATGCCGCACTGAGTCAATGCGGTCTCAGCCTCTCTGGTCTCAACACTGTGTCTGATTTTGGATTTTTTTTTCTTTTTTTTCCAAAATCAGACTTGACACCAGAGAGGCTGAATACCGCACTGAGTCAATGCGGTCTTAGCCTCTCTGGTCTCAACACTCTGTCTGATTTTGGATTTTTTTTTCTTTTTTTTCCAAAATCAGACTTGACACCAGAGAGGCTGAATACCGCACTGAGTCAATGCGGTCTTAGCCTCTCTGGTGTCAACACTCTGTCTGATTTTGGATTTTTTTTTTTTTTTCCAAAATCAGACTTGACACCAGAGAGGCTGAATGCCGCACTGAGTTAATGCGGTCTTAGCGTCTCTGGTCTCAACACTCTGTCTGATTTTGGATTTTTTTTTTTTTTTTCCAAAATCAGACTTGACACCAGAGAGGCTGAATGCCGCACTGAGTCAATGCGGTCTTAGCCTCTCTGGTGTCAACACTCTGTCTGATTTTGGATTTTTTTTTTTTTTTTCCAAAATCAGACTTGACACCAGAGAGGCTGAATACCGCACTGAGTCAATGCGGTCTTAGCCTCTCTGGTCTCAACACTCTGTCTGATTTTGGATTTTTTTTTTTTTTTTCCAAAATCAGACTTGACACCAGAGAGGCTGAATACCGCACTGAGTCAATGCGGTCTTAGCCTCTCTGGTCTCAACACTCTGTCTGATTTTGGATTTTTTTTTTTTTTTTTTTCCAAAATCAGACTTGACACCAGAGAGCCTGAATACCGCACTGAGTCAATGCGGTCTTAGCCTCTCTGGTGTCAACACTCTGTCTGATTTTGGATTTTTTTTTCTTTTTTCTCCAAAATCAGACTTGACACCAGAGAGGCTGAATGCCGCACTGAGTCAATGCGGTCTTAGCCTCTCTGGTCTCAACACTCTGTCTGATTTTGGATTTTTTTTTTTTTTTTTTTCCAAAATCAGACTTGACACCAGAGAGGCTGAATACCGCACTGAGTCAATGCGGTCTTAGCCTCTCTGGTGTCAACACTGTCTGATTTTGGATTTTTTTTTTTTTTTTTCCAAAATCAGACTTGACACCAGAGAGGCTGAATACCGCACTGAGTCAATGCGGTCTTAGCCTCTCTGGTGTCAACACTCTGTCTGATTTTGGATTTTTTTTTTTTTTTTTCCAAAATCAGACTTGACACCAGAGAGGCTGAATACCGCACTGAGTCAATGCGGTCTTAGCCTCTCTGGTCTCAACACTCGGTCTGATTTTGGATTTTTGTTTTTTTTCTTCCAAAATCAGACTTGACACCAGAGAGGCTGAATACCGCACTGAGTCAATGCGGTCTTAGCCTCTCTGGTCTCAACACTCTGTCTGATTTTGGATTTTTTTTTTTTTTTTTTTTTTTAAATCAGACTTGACACCAGAGAGGCTGAATACCGCACTGAGTCAATGCGGTCTTAGCCTCTCTGGTCTCAACACTCGGTCTGATTTTGTATTTTTGTTTTTTTTCTTCCAAAATCAGACTTGACACCAGAGAGGCTGAATACCGCACTGAGTCAATGCGGTCTTAGCCTCTCTGGTCTCAACACTGTCTGATTTTGGATTTTTTTTTTTTTTTTTTTTTTAAATCAGACTTGACACCAGAGAGGCTGAATACCGCACTGAGTCAATGCGGTCTTAGCCTCTCTGGTCTCAACACTTTGTCTGATTTTGGATTTTTTTTTTTTTTTTTCCAAAATCAGACTTGACACCAGAGAGGCTGAATACCGCACTGAGTCAATGCGGTCTTAGCCTCTCTGGTGTCAACACTCTGTGTGATTTTGGATTTTTTTTTTTTTTTTTCCAAAATCAGACTTGACACCAGAGAGGCTGAATACCGCACTGAGTCAATGTGGTCTTAGCCTCTCTGGTCTCAACACTCTGTCTGATTTTTGATTTTTTTTTTTTTTTTCCAAAATCAGACTTGACACCAGAGAGGCTGAATACCGCACTGAGTCAATGCGGTCTTAGCCTCTCTGGTCTCAACACTCTGTCTGATTTTGGATTTTTTTTTTTTTTTTCCAAAATCAGACTTGACACCAGAGAGGCTGAATGCCGCACTGAGTCAATGCGGTCTTAGCCTCTCTGGTGTCAACACTCTGTCTGATTTTGGATTTTTTTTTTTTTTTTCCAAAATCAGACTTGACACCAGAGAGGCTGAATACCGCACTGTGTCAATGCGGTCTTAGCCTCTCTGGTGTCAACACTCTGTCTGATTTTGGATTTTTTTTTTTTTTTTTTCAAAATCAGACTTGACACCAGAGAGGCTGAATACCGCACTGAGTCAATGCGGTCTTAGCCTCTCTGGTCTCAACACTCGGTCTGATTTTGGATTTTTTTTTTTTTTTCCAAAATCAGACTTGACACCAGAGAGGCTGAATACCGCACTGAGTCAATGCGGTCTTAGCCTCTCTGGTCTCAACCCTCTGTCTGATTTTGGATTTTTTTTTTTTTTTTTTCAAAAATCAGACTTGACACCAGAGAGGCTGAATAGCGCACTGAGTCAATGCGGTCTTAGCCTCTCTGGTCTCAACACTCTGTCTAATTTTGTATTTTTTTTTTTTTATTTTAAAAATCAGACTTGACACCAGAGAGGCTGAATACCGCACTGAGTCAATGCGGTCTTAGCCTCTCTGGTCTCAACACTCTGTCTGATTTTGGATTTTTTTTTTTTTTTTCCAAAATCAGACTTGACACCAGAGAGGCTGAATACCGCACTGAGTCAATGCGGTCTCAGCCTCTCTGGTCTCAACACTGTGTCTGATTTTGGATTTTTTTTTCTTTTTTTTCCAAAATCAGACTTGACACCAGAGAGGCTGAATACCGCACTGAGTCAATGCGGTCTTAGCCTCTCTGGTCTCAACACTCTGTCTGATTTTGGATTTTTTTTTTTTTTTTTTCCAAAATCAGACTTGACACCAGAGAGGCTGAATACCGCACTGAGTCAATGCGGTCTTAGTTCTCTGGTGTCAACACTCTGTCTGATTTTGGATTTTTTTTTTTTTTTTTCAAAAATCAGACTTGACACCAGAGAGGCTGAATACCGCACTGAGTCAATGCGGTCTTAGCCTCTCTGGTCTCAACACTCTGTCTGATTTTGGATTTTTTTTTTTTTTTTCCAAAATCAGACTTGACACCAGAGAGGCTGAATACCGCACTGAGTCAATGCGGTCTTAGCCTCTCTGGTGTCAACACTCTGTCTGATTTTGGATTTTTTTTTTTTTTTTCCAAAATCAGACTTGACACCAGAGAGGCTGAATACCGCACTGAGTCAATGCGGTCTTAGCCTCTCTGGTGTCAACACTCTGTCTGATTTTGGATTTTGGATTTTTTTTTCCAAAATCAGACTTGACAGCAGAGAGGCTGAATACCGCACTGAGTCAATGCGGTCTTAGCCTCTCTGGTCTCAACACTCTGTCTGATTTTGGATTTTTTTTTTTTTTTTTTCCAAAATCAGACTTGACACCAGAGAGGCTGAATACCGCACTGAGTCAATGCGGTCTTAGCCTCTCTGGTGTCAACACTCTGTCTGATTTTGGATTTTTTTTTTTTTTCCAAAATCAGACTTGACACCAGAGAGGCTGAATACTGCACTGAGTCAATGTGGTCTTAGCCTCTCTGGTCTCAACACTCTGTCTGATTTTGGATTTTTTTTTTTTTTTTTCCAAAATCAGACTTGACACCAGAGAGGCTGAATACCGCACTGAGTCAATGCGGTCTGAGCCTCTCTGGTGTCAACACTCTGTCTGATTTTGGATTTTTTTTTTTTTTTCCAAAATCAGACTTGACACCAGAGAGGCTGAATACCGCACTGAGTCAATGTGGTCTTAGCCTCTCTGGTCTCAACACTCTGTCTGATTTTGGATTTTTTTTTTTTTTTTCCAAAATCAGACTTGACACCAGAGAGGCTGAATACCGCACTGAGTCAATGCGGTCTTAGCCTCTCTGGTGTCAACACTCTGTCTGATTTTGGATTTTTTTTTTTTTTTTTCCAAAATCAGACTTGACACCAGAGAGGCTGAATACCGCACTGAGTCAATGCGGTCTCAGCCTCTCTGGTCTCAACACTCTGTCTGACTTTGGATTTTTTTTTTTTTTTTTCCAAAATCAGACTTGACACCAGAGAGGCTGAATACCACACTGAGTCAATGCGGTCTTAGCCTCTCTGGTGTCAACACTCTGTCTGATTTTGGATTTTTTTTTTTTTTCCCAAAATCAGACTTGACACCAGAGAGGCTGAATACCGCACTGAGTCAATGCGGTCTTAGCCTCTCTGGTCTCAACACTCTGTCTGATTTTGGATTTTTTTTTTTTTTTTCCAAAATCAGACTTGACACCAGAGAGGCTGAATACCGCACTGAGTCAATGCGGTCTTAGCCTCTCTGGTGTCAACACTCTGTCTGATTTTGGATTTTTTTTTTTTTTTTCCAAAATCAGACTTGACACCAGAGAGGCTGAATACCGCACTGAGTCAATGCGGTCTTAGCCTCTCTGGTCTCAACACTCTGTCTGATTTTGGATTTTTTTTTTTTTTTTCCAAAATCAGACTTGACACCAGAGAGGCTGAATACCGCACTGAGTCAATGCGGTCTTAGCCTCTCTGGTGTCAACACTCTGTGTGATTTTGGATTTTTTTTTTTTTTTTTCCAAAATCAGACTTGACACCAGAGAGGCTGAATACCGCACTGAGTCAATGCGGTCTTAGCCTCTCTGGTGTCAACACTCTGTCTGATTTTGGATTTTTTTTTTTTTTTTTCCAAAATCAGACTTGACACCAGAGAGGCTGAATACCGCACTGAGTCAATGCAGTCTTAGCCTCTCTGGTCTCAACACTCTGTCTGATTTTGGATTTCTTTTTTTTTTTTTCAAATTCAGACTTGACAGCAGAGAGGCTGAATACCGCACTGAGTCAATGCGGTCTTAGCCTCTCTGGTCTCAACACTCTGTCTGATTTTGGATTTTTTTTTTTTTTTTTTCAAAAATCAGACTTGACACCAGAGAGGCTGAATACCGCACTGAGTCAATGCGGTCTTAGCCTCTCTGGTCTCAACACTCTGTCTGATTTTGGATTTTTTTTTTTTTTTTTCCAAAATCAGACTTGACACCAGAGAGACTGAATACCGCACTGAGTCAATGCGGTCTTAGCCTCTCTGGTGTCAACACTCTGTCTGATTTTGGATTTTTTTTTTTTTTTCCAAAATCAGACTTGACACCAGAGAGGCTGAATACCGCACTGAGTCAATGCGGTCTCAGCCTCTCTGGTCTCAACACTCTGTCTGATTTTGGATTTTTTTTTTTTTTTCCAAAATCAGATTTGACACCAGAGAGGCTGAATACCGCAATGAGTCAATGCGGTCTTAGCCTCTTTGGTCTCAACACTCTGTCTGATTTTGGATTTTTTTTTCTTCCAAAATCAGACTTGACACCAGAGAGGCTGAATACCGCACTGAGTCAATGCGGTCTTAGCCTCTCTGGTGTCAACACTCTGTCTGATTTTGGATTTTGGATTTTTTTTTCCAAAATCAGACTTGACACCAGAGAGGCTGAATACCGCACTGAGTCAATGCGGTCTTAGCCTCTCTGGTCTCAACACTCTGTCTGATTTTGGATTTTTTTTTTTTTTTCTCCAAAATCAGACTTGACACCAGAGAGGCTGAATACCGCACTGAGTCAATGCGGTCTTAGCCTCTCTGGTGTCAACACTCTGTCTGATTTTGGATTTTTTTTTTTTTTTTCAAATTCAGACTTGACAGCAGAGAGGCTGAATACCGCACTGAGTCAATGCGGTCTTAGCCTCTCTGGTCTCAACACTCTGTCTGATTTTGGATTTTTTTTTTTTTTTTTTCCAAAATCAGACTTGACACCAGAGAGGCTGAATACCGCACTGAGTCAATGCGGTCTTAGCCTCTCTGGTGTCAACACTCTGTCTGATTTTGGATTTTTTTTTCCTTTTCCAAAATCAGACTTGACACCAGAGAGGCTGAATACCGCACTGAGTCAATGCAGTCTTAGCCTCTCTGGTCTCAACACTCTGTCTGATTTTGGATTTTTTTTTTTTTTTTTCCAAAATCAGACTTGACACCAGAGAGGCTGAATGCCGCACTGAGTCAATGCGGTCTCAGCCTCTCTGGTCTCAACACTGTGTCTGATTTTGGATTTTTTTTTCTTTTTTTTCCAAAATCAGACTTGACACCAGAGAGGCTGAATACCGCACTGAGTCAATGCGGTCTTAGCCTCTCTGGTCTCAACACTCTTTCTGATTTTGGATTTTTTTTTTTTTTCCAAAATCAGACTTGACACCAGAGAGGCTGAATACCGCACTGAGTCAATGCGGTCTTAGCCTCTCTGGTGTCAACACTCTGTCTGATTTTGGATTTTTTTTTTTTTTTTCCAAAATCAGACTTGACACCAGAGAGGCTGAATGCCGCACTGAGTCAATGCGGTCTTAGCCTCTCTGGTCTCAACACTCTGTCTGATTTTGGATTTTTTTTTTTTTTTTCCAAAATCAGACTTGACACCAGAGAGGCTGAATGCCGCACTGAGTCAATGCGTTCTTAGCCTCTCTGGTGTCAACACTCTGTCTGATTTTGGATTTTTTTTTTTTTTTTCCAAAATCAGACTTGACACCAGAGAGGCTGAATACCGCACTGTGTCAATGCGGTCTTAGCCTCTCTGGTGTCAACACTCTGTCTGATTTTGGATTTTTTTTTTTTTTTTTTCAAAATCAGACTTGACACCAGAGAGGCTGAATACCGCACTGAGTCAATGCGGTCTTAGCCTCTCTGGTCTCAACACTCGGTCTGATTTTGGATTTTTTTTTTTTTTTCCAAAATCAGACTTGACACCAGAGAGGCTGAATACCGCACTGAGTCAATGCGGTCTTAGCCTCTCTGGTCTCAACCCTCTGTCTGATTTTGGATTTTTTTTTTTTTTTTTTCAAAAATCAGACTTGACACCAGAGAGGCTGAATACCGCACTGAGTCAATGCGGTCTTAGCCTCTCTGGTCTCAACACTCTGTCTAATTTTGGATTTTTTTTTTTTATTTTAAAAATCAGACTTGACACCAGAGAGGCTGAATACCGCACTGAGTCAATGCGGTCTTAGCCTCTCTGGTCTCAACACTCTGTCTGATTTTGGATTTTTTTTTTTTTTTTCTAAAATCAGACTTGACACCAGAGAGGCTGAATACCGCACTGAGTCAATGCGGTCTCAGCCTCTCTGGTCTCAACACTGTGTCTGATTTTGGATTTTTTTTTCTTTTTTTTCCAAAATCAGACTTGACACCAGAGAGGCTGAATACCGCACTGAGTCAATGCGGTCTTAGCCTCTCTGGTCTCAACACTCTGTCTGATTTTGGATTTTTTTTTTTTTTTTTTTTCCAAAATCAGACTTGACACCAGAGAGGCTGAATACCGCACTGAGTCAATGCGGTCTTAGTTCTCTGGTGTCAACACTCTGTCTGATTTTGGATTTTTTTTTTTTTTTTTCAAAAATCAGACTTGACACCAGAGAGGCTGAATACCGCACTGAGTCAATGCGGTCTTAGCCTCTCTGGTCTCAACACTCTGTCTGATTTTGGATTTTTTTTTTTTTTTTCCAAAATCAGACTTGACACCAGAGAGGCTGAATACCGCACTGAGTCAATGCGGTCTTAGCCTCTCTGGTGTCAACACTCTGTCTGATTTTGGATTTTTTTTTTTTTTTCCAAAATCAGACTTGACACCAGAGAGGCTGAATACCGCACTGAGTCAATGCGGTCTTAGCCTCTCTGGTGTCAACACTCTGTCTGATTTTGGATTTTGGATTTTTTTTTCCAAAATCAGACTTGACACCAGAGAGGCTGAATACCGCACTGAGTCAATGCGGTCTTAGCCTCTCTGGTCTCAACACTCTGTCTGATTTTGGATTTTTTTTTTTTTCTCCAAAATCAGACTTGACACCAGAGAGGCTGAATACCGCACTGAGTCAATGCGGTCTTAGCCTCTCTGGTGTCAACACTCTGTCTGATTTTGGATTCTTTTTTGTTTTTTCAAATTCAGACTTGACAGCAGAGAGGCTGAATACCGCACTGAGTCAATGCGGTCTTAGCCTCTCTGGTCTCAACACTCTGTCTGATTTTGGATTTTTTTTTTCTTTTTTTCCCAAAATCAGACTTGACACGAGAGAGGCTGAATACCGCACTGAGTCAATGCGGTCTTAGCCTCTCTGGTGTCAACACTCTGTCTGATTTTGGATTTTTTTTTTTTTTTCCAAAATCAGACTTGACACCAGAGAGGCTGAATACCGCACTGAGTCAATGCGGTCTTAGCCTCTCTGGTCTCAACACTCTGTCTGATTTTGGATTTTTTTTTCTTTTTTTTCCAAAATCAGACTTGACACCAGAGAGGCTGAATACCGCACTGAGTCAATGCGGTCTTAGCCTCTCTGGTCTCAACACTCTGTCTGATTTTGGATTTTTTTTTTTTTTTTTCCAAAATCAGACTTGACACCAGAGAGGCTGAATACCGCACTGAGTCAATGCGGTCTTAGCCTCTCTGGTCTCAACACTGTCATATTTTGGATTTTTTTTTTTTTTTTTCAAAAATCAGACTTGACACCAGAGAGGCTGAATACCGCACTGAGTCAATGCGGTCTTAGCCTCTCTGGTGTCAACACTCTGTCTGATTTTGGATTTTGGATTTTTTTTTCCAAAATCAGACTTGACACCAGAGAGGCTGAATACCGCACTGAGTCAATGCGGTCTTAGCCTCTCTGGTCTCAACACTCTGATTTTGGATTTTTTTTTCTTTTTTCTCCAAAATCAGACTTGACACCAGAGAGGCTGAATACCGCACTGAGTCAATGCGGTCTTAGCCTCTCTGGTGTCAACACTCTGTCTGATTTTGGATTCTTTTTTTTTTTTTCAAATTCAGACTTGACAGCAGAGAGGCTGAATACCGCACTGAGTCAATGCGGTCTTAGCCTCTCTGGTCTCAACACTCTGTCTGATTTTGGATTTTTTTTTTTTTTTTTTTCCAAAATCAGACTTGACACCAGAGAGGCTGAATACCGCACTGAGTCAATGCGGTCTTAGCCTCTCTGGTGTCAACACTCTGTCTGATTTTGGATTTTTTTTTTTTTTTCCAAAATCAGACTTGACACCAGAGAGGCTGAATACCGCACTGAGTCAATGCGGTCTTAGCCTCTCTGGTCTCAACACTCTGTCTGATTTTGGATTTTTTTTTTTTTTTTTCCAAAATCAGACTTGACACCAGAGAGGCTGAATGCCGCACTGAGTCAATGCGGTCTCAGCCTCTCTGGTCTCAACACTGTGTCTGATTTTGGATTTTTTTTTCTTTTTTTTCCAAAATCAGACTTGACACCAGAGAGGCTGAATACCGCACTGAGTCAATGCGGTCTTAGCCTCTCTGGTCTCAACACTCTGTCTGATTTTGGATTTTTTTTTCTTTTTTTTCAAAAATCAGACTTGACACCAGAGAGGCTGAATACCGCACTGAGTCAATGCGGTCTTAGCCTCTCTGGTCTCAACACTCTGTCTGATTTTGGATTTTTTTTTTTTTTTTCAAAAATCAGACTTGACACCAGAGAGGCTGAATACCGCACTGAGTCAATGCGGTCTTAGCCTCTCTGGTCTCAACACTCTGTCTGATTTTGGATTTTTTTTTTTTTTTTTTTCCAAAATCAGACTTGACACCAGAGAGCCTGAATACCGCACTGAGTCAATGCGGTCTTAGCCTCTCTGGTGTCAACACTCTGTCTGATTTTGGATTTTTTTTTTTTTTTCTCCAAAATCAGACTTGACACCAGAGAGGCTGAATGCCGCACTGAGTCAATGCGGTCTTAGCCTCTCTGGTCTCAACACTCTGTCTGATTTTGGATTTTTTTTTTTTTTTTCAAAAATCAGACTTGACACCAGAGAGGCTGAATACCGCACTGAGTCAATGCGGTCTTAGCCTCTCTGGTCTCAACACTCTGTCTGATTTTGGATTTTTTTTTTTTTTTTTTTCTAAAATCAGACTTGACACCAGAGAGGCTGAATACCGCACTGAGTCAATGCGGTCTCAGCCTCTCTGGTCTCAACACTGTGTCTGATATTGGATTTTTTTTTCTTTTTTTTCCAAAATCAGACTTGACACCAGAGAGGCTGAATACCGCACTGAGTCAATGCGGTCTTAGCCTCTCTGGTCTCAACACTCTGTCTGATTTTGGATTTTTTTTTTTTTTTTTTTCCAAAATCAGACTTGACACCAGAGAGGCTGAATACCGCACTGAGTCAATGCGGTCTTAGTTCTCTGGTGTCAACACTCTGTCTGATTTTGGATTTTTTTTTTTTTTTTTCAAAAATCAGACTTGACACCAGAGAGGCTGAATACCGCACTGAGTCAATGCGGTCTTAGCCTCTCTGGTCTCAACACTCTGTCTGATTTTGGATTTTTTTTTTTTTTTTCCAAAATCAGACTTGACACCAGAGAGGCTGAATACCGCACTGAGTCAATGCGGTCTTAGCCTCTCTGGTGTCAACACTCTGTCTGATTTTGGATTTTTTTTTTTTTTTCCAAAATCAGACTTGACACCAGAGAGGCTGAATACCGCACTGAGTCAATGCGGTCTTAGCCTCTCTGGTGTCAACACTCTGTCTGATTTTGGATTTTGGATTTTTTTTTCCAAAATCAGACTTGACACCAGAGAGGCTGAATACCGCACTGAGTCAATGCGGTCTTAGCCTCTCTGGTCTCAACACTCTGTCTGATTTTGGATTTTTTTTTTTTTCTCCAAAATCAGACTTGACACCAGAGAGGCTGAATACCGCACTGAGTCAATGCGGTCTTAGCCTCTCTGGTGTCAACACTCTGTCTGATTTTGGATTCTTTTTTGTTTTTTCAAATTCAGACTTGACAGCAGAGAGGCTGAATACCGCACTGAGTCAATGCGGTCTTAGCCTCTCTGGTCTCAACACTCTGTCTGATTTTGGATTTTTTTTTTCTTTTTTTCCCAAAATCAGACTTGACACGAGAGAGGCTGAATACCGCACTGAGTCAATGCGGTCTTAGCCTCTCTGGTGTCAACACTCTGTCTGATTTTGGATTTTTTTTTTTTTTTCCAAAATCAGACTTGACACCAGAGAGGCTGAATACCGCACTGAGTCAATGCGGTCTTAGCCTCTCTGGTCTCAACACTCTGTCTGATTTTGGATTTTTTTTTCTTTTTTTTCCAAAATCAGACTTGACACCAGAGAGGCTGAATACCGCACTGAGTCAATGCGGTCTTAGCCTCTCTGGTCTCAACACTCTGTCTGATTTTGGATTTTTTTTTTTTTTTTTCCAAAATCAGACTTGACACCAGAGAGGCTGAATACCGCACTGAGTCAATGCGGTCTTAGCCTCTCTGGTCTCAACACTGTCATATTTTGGATTTTTTTTTTTTTTTTTCAAAAATCAGACTTGACACCAGAGAGGCTGAATACCGCACTGAGTCAATGCGGTCTTAGCCTCTCTGGTGTCAACACTCTGTCTGATTTTGGATTTTGGATTTTTTTTTCCAAAATCAGACTTGACACCAGAGAGGCTGAATACCGCACTGAGTCAATGCGGTCTTAGCCTCTCTGGTCTCAACACTCTGATTTTGGATTTTTTTTTCTTTTTTCTCCAAAATCAGACTTGACACCAGAGAGGCTGAATACCGCACTGAGTCAATGCGGTCTTAGCCTCTCTGGTGTCAACACTCTGTCTGATTTTGGATTCTTTTTTTTTTTTTCAAATTCAGACTTGACAGCAGAGAGGCTGAATACCGCACTGAGTCAATGCGGTCTTAGCCTCTCTGGTCTCAACACTCTGTCTGATTTTGGATTTTTTTTTTTTTTTTTTTCCAAAATCAGACTTGACACCAGAGAGGCTGAATACCGCACTGAGTCAATGCGGTCTTAGCCTCTCTGGTGTCAACACTCTGTCTGATTTTGGATTTTTTTTTTTTTTTCCAAAATCAGACTTGACACCAGAGAGGCTGAATACCGCACTGAGTCAATGCGGTCTTAGCCTCTCTGGTCTCAACACTCTGTCTGATTTTGGATTTTTTTTTTTTTTTTTCCAAAATCAGACTTGACACCAGAGAGGCTGAATGCCGCACTGAGTCAATGCGGTCTTAGCCTCTCTGGTCTCAACACTGTGTCTGATTTTGGATTTTTTTTTCTTTTTTTTCCAAAATCAGACTTGACACCAGAGAGGCTGAATACCGCACTGAGTCAATGCGGTCTTAGCCTCTCTGGTCTCAACACTCTGTCTGATTTTGGATTTTTTTTTTTTTTTTCAAATTCAGACTTGACAGCAGAGAGGCTGAATACCGCACTGAGTCAATGCGGTCTTAGCCTCTCTGGTCTCAACACTCTGTCTGATTTTGGATTTTTTTTTTTTTTTTTTTCCAAAATCAGACTTGACACCAGAGAGGCTGAATACCGCACTGAGTCAATGCGGTCTTAGCCTCTCTGGTGTCAACACTCTGTCTGATTTTGGATTTTTTTTTTTTTTTCCAAAATCAGACTTGACACCAGAGAGGCTGAATACCGCACTGAGTCAATGCGGTCTTAGCCTCTCTGGTCTCAACACTCTGTCTGATTTTGGATTTTTTTTTTTTTTTTTCCAAAATCAGACTTGACACCAGAGAGGCTGAATGCCGCACTGAGTCAATGCGGTCTCAGCCTCTCTGGTCTCAACACTGTGTCTGATTTTGGATTTTTTTTTCTTTTTTTTCCAAAATCAGACTTGACACCAGAGAGGCTGAATACCGCACTGAGTCAATGCGGTCTTAGCCTCTCTGGTCTCAACACTCTGTCTGATTTTGGATTTTTTTTTCTTTTTTTTCCAAAATCAGACTTGACAACAGAGAGGCTGAATACCGCACTGAGTCAATGCGGTCTTAGCCTCTCTGGTGTCAACACTCTGTCTGATTTTGGATTTTTTTTTTTTTTTTCAAAAATCAGACTTGACACCAGAGAGGCTGAATACCGCACTGAGTCAATGCGGTCTTAGCCTCTCTGGTCTCAACACTCTGTCTGATTTTGGATTTTTTTTTTTTTTTTCAAAAATCAGACTTGACACCAGAGAGGCTGAATACCGCACTGAGTCAATGCGGTCTTAGCCTCTCTGGTCTCAACACTCTGTCTGATTTTGGATTTTTTTTTTTTTTTTTTTCCAAAATCAGACTTGACACCAGAGAGCCTGAATACCGCACTGAGTCAATGCGGTCTTAGCCTCTCTGGTGTCAACACTCTGTCTGATTTTGGATTTTTTTTTTTTTTTCTCCAAAATCAGACTTGACACCAGAGAGGCTGAATGCCGCACTGAGTCAATGCGGTCTTAGCCTCTCTGGTCTCAACACTCTGTCTGATTTTGGATTTTTTTTTTTTTTTTCAAAAATCAGACTTGACACCAGAGAGGCTGAATACCGCACTGAGTCAATGCGGTCTTAGCCTCTCTGGTCTCAACACTCTGTCTGATTTTGGATTTTTTTTTTTTTTTTTTTCTAAAATCAGACTTGACACCAGAGAGGCTGAATACCGCACTGAGTCAATGCGGTCTCAGCCTCTCTGGTCTCAACACTGTGTCTGATATTGGATTTTTTTTTCTTTTTTTTCCAAAATCAGACTTGACACCAGAGAGGCTGAATACCGCACTGAGTCAATGCGGTCTTAGCCTCTCTGGTCTCAACACTCTGTCTGATTTTGGATTTTTTTTTTTTTTTTTTTCCAAAATCAGACTTGACACCAGAGAGGCTGAATACCGCACTGAGTCAATGCGGTCTTAGTTCTCTGGTGTCAACACTCTGTCTGATTTTGGATTTTTTTTTTTTTTTTTCAAAAATCAGACTTGACACCAGAGAGGCTGAATACCGCACTGAGTCAATGCGGTCTTAGCCTCTCTGGTCTCAACACTCTGTCTGATTTTGGATTTTTTTTTTTTTTTTCCAAAATCAGACTTGACACCAGAGAGGCTGAATACCGCACTGAGTCAATGCGGTCTTAGCCTCTCTGGTGTCAACACTCTGTCTGATTTTGGATTTTTTTTTTTTTTTCCAAAATCAGACTTGACACCAGAGAGGCTGAATACCGCACTGAGTCAATGCGGTCTTAGCCTCTCTGGTGTCAACACTCTGTCTGATTTTGGATTTTGGATTTTTTTTTCCAAAATCAGACTTGACACCAGAGAGGCTGAATACCGCACTGAGTCAATGCGGTCTTAGCCTCTCTGGTCTCAACACTCTGTCTGATTTTGGATTTTTTTTTTTTTCTCCAAAATCAGACTTGACACCAGAGAGGCTGAATACCGCACTGAGTCAATGCGGTCTTAGCCTCTCTGGTGTCAACACTCTGTCTGATTTTGGATTCTTTTTTGTTTTTTCAAATTCAGACTTGACAGCAGAGAGGCTGAATACCGCACTGAGTCAATGCGGTCTTAGCCTCTCTGGTCTCAACACTCTGTCTGATTTTGGATTTTTTTTTTCTTTTTTTCCCAAAATCAGACTTGACACGAGAGAGGCTGAATACCGCACTGAGTCAATGCGGTCTTAGCCTCTCTGGTGTCAACACTCTGTCTGATTTTGGATTTTTTTTTTTTTTTCCAAAATCAGACTTGACACCAGAGAGGCTGAATACCGCACTGAGTCAATGCGGTCTTAGCCTCTCTGGTCTCAACACTCTGTCTGATTTTGGATTTTTTTTTCTTTTTTTTCCAAAATCAGACTTGACACCAGAGAGGCTGAATACCGCACTGAGTCAATGCGGTCTTAGCCTCTCTGGTCTCAACACTCTGTCTGATTTTGGATTTTTTTTTTTTTTTTTCCAAAATCAGACTTGACACCAGAGAGGCTGAATACCGCACTGAGTCAATGCGGTCTTAGCCTCTCTGGTCTCAACACTGTCATATTTTGGATTTTTTTTTTTTTTTTTCAAAAATCAGACTTGACACCAGAGAGGCTGAATACCGCACTGAGTCAATGCGGTCTTAGCCTCTCTGGTGTCAACACTCTGTCTGATTTTGGATTTTGGATTTTTTTTTCCAAAATCAGACTTGACACCAGAGAGGCTGAATACCGCACTGAGTCAATGCGGTCTTAGCCTCTCTGGTCTCAACACTCTGATTTTGGATTTTTTTTTCTTTTTTCTCCAAAATCAGACTTGACACCAGAGAGGCTGAATACCGCACTGAGTCAATGCGGTCTTAGCCTCTCTGGTGTCAACACTCTGTCTGATTTTGGATTCTTTTTTTTTTTTTCAAATTCAGACTTGACAGCAGAGAGGCTGAATACCGCACTGAGTCAATGCGGTCTTAGCCTCTCTGGTCTCAACACTCTGTCTGATTTTGGATTTTTTTTTTTTTTTTTTTCCAAAATCAGACTTGACACCAGAGAGGCTGAATACCGCACTGAGTCAATGCGGTCTTAGCCTCTCTGGTGTCAACACTCTGTCTGATTTTGGATTTTTTTTTTTTTTTCCAAAATCAGACTTGACACCAGAGAGGCTGAATACCGCACTGAGTCAATGCGGTCTTAGCCTCTCTGGTCTCAACACTCTGTCTGATTTTGGATTTTTTTTTTTTTTTTTCCAAAATCAGACTTGACACCAGAGAGGCTGAATGCCGCACTGAGTCAATGCGGTCTCAGCCTCTCTGGTCTCAACACTGTGTCTGATTTTGGATTTTTTTTTCTTTTTTTTCCAAAATCAGACTTGACACCAGAGAGGCTGAATACCGCACTGAGTCAATGCGGTCTTAGCCTCTCTGGTCTCAACACTCTGTCTGATTTTGGATTTTTTTTTCTTTTTTTTCCAAAATCAGACTTGACAACAGAGAGGCTGAATACCGCACTGAGTCAATGCGGTCTTAGCCTCTCTGGTGTCAACACTCTGTCTGATTTTGGATTTTTTTTTTTTTTTTCAAAAATCAGACTTGACACCAGAGAGGCTGAATACCGCACTGAGTCAATGCGGTCTTAGCCTCTCTGGTCTCAACACTCTGTCTGATTTTGGATTTTTTTTTTTTTTTTCAAAAATCAGACTTGACACCAGAGAGGCTGAATACCGCACTGAGTCAATGCGGTCTTAGCCTCTCTGGTCTCAACACTCTGTCTGATTTTGGATTTTTTTTATTTTTTTTTTCCAAAATCAGACTTGACACCAGAGAGCCTGAATACCGCACTGAGTCAATGCGGTCTTAGCCTCTCTGGTGTCAACACTCTGTCTGATTTTGGATTTTTTTTTTTTTTTCTCCAAAATCAGACTTGACACCAGAGAGGCTGAATGCCGCACTGAGTCAATGCGGTCTTAGCCTCTCTGGTCTCAACACTCTGTCTGATTTTGGATTTTTTTTTTTTTTTTTTTCCAAAATCAGACTTGACACCAGAGAGGCTGAATACCGCACTGAGTCAATGCGGTCTTAGCCTCTCTGGTGTCAACACTGTCTGATTTTGGATTTTTTTTTTTTTTTTTCCAAAATCAGACTTGACACCAGAGAGGCTGAATACCGCACTGAGTCAATGCGGTCTTAGCCTCTCTGGTGTCAACACTCTGTCTGATTTTGGATTTTTTTTTTTTTTTTCCAAAATCAGACTTGACACCAGAGAGGCTGAATACCGCACTGAGTCAATGCGGTCTTAGCCTCTCTGGTCTCAACACTCGGTCTGATTTTGGATTTTTGTTTTTTTTCTTCCAAAATCAGACTTGACACCAGAGAGGCTGAATACCGCACTGAGTCAATGCGGTCTTAGCCTCTCTGGTCTCAACACTCTGTCTGATTTTGGATTTTTTTTTTTTTTTTTTTTTTAAATCAGACTTGACACCAGAGAGGCTGAATACCGCACTGAGTCAATGCGGTCTTAGCCTCTCTGGTCTCAACACTCGGTCTGATTTTGGATTTTTGTTTTTTTTCTTCCAAAATCAGACTTGACACCAGAGAGGCTGAATACCGCACTGAGTCAATGCGGTCTTAGCCTCTCTGGTCTCAACACTGTCTGATTTTGGATTTTTTTTTTTTTTTTTTTTTTAAATCAGACTTGACACCAGAGAGGCTGAATACCGCACTGAGTCAATGCGGTCTTAGCCTCTCTGGTCTCAACACTCTGTCTGATTTTGGATTTTTTTTTCTTTTTTTTCCAAAATCAGACTTGACACCAGAGAGGCTGAATACCGCATTGAGTCAATGCGGTCTCAGCCTCTCTGGTCTCAACACTGTGTCTGATTTTGGATTTTTTTTTCTTTTTTTTCCAAAATCAGACTTGACACCAGAGAGGCTGAATACCGCACTGAGTCAATGCGGTCTTAGCCTATCTGCTCTCAAAACTCTGTCTGATTTTGGATTTTTTTTTTTTTTTTTTCGAAAATCAGACTTGACACCAGAGAGGCTGAATACCGCACTGAGTCAATGCGGTCTTAGTTCTCTGGTGTCAACACTCTGTCTGATTTTGGATTTTTTTTTTTTTTTTTTTTTCAAAAATCAGACTTGACACCAGAGAGGCTGAATACCGCACTGAGTCAATGCGGTCTTAGCCTCTCTGGTCTCAACACTCTGTCTGATTTTGGATTTTTTTTTTTTTTTTCCAAAATCAGACTTGACACCAGAGAGGCTGAATACCGCACTGAGTCAATGCGGTCTTAGCCTCTCTGGTCTCAACACTCTGTCTGATTTTGGATTTTTTTTTTTTTTTTCCAAAATCAGACTTGACACCAGAGAGGCTGAATACCGCACTGAGTCAATGCGGTCTTAGCCTCTCTGGTCTCAACACTCTGTCTGATTTTGGATTTTTTTTTTTTTTCTCCAAAATCAGACTTGACACCAGAGAGGCTGAATACCGCACTGAGTCAATGCGGTCTTAGCCTCTCTGGTGTCAACACTCTGTCTGATTTTGGATTCTTTTTTTTTTTTTCAAATTCAGACTTGACAGCAGAGAGGCTGAATACCGCACTGAGTCAATGGGGTCTTAGCCTCTCTGGTCTCAACACTCTGTCTGATTTTGGATTTTTTTTTTTTTTTTCCAAAATCAGACTTGACACCAGAGAGGCTGAATGCCGCACTGAGTCAATGCGGTCTCAGCCTCTCTGGTCTCAACACTGTGTCTGATTTTGGATTTTTTTTTCTTTTTTTTCCAAAATCAGACTTGACACCAGAGAGGCTGAATACCGCACTGAGTCAATGCGGTCTTAGCCTCTCTGGTCTCAACACTCTGTCTGATTTTGGATTTTTTTTTCTTTTTTTTCCAAAATCAGACTTGACACCAGAGAGGCTGAATACCGCACTGAGTCAATGCGGTCTTAGCCTCTCTGGTCTCAACACTCTGTCTGATTTTGGATTTTTTTTTTCCAAAATCAGACTTGACACCAGAGAGGCTGAATACCGCACTGAGTCAATGCGGTCTTAGCCTCTCTGGTGTCAACACTCTGTCTGATTTTGGATTTTTTTTTTTTTTTTTCCAAAATCAGACTTGACACCAGAGAGGCTGAATGCCGCACTGAGTTAATGCGGTCTTAGCCTCTCTGGTCTCAACACTCTGTCTTATTTTGGATTTTTTTTTTTTTTTTCCAAAATCAGACTTGACACCAGAGAGGCTGAATGCCGCACTGAGTCAATGCAGTCTTAGCCTCTCTGGTGTCAACACTCTGTCTGATTTTGGATTTTTTTTTTTTTTTCCAAAATCAGACTTGACACCAGAGAGGCTGAATACCGCACTGAGTCAATGCGGTCTTAGCCTCTCTGGTCTCAACACTCTGTCTGATTTTGGATTTTTTTTTTTTTTTTCCAAAATCAGACTTGACACCAGAGAGGCTGAATACCGCACTGAGTCAATGCGGTCTTAGCCTCTCTGGTCTCAACACTCTGTCTGATTTTGGATTTTTTTTTTTTTTTTTTCCAAAATCAGACTTGACACCAGAGAGCCTGAATACCGCACTGAGTCAATGCGGTCTTAGCCTCTCTGGTGTCAACACTCTGTCTGATTTTGGATTTTTTTTTTTTTTTTCCAAAATCAGACTTGACACCAGAGAGGCTGAATGCCGCACTGAGTCAATGCGGTCTTAGCCTCTCTGGTCTCAACACTCTGTCTGATTTTGGATTTTTTTTTTTTTTTTTTTCCAAAATCAGACTTGACACCAGAGAGGCTGAATACCGCACTGAGTCAATGCGGTCTTAGCCTCTCTGGTGTCAACACTGTCTGATTTTGGATTTTTTTTTTTTTTTTTCCAAAATCAGACTTGACACCAGAGAGGCTGAATACCGCACTGAGTCAATGCGGTCTTAGCCTCTCTGGTGTCAACACTCTGTCTGATTTTGGATTTTTTTTTTTCAAAAATCAGACTTGACACCAGAGAGGCTGAATACCGCACTGAGTCAATGCGGTCTTAGCCTCTCTGGTCTCAACACTCTGTCTGATTTTGGATTTTTTTTTTTTTTTTTTCAAAAATCAGACTTGACACCAGAGAGGCTGAATACCGCACTGAGTCAATGCGGTCTTAGCCTCTCTGGTCTCAACACTCTGTCTGATTTTGGATTTTTTTTTCTTTTTTTTCCAAAATCAGACTTGACACCAGAGAGGCTGAATACCGCATTGAGTCAATGCGGTCTCAGCCTCTCTGGTCTCAACACTGTGTCTGATTTTGGATTTTTTTTTCTTTTTTTTCCAAAATCAGACTTGACACCAGAGAGGCTGAATACCGCACTGAGTCAATGCGGTCTTAGCCTCTCTGGTCTCAACACTCTGTCTGATTTTGGATTTTTTTTTTTTTTTTTCGAAAATCAGACTTGACACCAGAGAGGCTGAATACCGCACTGAGTCAATGCGGTCTTAGTTCTCTGGTGTCAACACTCTGTCTGATTTTGGATTTTTTTTTTTTTTTTTTTTCAAAAATCAGACTTGACACCAGAGAGGCTGAATACCGCACTGAGTCAATGCGGTCTTAGTTCTCTGGTGTCAACACTCTGTCTGATTTTGGATTTTTTTTTTTTTTTTTTCAAAATCAGACTTGACACCAGAGAGGCTGAATACCGCACTGAGTCAATGCGGTCTTAGCCTCTCTGGTGTCAACACTCTGTCTGATTTTGGATTTTTTTTTTTTTCCAAAATCAGACTTGACACCAGAGAGGCTGAATACCGCACTGAGTCAATGCGGTCTTAGCCTCTCTGGTCTCAACACTCTGTCTGATTTTGGATTTTTTTTTTTTTTTTTTTCCAAAATCAGACTTGACACCAGAGAGGCTGAATACCGCACTGAGTCAATGCGGTCTTAGTTCTCTGGTGTCAACACTCTGTCTGATTTTGGATTTTTTTTTTTTTTTTTCAAAAATCAGACTTGACACCAGAGAGGCTGAATACCGCACTGAGTCAATGCGGTCTTAGCCTCTCTGGTCTCAACACTCTGTCTGATTTTGGATTTTTTTTTTTTTTTTTCGAAAATCAGACTTGACACCAGAGAGGCTGAATACCGCACTGAGTCAATGCGGTCTTAGTTCTCTGGTGTCAACACTCTGTCTGATTTTGGATTTTTTTTTTTTTTTTTTTTCAAAAATCAGACTTGACACCAGAGAGGCTGAATACCGCACTGAGTCAATGCGGTCTTAGTTCTCTGGTGTCAACACTCTGTCTGATTTTGGATTTTTTTTTTTTTTTTTTCAAAATCAGACTTGACACCAGAGAGGCTGAATACCGCACTGAGTCAATGCGGTCTTAGCCTCTCTGGTGTCAACACTCTGTCTGATTTTGGATTTTTTTTTTTTTCCAAAATCAGACTTGACACCAGAGAGGCTGAATACCGCACTGAGTCAATGCGGTCTTAGCCTCTCTGGTCTCAACACTCTGTCTGATTTTGGATTTTTTTTTTTTTTTTTTTCCAAAATCAGACTTGACACCAGAGAGGCTGAATACCGCACTGAGTCAATGCGGTCTTAGTTCTCTGGTGTCAACACT
Source organism: Poromitra crassiceps (assembly GCF_964638095.1). Taxonomy (NCBI): domain Eukaryota; kingdom Metazoa; phylum Chordata; class Actinopteri; order Beryciformes; family Melamphaidae; genus Poromitra; species Poromitra crassiceps. Next base: position 1,893,935 of record NC_139635.1, on the reverse strand, counting down.
CTGTCTGATTTTGGATTTTTTTTTTTTTTTTTCAAAAATCAGACTTGACACCAGAGAGGCTGAATACCGCACTGAGTCAATGCGGTCTTAGCCTCTCTGGTCTCAACACTCTGTCTGATTTTGGATTTTTTTTTTTTTTTTCCAAAATCAGACTTGACACCAGAGAGGCTGAATACCGCACTGAGTCAATGCGGTCTTAGCCTCTCTGGTGTCAACACTCTGTCTGATTTTGGATTTTTTTTTTTTTTTCCAAAATCAGACTTGACACCAGAGAGGCTGAATACCGCACTGAGTCAATGCGGTCTTAGCCTCTCTGGTGTCAACACTCTGTCTGATTTTGGATTTTGGATTTTTTTTTCCAAAATCAGACTTGACACCAGAGAGGCTGAATACCGCACTGAGTCAATGCGGTCTTAGCCTCTCTGGTCTCAACACTCTGTCTGATTTTGGATTTTTTTTTTTTCTCTCCAAAATCAGACTTGACACCAGAGAGGCTGAATACCGCACTGAGTCAATGCGGTCTTAGCCTCTCTGGTGTCAACACTCTGTCTGATTTTGGATTCTTTTTTTTTTTTTCAAATTCAGACTTGACAGCAGAGAGGCTGAATACCGCACTGAGTCAATGCGGTCTTAGCCTCTCTGGTCTCAACACTCTGTCTGATTTTGGATTTTTTTTCTTCTTTTTTTTCCAAAATCAGACTTGACACCAGAGAGGCTGAATACCGCACTGAGTCAATGCGGTCTTAGCCTCTCTGGTGTCAACACTCTGTCTGATTTTGGATTTTTTTTTTTTTTTCCAAAATCAGACTTGACACCAGAGAGGCTGAATACCGCACTGAGTCAATGCGGTCTTAGCCTCTCTGGTCTCAACACTCTGTCTGATTTTGGATTTTTTTTTTCTTTTTTTTCCAAAATCAGACTTGACACCAGAGAGGCTGAATACCGCACTGAGTCAATGCGGTCTTAGCCTCTCTGGTCTCAACACTCTGTCTGATTTTGGATTTTTTTTTTTTTTTTTCCAAAATCAGACTTGACACCAGAGAGGCTGAATACCGCACTGAGTCAATGCGGTCTTAGCCTCTCTGGTCTCAACACTCTGTCATATTTTGGATTTTTTTTTTTTTTTTTCAAAAATCAGACTTGACACCAGAGAGGCTGAATACCGCACTGAGTCAATGCGGTCTTAGCCTCTCTGGTGTCAACACTCTGTCTGATTTTGGATTTTGGATTTTTTTTTCCAAAATCAGACTTGACACCAGAGAGGCTGAATACCGCACTGAGTCAATGCGGTCTTAGCCTCTCTGGTCTCAACACTCTGTCTGATTTTGGATTTTTTTTTCTTTTTTCTCCAAAATCAGACTTGACACCAGAGAGGCTGAATACCGCACTGAGTCAATGCGGTCTTAGCCTCTCTGGTGTCAACACTCTGTCTGATTTTGGATTCTTTTTTTTTTTTTCAAATTCAGACTTGACAGCAGAGAGGCTGAATACCGCACTGAGTCAATGCGGTCTTAGCCTCTCTGGTCTCAACACTCTGTCTGATTTTGGATTTTTTTTTTTTTTTTTTTCCAAAATCAGACTTGACACCAGAGAGGCTGAATACCGCACTGAGTCAATGCGGTCTTAGCCTCTCTGGTGTCAACACTCTGTCTGATTTTGGATTTTTTTTTTTTTTTCCAAAATCAGACTTGACACCAGAGAGGCTGAATACCGCACTGAGTCAATGCGGTCTTAGCCTCTCTGGTCTCAACACTCTGTCTAATTTTGGATTTTTTTTTTTTTTTTTCCAAAATCAGACTTGACACCAGAGAGGCTGAATGCCGCACTGAGTCAATGCGGTCTCAGCCTCTCTGGTCTCAACACTGTGTCTGATTTTGGATTTTTTTTTCTTTTTTTTCCAAAATCAGACTTGACACCAGAGAGGCTGAATACCGCACTGAGTCAATGCGGTCTTAGCCTCTCTGGTCTCAACACTCTGTCTGATTTTGGATTTTTTTTTCTTTTTTTTCCAAAATCAGACTTGACACCAGAGAGGCTGAATACCGCACTGAGTCAATGCGGTCTTAGCCTCTCTGGTCTCAACACTCTGTCTGATTTTGGATTTTTTTTTTTTTTTTTCCAAAATCAGACTTGACACCAGAGAGGCTGAATGCCGCACTGAGTTAATGCGGTCTTAGCCTCTCTGGTCTCAACACTCTGTCTGATTTTGGATTTTTTTTTTTTTTTTCCAAAATCAGACTTGACACCAGAGAGGCTGAATGCCGCACTGAGTCAATGCGGTCTTAGCCTCTCTGGTGTCAACACTCTGTCTGATTTTGGATTTTTTTTTTTTTTTTTCCAAAATCAGACTTGACACCAGAGAGGCTGAATACCGCACTGAGTCAATGCGGTCTTAGCCTCTCTGGTCTCAACACTCTGTCTGATTTTGGATTTTTTTTTTTTTTTTCCAAAATCAGACTTGACACCAGAGAGGCTGAATACCGCACTGAGTCAATGCGGTCTTAGCCTCTCTGGTCTCAACACTCTGTCTGATTTTGGATTTTTTTTTTTTTTTTTTCCAAAATCAGACTTGACACCAGAGAGCCTGAATACCGCACTGAGTCAATGCGGTCTTAGCCTCTCTGGTGTCAACACTCTGTCTGATTTTGGATTTTTTTTTTTTTTTTCAAAAATCAGACTTGACACCAGAGAGGCTGAATGCCGCACTGAGTCAATGCGGTCTTAGCCTCTCTGGTCTCAACACTCTGTCTGATTTTGGATTTTTTTTTTTTTTTTTTTCCAAAATCAGACTTGACACCAGAGAGGCTGAATACCGCACTGAGTCAATGCGGTCTTAGCCTCTCTGGTGTCAACACTGTCTGATTTTGGATTTTTTTTTTTTTTTTCCAAAATCAGACTTGACACCAGAGAGGCTGAATACCGCACTGAGTCAATGCGGTCTTAGCCTCTCTGGTGTCAACACTCTGTCTGATTTTGGATTTTTTTTTTTTTTTTTCCAAAATCAGACTTGACACCAGAGAGGCTGAATACCGCACTGAGTCAATGCGGTCTTAGCCTCTCTGGTCTCAACACTCGGTCTGATTTTGGATTTTTGTTTTTTTTCTTCCAAAATCAGACTTGACACCAGAGAGGCTGAATACCGCACTGAGTCAATGCGGTCTTAGCCTCTCTGGTCTCAACACTCTGTCTGATTTTGGATTTTTTTTTTTTTTTTTTTTTAAATCAGACTTGACACCAGAGAGGCTGAATACCGCACTGAGTCAATGCGGTCTTAGCCTCTCTGGTCTCAACACTCTGTCTGATTTTGGATTTTTTTTTCTTTTTTTTCCAAAATCAGACTTGACACCAGAGAGGCTGAATACCGCATTGAGTCAATGCGGTCTCAGCCTCTCTGGTCTCAACACTGTGTCTGATTTTGGATTTTTTTTTCTTTTTTTTCCAAAATCAGACTTGACACCAGAGAGGCTGAATACCGCACTGAGTCAATGCGGTCTTAGCCTCTCTGGTCTCAACACTCTGTCTGATTTTGGATTTTTTTTTTTTTTTTTCGAAAATCAGACTTGACACCAGAGAGGCTGAATACCGCACTGAGTCAATGCGGTCTTAGTTCTCTGGTGTCAACACTCTGTCTGATTTTGGATTTTTTTTTTTTTTTTTTTTTCAAAAATCAGACTTGACACCAGAGAGGCTGAATACCGCACTGAGTCAATGCAGTCTTAGCCTCTCTGGTCTCAACACTCTGTCTGATTTTGGATTTTTTTTTTTTTTTTCCAAAATCAGACTTGACACCAGAGAGGCTGAATACCGCACTGAGTCAATGCGGTCTTAGCCTCTCTGGTGTCAACACTCTGTCTGATTTTGGATTTTTTTTTTTTTTTTTTCCAAAATCAGACTTGACACCAGAGAGGCTGAATACCGCACTGAGTCAATGCGGTCTTAGCCTCTCTGGTCTCAACACTCTGTCTGATTTTGGATTTTTTTTTTTTTTCTCCAAAATCAGACTTGACACCAGAGAGGCTGAATACCGCACTGAGTCAATGCGGTCTTAGCCTCTCTGGTGTCAACACTCTGTCTGATTTTGGATTCTTTTTTTTTTTTTCAAATTCAGACTTGACAGCAGAGAGGCTGAATACCGCACTGAGTCAATGCGGTCTTAGCCTCTCTGGTCTCAACACTCTGTCTGATTTTGGATTTTTTTTTTTTTTTTTTTCCAAAATCAGACTTGACACCAGAGAGGCTGAATACCGCACTGAGTCAATGCGGTCTTAGCCTCTCTGGTGTCAACACTCTGTCTGATTTTGGATTTTTTTTTTTTTTTCCAAAATCAGACTTGACACCAGAGAGGCTGAATACCGCACTAAGTCAATGCGGTCTTAGCCTCTCTGGTCTCAACACTCTGTCTGATTTTGGATTTTTTTTTTTTTTTCCAAAATCAGACTTGACACCAGAGAGGCTGAATACCGCACTGAGTCAATGCGGTCTTAGCCTCTCTGGTCTCAACACTCTGTCTGATTTTGGATTTTTTTTTTTTTTTTTCCAAAATCAGACTTGACACCAGAGAGGCTGAATGCCGCACTGAGTCAATGCGGTCTCAGCCTCTCTGGTCTCAACACTGTGTCTGATTTTGGATTTTTTTTTCTTTTTTTTCCAAAATCAGACTTGACACCAGAGAGGCTGAATACCGCACTGAGTCAATGCGGTCTTAGCCTCTCTGGTCTCAACACTCTGTCTGATTTTGGATTTTTTTTTCTTTTTTTTCCAAAATCAGACTTGACACCAGAGAGGCTGAATACCGCACTGAGTCAATGCGGTCTTAGCCTCTCTGGTCTCAACACTCTGTCTGATTTTGGATTTTTTTTTTTTTTTTTCCAAAACCAGACTTGACACCAGAGAGGCTGAATGCCGCACTGAGTTAATGCGGTCTTAGCCTCTCTGGTCTCAACACTCTGTCTGATTTTGGATTTTTTTTTTTTTTTTCCAAAATCAGACTTGACACCAGAGAGGCTGAATGCCGCACTGAGTCAATGCGGTCTTAGCCTCTCTGGTGTCAACACTCTGTCTGATTTTGGATTTGTTTTTTTTTTTTTCCAAAATCAGACTTGACACCAGAGAGGCTGAATACCGCACTGAGTCAATGCGGTCTTAGCCTCTCTGGTCTCAACACTCTGTCTGATTTTGGATTTTTTTTTTTTTTTTCCAAAATCAGACTTGACACCAGAGAGGCTGAATACCGCACTGAGTCAATGCGGTCTTAGCCTCTCTGGTCTCAACACTCTGTCTGATTTTGGATTTTTTTTTTTTTTTTTTCCAAAATCAGACTTGACACCAGAGAGCCTGAATACCGCACTGAGTCAATGCGGTCTTAGCCTCTCTGGTGTCAACACTCTGTCTGATTTTGGATTTTTTTTTTTTTTTTCCAAAATCAGACTTGACACCAGAGAGGCTGAATGCCGCACTGAGTCAATGCGGTCTTAGCCTCTCTGGTGTCAACACTGTCTGATTTTGGATTTTTTTTTTTTTTTTCCAAAATCAGAGTTGACACCAGAGAGGCTGAATACCGCACTGAGTCAATGCGGTCTTAGCCTCTCTGGTGTCAACACTCTGTCTGATTTTGGATTTTTTTTTTTTTTTTTCCAAAATCAGACTTGACACCAGAGAGGCTGAATACCGCACTGAATCAATGCGGTCTTAGCCTCTCTGGTCTCAACACTCGGTCTTATTTTGGATTTTTGTTTTTTTTCTTCCAAAATCAGACTTGACACCAGAGAGGCTGAATACCGCACTGAGTCAATGCGGTCTTAGCCTCTCTGGTCTCAACACTCTGTCTGATTTTGGATTTTTTTTTTTTTTTTTTTTTTAATCAGACTTGACACCAGAGAGGCTGAATACCGCACTGAGTCAATGCGGTCTTAGCCTCTCTGGTCTCAACACTCTGTCTGATTTTGGATTTTTTTTTCTTTTTTTTCCAAAATCAGACTTGACACCAGAGAGGCTGAATACCGCATTGAGTCAATGCGGTCTCAGCCTCTCTGGTCTCAACACTGTGTCTGATTTTGGATTTTTTTTTTCTTTTTTTTCCAAAATCAGACTTGACACCAGAGAGGCTGAATACCGCACTGAGTCAATGCGGTCTTAGCCTCTCTGGTCTCAACACTCTGTCTGATTTTGGATTTTTTTTTTTTTTTTTCGAAAATCAGACTTGACACCAGAGAGGCTGAATACCGCACTGAGTCAATGCGGTCTTAGTTCTCTGGTGTCAACACTCTGTCTGATTTTGGATTTTTTTTTTTTTTTTTTTTTCAAAAATCAGACTTGACACCAGAGAGGCTGAATACCGCACTGAGTCAATGCAGTCTTAGCCTCTCTGGTCTCAACACTCTGTCTGATTTTGGATTTTTTTTTTTTTTTTCCAAAATCAGACTTGACACCAGAGAGGCTGAATACCGCACTGAGTCAATGCGGTCTTAGCCTCTCTGGTGTCAACACTCTGTCTGATTTTGGATTTTTTTTTTTTTTTTTCCAAAATCAGACTTGACACCAGAGAGGCTGAATACCGCACTGAGTCAATGCGGTCTTAGCCTCTCTGGTCTCAACACTCTGTCTGATTTTGGATTTTTTTTTTTTTTCTCCAAAATCAGACTTGACACCAGAGAGGCTGAATACCGCACTGAGTCAATGCGGTCTTAGCCTCTCTGGTGTCAACACTCTGTCTGATTTTGGATTCTTTTTTTTTTTTTCAAATTCAGACTTGACAGCAGAGAGGCTGAATACCGCACTGAGTCAATGCGGTCTTAGCCTCTCTGGTCTCAACACTCTGTCTGATTTTGGATTTTGGATTTTTTTTTTTTCCAAAATCAGACTTGACACCAGAGAGGCTGAATACCGCACTGAGTCAATGCGGTCTTAGCCTCTCTGGTGTCAACACTCTGTCTGATTTTGGATTTTTTTTTTTTTTTCCAAAATCAGACTTGACACCAGAGAGGCTGAATACCGCACTGAGTCAATGCGGTCTTAGCCTCTCTGGTCTCAACACTCTGTCTGATTTTGGATTTTTTTTTTTTTTTTCCAAAATCAGACTTGACACCAGAGAGGCTGAATGCCGCACTGAGTCAATGCGGTCTCAGCCTCTCTGGTCTCAACACTGTGTCTGATTTTGGATTTTTTTTTCTTTTTTTTCCAAAATCAGACTTGACACCAGAGAGGCTGAATACCGCACTGAGTCAATGCGGTCTTAGCCTCTCTGGTCTCAACACTCTGTCTGATTTTGGATTTTTTTTTCTTTTTTTTCCAAAATCAGACTTGACACCAGAGAGGCTGAATACCGCACTGAGTCAATGCGGTCTTAGCCTCTCTGGTCTCAACACTCTGTCTGATTTTGGATTTTTTTTTTTTTTTTCCAAAATCAGACTTGACACCAGAGAGGCTGAATACCGCACTGAGTCAATGCGGTCTTAGCCTCTCTGGTGTCAACACTCTGTCTGATTTTGGATTTTTTTTTTTTTTTTCCAAAATCAGACTTGACACCAGAGAGGCTGAATGCCGCACTGAGTCAATGCGGTCTTAGCCTCTCTGGTGTCAACACTCTGTCTGATTTTGGATTTTTTTTTTTTTTTTTCCAAAATCAGACTTGACACCAGAGAGGCTGAATACCGCACTGAGTCAATGCGGTCTTAGCCTCTCTGGTCTCAACACTCTGTCTGATTTTGGATTTTTTTTTTTTTTTTTTCCAAAATCAGACTTGACACCAGAGAGCCTGAATACCGCACTGAGTCAATGCGGTCTTAGCCTCTCTGGTGTCAACACTCTGTCTGATTTTGGATTTCTTTTTTTTTTTCCAAAATCAGACTTGACACCAGAGAGGCTGAATGCCGCACTGAGTCAATGCGGTCTTAGCCTCTCTGGTCTCAACACTCTGTCTGATTTTGGATTTTTTTTTTTTTTTTTTCCAAAATCAGACTTGACACCAGAGAGGCTGAATACCGCACTGAGTCAATGCGGTCTTAGCCTCTCTGGTGTCAACACTCTGTCTGATTTTGGATTTCTTTTTTTTTTTTCCAAAATCAGACTTGACACCAGAGAGGCTGAATACCGCACTGAGTCAATGCGGTCTTAGCCTCTCTGGTGTCAACACTCTGTCTGATTTTGGATTTTTTTTTTTTTTTCCAAAATCAGACTTGACACCAGAGAGGCTGAATACCGCACTGAGTCAATGCGGTCTTAGCCTCTCTGGTCTCAACACTCTGTCTGATTTTGGATTTTTTTTTTTTTTTTCCAAAATCAGACTTGACACCAGAGAGGCTGAATGCCGCACTGAGTCAATGCGGTCTCAGCCTCTCTGGTCTCAACACTGTGTCTGATTTTGGATTTTTTTTTCTTTTTTTTCCAAAATCAGACTTGACACCAGAGAGGCTGAATACCGCACTGAGTCAATGCGGTCTTAGCCTCTCTGGTCTCAACACTCTGTCTGATTTTGGATTTTTTTTTCTTTTTTTTCCAAAATCAGACTTGACACCAGAGAGGCTGAATACCGCACTGAGTCAATGCGGTCTTAGCCTCTCTGGTCTCAACACTCTGTCTGATTTTGGATTTTTTTTTTTTTTTTTCCAAAATCAGACTTGACACCAGAGAGGCTGAATACCGCACTGAGTCAATGCGGTCTTAGCCTCTCTGGTGTCAACACTCTGTCTGATTTTGGATTTTTTTTTTTTTTTTCCAAAATCAGACTTGACACCAGAGAGGCTGAATGCCGCACTGAGTCAATGCGGTCTTAGCCTCTCTGGTGTCAACACTCTGTCTGATTTTGGATTTTTTTTTTTTTTTTTCCAAAATCAGACTTGACACCAGAGAGGCTGAATACCGCACTGAGTCAATGCGGTCTTAGCCTCTCTGGTCTCAACACTCTGTCTGATTTTGGATTTTTTTTTTTTTTTCCAAAATCAGACTTGACACCAGAGAGGCTGAATACCGCACTGAGTCAATGCGGTCTTAGCCTCTCTGGTCTCAACACTCTGTCTGATTTTGGATTTTTTTTTTTTTTTTTCCAAAATCAGACTTGACACCAGAGAGCCTGAATACCGCACTGAGTCAATGCGGTCTTAGCCTCTCTGGTGTCAACACTCTGTCTGATTTTGGATTTCTTTTTTTTTTTCTCCAAAATCAGACTTGACACCAGAGAGGCTGAATGCCGCACTGAGTCAATGCGGTCTTAGCCTCTCTGGTCTCAACACTCTGTCTGATTTTGGATTTTTTTTTTTTTTTTTTCCAAAATCAGACTTGACACCAGAGAGGCTGAATACCGCACTGAGTCAATGCGGTCTTAGCCTCTCTGGTGTCAACACTGTCTGATTTTGGATTATTATTATTTTTTTTCCAAAATCAGACTTGACACCAGAGAGGCTGAATACCGCACTGAGTCAATGCGGTCTTAGCCTCTCTGGTGTCAACACTCTGTCTGATTTTGGATTTTTTTTTTTTTTTTTCCAAAATCAGACTTGACACCAGAGAGGCTGAATACCGCACTGAGTCAATGCGGTCTTAGCCTCTCTGGTCTCAACACTCGGTCTGATTTTGGATTTTTTTTTTTTTTCTTCCAAAATCAGACTTGACACCAGAGAGGCTGAATACCGCACTGAGTCAATGCGGTCTTAGCCTCTCTGGTCTCAACACTCTGTCTGATTTTGGATTTTTTTTTCAAAAATCAGACTTGACACCAGAGAGGCTGAATACCGCACTGAGTCAATGCGGTCTTAGCCTCTCTGGTCTCAACACTCTGTCTGATTTTGGATTTTTTTTTCTTTTTTTTCCAAAATCAGACTTGACACCAGATAGGCTGAATACCGCATTGAGTCAATGCGGTCTCAGCCTCTCTGGTCTCAACACTGTGTCTGATTTTGGATTTTTTTTCTTTTTTTTCCAAAATCAGACTTGACACCAGAGAGGCTGAATACCGCACTGAGTCAATGCGGTCTTAGCCTCTCTGGTCTCAACACTCTGTCTGATTTTGGATTTTTTTTTTTTTTTTTCGAAAATCAGACTTGACACCAGAGAGGCTGAATACCGCACTGAGTCAATGCGGTCTTAGTTCTCTGGTGTCAACACTCTGTCTGATTTTGGATTTTTTTTTTTTTTTTTTTTTTTTAAATCAGACTTGACACCAGAGAGGCTGAATACCGCACTGAGTCAATGCGGTCTTAGCCTCTCTGGTCTCAACACTCTGTCTGATTTTGGATTTTTTTTTTTTTTTTTCCAAAATCAGACTTGACACCAGAGAGGCTGAATACCGCACTGAGTCAATGCGGTCTTAGTTCTCTGGTGTCAACACTCTGTCTGATTTTGGATTTTTTTTTTTTTTTTTCCAAAATCAGACTTGACACCAGAGAGGCTGAATGCCGCACTGAGTCAATGCGGTCTTAGCCTCTCTGGTCTCAACACTCTGTCTGATTTTGGATTTTTTTTTTTTTTTTTTACAAAATCAGACTTGACACCAGAGAGGCTGAATACCGCACTGAGTCAATGCGGTCTTAGCCTCTCTGGTGTCAACACTCTGTCTGATTTTGGATTTTTTTTTTTTTTTTTCAAAATCAGACTTGACACCAGAGAGGCTGAATACCGCACTGAGTCAATGCGGTCTTAGCCTCTCTGGTGTCAACACTCTGTCTGATTTTGGATTTTTTTTTTTTTTCCAAAATCAGACTTGACACCAGAGAGGCTGAATACCGCACTGAGTCAATGCGGTCTTAGCCTCTCTGGTCTCAACACTCTGTCTGATTTTGGATTTTTTTTTTTTTTTTTCAAAATCAGACTTGACACCAGAGAGGCTGAATACCGCACTGAGTCAATGCGGTCTTAGCCTCTCTGGTGTCAACACTCTGTCTGATTTTGGATTTTTTTTTTTTTTTTTTCAAAATCAGACTTGACACCAGAGAGGCTGAATACCGCACTGAGTCAATGCGGTCTCAGCCTCTCTGGTCTCAACACTGTGTCTGATTTTGGATTTTTTTTTCTTTTTTTTCCAAAATCAGACTTGACACCAGAGAGGCTGAATACCGCACTGAGTCAATGCGGTCTTAGCCTCTCTGGTGTCAACACTCTGTCTGATTTTGGATTTTTTTTTTTTTTTTCCAAAATCAGACTTGACACCAGAGAGGCTGAATACCGCACTGAGTCAATGCGGTCTTAGCCTCTCTGGTGTCAACACTCTGTCTGATTTTGGATTTTTTTTTTTTTTTCCAAAATCAGACTTGACACCAGAGAGGCTGAATACCGCACTGAGTCAAAGCGGTCTTAGCCTCTCTGGTGTCAACACTCTGTCTGATTTTGGATTTTTTTTTTTTTTTTTTCAAAATCAGACTTGACACCAGAGAGGCTGAATACCGCACTGAGTCAATGCGGTCTTAGCCTCTCTGGTGTCAACACTCTGTCTGATTTTGGATTTTTTTTTTTTTTCCAAAATCAGACTTGACACCAGAGAGGCTGAATACCGCACTGAGTCAATGCGGTCTTAGCCTCTCTGGTCTCAACACTCTGTCTGATTTTGGATTTTTTTTTTTTTTTTTTCCAAAATCAGACTTGACACCAGAGAGGCTGAATACCGCACTGAGTCAAAGCGGTCTTAGCCTCTCTGGTGTCAACACTCTGTCTGATTTTGGATTTTTTTTTTTTTTTTTTCAAAATCAGACTTGACACCAGAGAGGCTGAATACCGCACTGAGTCAATGCGGTCTTAGCCTCTCTGGTGTCAACACTCTGTCTGATTTTGGATTTTTTTTTTTTTTCCAAAATCAGACTTGACACCAGAGAGGCTGAATACCGCACTGAGTCAATGCGGTCTTAGCCTCTCTGGTCTCAACACTCTGTCTGATTTTGGATTTTTTTTTTTTTTTTTCCCAAAATCAGACTTGACACCAGAGAGGCTGAATACCGCACTGAGTCAATGCGGTCTTAGCCTCTCTGGTCTCAACACTCTGTCTGATTTTGGATTTTTTTTTTTTTTTTCCAAAATCAGACTTGACACCAGAGAGGCTGAATACCGCACTGAGTCAATGCGGTCTTAGCCTCTCTGGTGTCAACACTCTGTCTGATTTTGGATTTTTTTTTTTTTCCAAAATCAGACTTGACACCAGAGAGGCTGAATACCGCACTGAGTCAAAGCGGTCTTAGCCTCTCTGGTGTCAACACTCTGTCTGATTTTGGATTTTTTTTTTTTTTTTTTCAAAATCAGACTTGACACCAGAGAGGCTGAATACCGCACTGAGTCAATGCGGTCTTAGCCTCTCTGGTGTCAACACTCTGTCTGATTTTGGATTTTTTTTTTTTTTCCAAAATCAGACTTGACACCAGAGAGGCTGAATACCGCACTGAGTCAATGCGGTCTTAGCCTCTCTGGTCTCAACACTCTGTCTGATTTTGGATTTTTTTTTTTTTTTTTCCCAAAATCAGACTTGACACCAGAGAGGCTGAATACCGCACTGAGTCAAAGCGGTCTTAGCCTCTCTGGTGTCAACACTCTGTCTGATTTTGGATTTTTTTTTTTTTTTTTTCAAAATCAGACTTGACACCAGAGAGGCTGAATACCGCACTGAGTCAATGCGGTCTTAGCCTCTCTGGTGTCAACACTCTGTCTGATTTTGGATTTTTTTTTTTTTTTCCAAAATCAGACTTGACACCAGAGAGGCTGAATACCGCACTGAGTCAATGCGGTCTTAGCCTCTCTGGTCTCAACACTCTGTCTGATTTTGGATTTTTTTTTTTTTTTTCCAAAATCAGACTTGACACCAGAGAGGCTGAATACCGCACTGAGTCAATGCGGTCTTAGCCTCTCTGGTGTCAACACTCTGTCTGATTTTGGATTTTTTTTTTTTTCCAAAATCAGACGACACCAGAGAGGCTGAATACCGCACTGAGTCAAAGCGGTCTTAGCCTCTCTGGTGTCAACACTCTGTCTGATTTTGGATTTTTTTTTTTTTTTTTTTCAAAATCAGACTTGACACCAGAGAGGCTGAATACCGCACTGAGTCAATGCGGTCTTAGCCTCTCTGGTGTCAACACTCTGTCTGATTTTGGATTTTTTTTTTTTTTCCAAAATCAGACTTGACACCAGAGAGGCTGAATACCGCACTGAGTCAATGCGGTCTTAGCCTCTCTGGTCTCAACACTCTGTCTGATTTTGGATTTTTTTTTTTTTTTTTTCCAAAATCAGACTTGACACCAGAGAGGCTGAATACCGCACTGAGTCAAAGCGGTCTTAGCCTCTCTGGTGTCAACACTCTGTCTGATTTTGGATTTTTTTTTTTTTTTTTTCAAAATCAGACTTGACACCAGAGAGGCTGAATACCGCACTGAGTCAATGCGGTCTTAGCCTCTCTGGTGTCAACACTCTGTCTGATTTTGGATTTTTTTTTTTTTTCCAAAATCAGACTTGACACCAGAGAGGCTGAATACCGCACTGAGTCAATGCGGTCTTAGCCTCTCTGGTCTCAACACTCTGTCTGATTTTGGATTTTTTTTTTTTTTTTTTCCAAAATCAGACTTGACACCAGAGAGGCTGAATACCGCACTGAGTCAATGCGGTCTTAGCCTCTCTGGTCTCAACACTCTGTCTGATTTTGGATTTTTTTTTTTTTTTTCCAAAATCAGACTTGACACCAGAGAGGCTGAATACCGCACTGAGTCAATGCGGTCTTAGCCTCTCTGGTGTCAACACTCTGTCTGATTTTGGATTTTTTTTTTTTTCCAAAATCAGACTTGACACCAGAGAGGCTGAATACCGCACTGAGTCAAAGCGGTCTTAGCCTCTCTGGTGTCAACACTCTGTCTGATTTTGGATTTTTTTTTTTTTTTTTTCAAAATCAGACTTGACACCAGAGAGGCTGAATACCGCACTGAGTCAATGCGGTCTTAGCCTCTCTGGTGTCAACACTCTGTCTGATTTTGGATTTTTTTTTTTTTTTCCAAAATCAGACTTGACACCAGAGAGGCTGAATACCGCACTGAGTCAATGCGGTCTTAGCCTCTCTGGTCTCAACACTCTGTCTGATTTTGGATTTTTTTTTTTTTTTTTTCCAAAATCAGACTTGACACCAGAGAGGCTGAATACCGCACTGAGTCAATGCGGTCTTAGCCTCTCTGGTGTCAACACTCTGTCTGATTTTGGATTTTTTTTTTTTTTTTTTCAAAATCAGACTTGACACCAGAGAGGCTGAATACCGCACTGAGTCAAAGCGGTCTTAGCCTCTCTGGTGTCAACACTCTGTCTGATTTTGGATTTTTTTTTTTTTTTTCCCAAAATCAGACTTGACACCAGAGAGGCTGAATACCGCACTGAGTCAATGCGGTCTTAGCCTCTCTGGTCTCAACACTCGGTCTGATTTTGGATTTTTTTTCTTTTTCTTCCAAAATCAGACTTGACACCAGAGAGGCTGAATACCGCACTGAGTCAATGCGGTCTTAGCCTCTCTGGTCTCAACACTCTGTCTGATTTTGGATTTTTTTTTCAAAAATCAGACTTGACACCAGAGAGGCTGAATACCGCACTGAGTCAATGCGGTCTTAGCCTCTCTGGTCTCAACACTCTGTCTGATTTTGGATTTTTTTTTCTTTTTTTTCCAAAATCAGACTTGACACCAGATAGGCTGAATACCGCATTGAGTCAATGCGGTCTCAGCCTCTCTGGTCTCAACACTGTGTCTGATTTTGGATTTTTTTTCTTTTTTTTCCAAAATCAGACTTGACACCAGAGAGGCTGAATACCGCACTGAGTCAATGCGGTCTTAGCCTCTCTGGTCTCAACACTCTGTCTGATTTTGGATTTTTTTTTTTTTTTTTTGAAAATCAGACTTGACACCAGAGAGGCTGAATACCGCACTGAGTCAATGCGGTCTTAGTTCTCTGGTGTCAACACTCTGTCTGATTTTGGATTTTTTTTTTTTTTTTTTTTCAAAAATCAGACTTGACACCAGAGAGGCTGAATACCGCACTGAGTCAATGCGGTCTTAGCCTCTCTGGTCTCAACACTCTGTCTGATTTTGGATTTTTTTTTTTTTTTTCCAAAATCAGACTTGACACCAGAGAGGCTGAATACCGCACTGAGTCAATGCGGTCTTAGCCTCTCTGGTGTCAACACTCTGTCTGATTTTGGATTTTTTTTTTTTTTTTTCCAAAATCAGACTTGACACCAGAGAGGCTGAATACTGCACTGAGTCAATGCGGTCTTAGTTCTCTGGTGTCAACACTCTGTCTGATTTTGGATTTTTTTTTTTTTTTTTCCAAAATCAGACTTGACACCAGAGAGGCTGAATGCCGCACTGAGTCAATGCGGTCTTAGCCTCTCTGGTCTCAACACTCTGTCTGATTTTGGATTTTTTTTTTTTTTTTTTCCAAAATCAGACTTGACACCAGAGAGGCTGAATACCGCACTGAGTCAATGCGGTCTTAGCCTCTCTGGTGTCAACACTCTGTCTGATTTTGGATTTTTTTTTTTTTTTTTCAAAATCAGACTTGACACCAGAGAGGCTGAATACCGCACTGAGTCAATGCGGTCTTAGCCTCTCTGGTGTCAACACTCTGTCTGATTTTGGATTTTTTTTTTTTTTCCAAAATCAGACTTGACACCAGAGAGGCTGAATACCGCACTGAGTCAATGCGGTCTTAGCCTCTCTGGTCTCAACACTCTGTCTGATTTTGGATTTTTTTTTTTTTTTTTTTCCAAAATCAGACTTGACACCAGAGAGGCTGAATACCGCACTGAGTCAAAGCGGTCTTAGCCTCTCTGGTGTCAACACTCTGTCTGATTTTGGATTTTTTTTTTTTTTTCTTTCAAAATCAGACTTGACACCAGAGAGGCTGAATACCGCACTGAGTCAATGCGGTCTTAGCCTCTCTGGTGTCAACACTCTGTCTGATTTTGGATTTTTTTTTTTTTTCCAAAATCAGACTTGACACCAGAGAGGCTGAATACCGCACTGAGTCAATGCGGTCTTAGCCTCTCTGGTCTCAACACTCTGTCTGATTTTGGATTTTTTTTTTTTTTTTTCAAAATCAGACTTGACACCAGAGAGGCTGAATACCGCACTGAGTCAATGCGGTCTTAGCCTCTCTGGTGTCAACACTCTGTCTGATTTTGGATTTTTTTTTTTTTTTTTCAAAATCAGACTTGACACCAGAGAGGCTGAATACCGCACTGAGTCAATGCGGTCTCAGCCTCTCTGGTCTCAACACTGTGTCTGATTTTGGATTTTTTTTTCTTTTTTTTCCAAAATCAGACTTGACACCAGAGAGGCTGAATACCGCACTGAGTCAATGCGGTCTTAGCCTCTCTGGTCTCAACACTCTGTCTGATTTTGGATTTTTTTTTTTTTTTTCCAAAATCAGACTTGACACCAGAGAGGCTGAATACCGCACTGAGTCAATGCGGTCTTAGCCTCTCTGGTGTCAACACTCTGTCTGATTTTGGATTTTTTTTTTTTTTCCAAAATCAGACTTGACACCAGAGAGGCTGAATACCGCACTGAGTCAAAGCGGTCTTAGCCTCTCTGGTGTCAACACTCTGTCTGATTTTGGATTTTTTTTTTTTTTTTTTCAAAATCAGACTTGACACCAGAGAGGCTGAATACCGCACTGAGTCAATGCGGTCTTAGCCTCTCTGGTGTCAACACTCTGTCTGATTTTGGATTTTTTTTTTTTTCCCAAAATCAGACTTGACACCAGAGAGGCTGAATACCGCACTGAGTCAATGCGGTCTTAGCCTCTCTGGTCTCAACACTCTGTCTGATTTTGGATTTTTTTTTTTTTTTTTTCCAAAATCAGACTTGACACCAGAGAGGCTGAATACCGCACTGAGTCAAAGCGGTCTTAGCCTCTCTGGTGTCAACACTCTGTCTGATTTTGGATTTTTTTTTTTTTTTTTTCAAAATCAGACTTGACACCAGAGAGGCTGAATACCGCACTGAGTCAATGCGGTCTTAGCCTCTCTGGTGTCAACACTCTGTCTGATTTTGGATTTTTTTTTTTTTTCCAAAATCAGACTTGACACCAGAGAGGCTGAATACCGCACTGAGTCAATGCGGTCTTAGCCTCTCTGGTCTCAACACTCTGTCTGATTTTGGATTTTTTTTTTTTTTTTTTCCAAAATCAGACTTGACACCAGAGAGGCTGAATACCGCACTGAGTCAATGCGGTCTTAGCCTCTCTGGTGTCAACACTCTGTCTGATTTTGGATTTTTTTTTTTTTTTTTTCAAAATCAGACTTGACACCAGAGAGGCTGAATACCGCACTGAGTCAATGCGGTCTTAGCCTCTCTGGTGTCAACACTCTGTCTGATTTTGGATTTTTTTTTTTTTTCCAAAATCAGACTTGACACCAGAGAGGCTGAATACCGCACTGAGTCAAAGCGGTCTTAGCCTCTCTGGTGTCAACACTCTGTCTGATTTTGGATTTTTTTTTTTTTTTTTTCAAAATCAGACTTGACACCAGAGAGGCTGAATACCGCACTGAGTCAATGCGGTCTTAGCCTCTCTGGTGTCAACACTCTGTCTGATTTTGGATTTTTTTTTTTTTTCCAAAATCAGACTTGACACCAGAGAGGCTGAATACCGCACTGAGTCAATGCGGTCTTAGCCTCTCTGGTCTCAACACTCTGTCTGATTTTGGATTTTTTTTTTTTTTTTTCAAAATCAGACTTGACACCAGAGAGGCTGAATACCGCACTGAGTCAATGCGGTCTTAGCCTCTCTGGTGTCAACACTCTGTCTGATTTTGGATTTTTTTTTTTTTTTTTCCAAAATCAGACTTGACACCAGAGAGGCTGAATGCCGCACTGAGTCAATGCGGTCTTAGCCTCTCTGGTCTCAACACTCTGTCTGATTTTGGATTTTTTTTTTTTTTTTCCAAAATCAGACTTGACACCAGAGAGGCTGAATACCGCACTGAGTCAATGCGGTCTTAGCCTCTCTGGTGTCAACACTCTGTCTGATTTTGGATTTTTTTTTTTTTTTTCCAAAATCAGACTTGACACCAGAGAGGCTGAATACCGCACTGAGTCAATGCGGTCTTAGCCTCTCTGGTCTCAACACTCTGTCTGATTTTGGATTTTTTTTTTTTTTTTTCCAAAATCAGACTTGACACCAGAGAGGCTGAATACCGCACTGAGTCAATGCGGTCTTAGTTCTCTGGTGTCAACACTCTGTCTGATTTTGGATTTTTTTTTTTTTTTTTCAAAAATCAGACTTGACACCAGAGAGGCTGAATACCGCACTGAGTCAATGCAGTCTTAGCCTCTCTGGTCTCAACACTCTGTCTGATTTTGGATTTTTTTTTTTTTTTTTCCAAAATCAGACTTGACACCAGAGAGGCTGAATACCGCACTGAGTCAATGCGGTCTTAGCCTCTCTGGTGTCAACACTCTGTCTGATTTTGGATTTATTTATT